>NW_015373964.1:1992973-2397596 GCF_001272555.1 Dufourea novaeangliae
TGAAGATGTAGACGTTGATCGATGTCTTCTTTCGATGGAATAACTGTTTGGAAAAATATTTTTCATTATACAATACACATAGAATACATAATATGCACAGTAAATAAATCACAGTAAAAGAATCACAGTACATAAGAAGATAAATATCGAAGCCAATGGTTCTCGAACATCTGTAACATATAAGTGATTAGTAACAAGAGAGGGGACACAACAATATGCACAGTAAATAAATTGATGGTTGTCGAATGCCTGCAACAAACAATGGGTTAGTAACAAGAGAAAGGACGAGTATGAGACGCGCGCCCACCCTCCGCGACGGCTGACGAGAAAGTGAGGAAGCTAACGCCGTTATGTATTGGGCGTACGCAGGTTTGTTCGTGTTGAATTGTTTTTGCCGGTTTGAACGACCTTCCTTGAACGACCCAAACACCGAATGGTACAGCCAGGTACGGCGATGGTACACGGCGTACACGGGTAGGTCAATAAACAGTGTGACGCAACGTCACTAGCGCGTTGGACTGACGGAGAGCACCGATACCGAGGCACGGTCTACCGTACTCTCTCGCTCGCACACCTCCCCCCATAGACCACCGAAATTCCTCGGCACGCGTCAACACCGACGGAGAGCACGATTTTTCTCACAGGATACCGATTTCTATTACAGTATCACAAAATAATTGCAAATTATCGGTGACGTCGGGTATTGACACTAAAATGGAAAGGGTGCTTAAAATTAAATTGCATGTTAGGTTTATTCATATATCTCGTCTCTGATCGAAGTTCGTCACTCTGCCGACCGATGGTTGGAATTACAGAGCGATCGTTTTCGTAGGAAGGGGGTGGAGGGGATCTATTGGCTAAAACTGAATCTAACGGTGCCCTGGTAAACTTTTTAGCTTCCGCGGGCAATGGGGAGAACGTCAGTTAAACTCTTCTCATGCTCGGCGAAACAGTATTTCAAGTGCAAGCCATTAAGCCCTCAACACTCTGGGATAGTGATTAGGTCCACGCGGCTAAATCCTTGTCAGTGTTAGTGTTCAGTGAATTTAATCACAGGCGCTCTCAGGACAATGCTGCATATTCCTGCCATCAGGCTACAAAGATAATTGCGCTTCCCGCATTAATCAACCATTCAGTGCCCATGCGGTTCGTTTGTTCCTGGCTTTGTTGCAACAAGCTTCCCGGGATTTATTTTGCAAATCTAGCCAGGCATGGATTGAAACGGATTCGAAGAATGTACGGATTCTCATTATGCACTGACCAGTCATGTGTCTTGTGAATTAAAGTTCTACGAAATCTTCACATTTGTATATTGCAGGGATAATCTTCCGGGTGTCTTGTAATTAATGTCAGTTCCAGATGTAATCGGTTAACGTTACTATACGATGTAAACGGTTTTTTCAAACAAATATGTTGAAAATCGCAGTCTATCGCGACATTTGACCTACAATTATAGTAAATCTGAAGATTCTTACATCTTCCGATGCTTGTCGCTGGTTTCTGTATTTATCGATTTAAATTTTCATCACAGTTTCAGATAAAAAAGGTGGTAAACAGCGACCTTTACTATATTTCCTTCGCGATTCCGACCGATTGCAACTTTTTCAAAATTTCTTTTACACATCATTTACTAAACTAATCTTTCTAACTTCACAAAAAAACTCAAGTCACTTGGTCCAATTTTATAATATTAGTTTTATAAATATTTTTATAAATATTAGTTTTTGGAAGAAATCTACTGACTTTTTCTATGCCATTTGCCAGCCGCCTAAATGATGAATAATTTGTAAACGAAAGGGTTAACCATTGGCGTAACTAGTTAGGGGTCAGGGCGGGCCTGGTCCTCCCAGAATACAGACTGGCCCCCTCCCCCGCCCAGAAGTTATGGAAATATATAAAAAAAACATTCGTCAGTTGGTAAAATCTTACGTTATCAAAAATAAATACATGGGCCGAAATGCAATACGCAATGTAACTAAGTACAAAAAATACAATACCATCCTCATTACGTTAAAGTATTAAGTAAAATTGTATTACAATTAAGCTATTTAATTTTTACATTCTACTTAACTAATAATCCTGCAACATCAATGGAAAGGTAATCAATTAAATTACGTACAGATGCCTGGTGGGCAGTGTTATGAGCGAAAGTCATTGGAGCTGCCCCCCCCCCCCAGAAAATAATTCTAATTACGCAATGGGGTTAACTGGTTTTTTCGTCAAGTATTCGACTCTTTAACACGTTCACGCCGGGGCCGATTATAATTTGTTTTGCTATTAGGCGGCGTTCAAATTAATATCGCGCTTCATCTGGCGGCGCGTGATTATTGCCTGTTCAGACCTGCATACACGTTGTTTGTTTCTCTGCAGACGACAGTTTAGTGCGGGTCACCGGTGGCCCACGCCGCCCGATGTGACAGTTTAGTGTGGCCCACCGGTGGCCCGCGCCGGCGTGAACGTGTTAACGCGTGTATTCGCGAATCATCGTGACAGATAAATTCGACGGTTTACAGAAAACATTGTGGACGAGTCATTGGCAGCGGTAAACATTCATTAAATTTCCCTGGAACCGCGTTATTTACATGGCCGGCGTATCGTGGTAATTAACGTCCGGCGTTTTGCGTGTTTTCACGAACGGGACCGAAAACCCAGGACGACCGTTGGTCGATTTACATGATCCGCGCGCGCGCGACTTGCCGCATAAAAACACGGGACACGTGCCTCTGGCGAGGCATCGCGTCCGATTTTCATAATTCTATTAAGCTCGCGCCGTCGCGGGTGAATTTCGTTTCCGGATGTGCACGAGCAATGGCTGGTTGCAGCTAGCGATAATGGGAATCGTGAACGATTGTGGAACCGCTGTGTTAAATTCGTTACACCGTCGTCGACGCTCGATCGAACGTGAAAACGCGTAAACGGCGGATTTCCATGTGGAATCTTGTATTCATAGAAACGCGGTCAAAGAGCAAAAAAAAAACCAAACGGTTTGTGTTTTTCACATCCTTCGAATGTACTCGATTTCACAGAGTGCAGGCATCTCTGCGTAGATAAGGATGAATAATTCTGAATGTTGATACGAATTCAATGAGTTCTTTTCTTTTATTGTAACAGAAATTACTGTGCATGACTGTTCCGCGGGGTCAAATGAAGTGGTTTCGAGTTGGTTTATTCAATGGTTCTTTGAAAGTTATGTTTTTTAATGAGGCTGACAATAAGTTTGATGTTGTAGTGTCTTTAACGATTGGTGTGTATGGTTGGTAAACAGGGTATGTCCATCAGAGGGACAAATGATGAAAAATTAGAAAAGTGGATAAATAGAAACAAGAGAATTTGTAGAATGTGTGGGATTAGTTGTGTGGCACTGTTTAATACGCGATGTGAATATTTTGCTTTCTATTCCAAAATTGTGCTATTAACACTTAAACTACCGACAATAAACGCATATCTATTTCGATCAATCGATAAACACGACAAACTTTTGAAAGTTTACACAATTTATAAGTTAATTAATTCTTTCATTTTCTTATTGTAATTTTTTACTTTCATATCGTAATAAAAGTTGCAGTAGATCTGAGAAAGTATATATTGTTATAACAGTTGAATCATCGTTATAACAGTGAACTGACTATGTAGTCATCTTGACTTGTTTGGCAGTGTAGTGTTAATAATCAGAGCTCGATTGAAAATTGATAGTTATTTATACCTATTCACATAGTAACATAAATTTAGGAATGTTAAATTATTATTATCTCTAATATCATACTGAGTGTATTAATAAATAATATACTGTATTTTGTCAAATTTAGGATCTATTTTTACAGTATAATCAAGAAAAACAACTCTGTACGGTAATATTGTTTACGGTTAAGCATTATTATAATTACCATATTACTATTCATGATAATACATTTTTCATACAAAAATTCATTCCAAGTAATTGCTTGCATCGATATTTAATCGAATATGTAATCAGTATTACATCGGCGGTGTTATTGTGAACATAATATTAATGGCGACATTTTTTCATTCATCCGAAAATATCACGGCCCATTGAACGATACTGATATAAAGAGGCAGTCGATCATCATGCCAGCGGGTCGTTAGAAAACAATCTACTGACTTCTATGGACCGAAAATCATTAATCATTTCCTGTCTCTGTGCAATTATACGATCGATTAAATTCGTTCTACTTCCCGTGTAAATAGAACATAAAAGCTTCTACTTCCTGTTCGAAATAGAAATAACTCTTGGACGATATCTGGTATGGGGTGGTCAAGAGTTTGAGAATCGACGCATTAAAAGCGTAAACGAAAAACAAAAAATCATCATTTTCACGAAAATATGTATATATTGTTTGACGAATTCTACGAGTGAGTACTCTTGAATATTTATGGAACGCTTAAAGTTGGTTATTGTAAAATTTAATCTGGAGAATTTAGAGCAGATAAAATTAAGCTACGGAGGTTGATACAGAGTTATTAAAATCTCAATTTGTTGCGATTATAAACTTCCGTAACTATTCTGTAATGAGTTTTATGCAAAAATTTAATACTCTTTAAATTTTCCTGTAACATCTGCTATTCATAATGAAATGAAGAAAACAAATGTTGCTGCTTTTTTTGGAGAGATATTTTTGTATTGAAATCATTTTATACGATGTAAAACATTATCTGTACACTCTTTGTGGAAACGTTGTTTAGCCTATCGATAACCCGAAATATTCTATTCAACAATAAAATCATTTAGGTAAATGTTATTATACAAAACGTTCTTTTCCAATGATTCTCTGCCAAACGCAGAAGAAATATCAAAAATAAAAATATACTAGGGTAAAAAATATAATGACAATGAATCACTTTAAAGCATTTGTTTTCCTACGAACACTATTTAAATGGTATGAAACATAGAGTATAACTATTCAAAATTATTATATGAAGAATCACATTATTTGTGAAAGAATATTAACTTACATCATATTAAATTAACATTTATATAGGCGGAAAAACTTCCCTTCCTCGTTTTTATATAACCGTTTTATCGAGAATTTCCGCCTGTCTCCCTCTCACAAAATATTCGAGAGCCGCGTCGAGATGAAAAACTAAACAGGGTAATAAATACTTCGACACATGGATGAAAGGAAATCGTGCCACGTCTTTGATACTTTGAATAACGATTTGTTGAAAATGAAAATCAAGTGGTACTTCTAACATTTTTTCAACTCCTCTTTTTGCGTTACGGTACTAGAAACCTTTTCCCGCATTCCACTATCCAAGGATTTTAGATTCCATACATCTACTTTTTTATCGAAACGGCACCACGGTGCTTTGATAGGATTACGCTCGCTGCGTTCGTGTTCAATGTCGGATCGACAAAAAAAAAAATACTTGTAAAAGCACCCAAAAACCTACAAAAAAGGATATCAAATACCCGTAGTTTCATCCGTTCCCAAACGATACAACGAAACGAAGATAAAAGCGGTGAAATTTCTTGGAAAATCGCGCCATTGTGAAAATTATCCGCTTCCCCGTTGTACGCTCCTCGTAACAAGAAGATTAACCAAAAAATTCATAACTCTTAACTTTCCATTCGACGACAACAAAAAACGATATTATGTATTCTTCGTCAGGGTATAAAGTTTTGCATCCCTCTGAATCTGAATACCATTGCACTCATCATGCCATGCAAGCCCTGACGCCGAGCGATCGCCACGAGAAAGTAAGCCTCGACGGCGAAATACGGTAAGAAATAGAAAAAGATTTCTCTCCTGACGGAATCGACCGTCCTTTTTTTTTTATTGCCTTCTCATAAATCAGTGGCGGAAGGAAAGATGGAGGGGCGTTGGACGAGGGTTGGCGCGTCATTTCTTGGGAGGCGCGACAGGGAGGCTGGGCGCGTGCTCGTAAAAAGGGCGGGATTTTGCAAAATAAAAGAGTCCTGTAGCCGATCGAAAATCAATATCGAAGTCGGGGAGACGACGTTTTTGCGGGTGTAAACGTGTTTACAGCCCGAGTTGATCGTTTCTTATTTTACTCGTTGGCGAGCCACCCGCCATTCCCCTCCCAAGCGGCCTTCGACCCTCCTCCGCGTTTTAAACGGGCCCATAGAATTTTCCGGTAGATCTATTCGATCCCACGTTTCCGCGAGAATAAAACTCGCTATTCCGGAAATTCGAGGCATCCTCTCTCTCCCGTTCCTAACTGACGACGACGACGACAATGTCCCGGGGAAACAATACTTTTCGCCGATATCGGGTTTTCGTTTCCCTTCCCCCGTGGGATTAATATCTCCGCGGATGCGATACAATTCCAGAAATTCCGTGTTTTTAACTGTAGACACGGCTGTACAAGTCACTCGTACCGTTTTTAAATTTGTTACGTTTGTCTGAATTTACACAACTATTCGTTATATGCATTTGGTATGTTTTGTATTCTTTTTTAATGTTATTGGAATATTTTCTTAAGAGGCAGTATTTTGAACATGTTTGAAATACAAAGTTATGAAAAGTAGGTTCGCCAAATTCATGCTGATAGGAATGATATTATACAGTAAATTCTCGATTAGTGTTCGGAGGCTCCTGGACACTCAGAACGAGTGGTCTCCGAGTGTAACGCCGACTTTTCAATAAGGTTTCGGACAGTGGTAAAGCTTTGAATTCTGAAGTCTGCCGAGGAACCTTCGAACACTCATTGAGGATTTACTGTAGTAGTGGGTAACATAGATATGACTCACCGACCGCCTACGACCCTTCGACGAACCTGCGACGAACCTGTGACGAACCTTCGACGACCCATCGACCGTTGACAACCCTTTGACGACTCAACGACCACAGACGACCCTTCGACAATCCTTCGTCAGTCGACAACCCTTGAAAAACCCATCAACCGTCGACGACTCTTAGACGACCCAACGACCTCGACGACCCTTCGACGACCCTGATAGTGTCAACATGAGCTTTGATTAACTTACATTTTCTTGTTTTGTTTATATTGAACTTAAACACTGTGCAATTAACATTAATCTATTACACACTGTCAGACCTTACTAAACCTGGAAAATAAATATTATTACTATTATTATTAAATGATATTAAACTTATGTAACTTTATCATTATTGTTACTTAATGGTAGTTGAGTCGTGTTATAGTGCCTATTTACAAGTCTTTTATGCCACAATCTGATATCAACATCTGCTATGTATAATAGAAAGATCAGGAAGGATAGTTAAACTGCTTCTGAATAAAGAAAGATGAAGGATAAGTGTTTTTAAATAAATAAGAGTTATGGTGGTTTTTGCATGAATACCCATTGAACCGTATCAAGTCAATAAAATAAAATTCTTAATCCATACACATAAAATGTCGAATTCAATGGTTTTTTTTATCTTCATCTGTTCTCGAAACATTCAGGTGAATATTTTTGCAGGCTGCAACTTTTACGGTTGGTTTCGTTCCCTGAACATGAATAATACATCGAAAAAAAATATTTGGAACTTTTTTTAGCATTTCACCCGTAAAAAATATCTCTCTGAATCATCATATGCATAGCGTCGATGTCCCAAATATGAGCACAATAAATTTTAATTAAATTCATTCATGAATAACACAAGTTATTGTTTACAACGAATGTCTTCTAGTTTCATTGTTACCTTTAATTTAGTCGATACGAGGTGAACACAACGGTAAAAATAAAATAGTTACCATAGGTTTGAGAAGCACCGGAAATCGTTGGATTTCCACGAGACAAGCGAGTTCATCACAGAAGAATTCTTGGCCAGTTGTTTATTTTCCGCCAGTGTAATGGATGTTACAGTGTAGCCATCGGTCTTCCGACCGAATCGATTTTCCATCGGCATGCAAATCCGCCGACGTTTCTCATCCGCCTCATCTTTTTCCCTCCTTCAATTCTGTATCGACGCGTTGACTAAGGTATCCACTCTGCTGATACTCCAGCTACACAACTGGTCCATAATTTTCGAAACACGTTGCCCCTATAGTCTTCGTCCACCACCATTTCCATCTCAATAAAGAGACCATTATTCACCTTGTTCCATGAAGTCTGTCAACGGAGTTATATAAACAATAAGTAATTATAATAAATGATTACATATCGTTGTTTCACAATATAGATTAAGTAACAAGAAATATACTTGATGATTAAGTTGATTCTTAGGGGTTAAACCATCCCTAAATAAAAACTTGTTCATCTTTATCTGGCAAGCAGGAGAAAATTTTCATTTCTCTTTATATCCTTATTGTTAATTTAAAACGAATAGAAAAGTAATTTTATTTCATTCCGCTAAGACGGAAGAAAGTAAGAAATCATAACTGAATTTCCAACTACGTATTTACATTGATTATTAAATGTGATTAATATTTTTTATTTTAAATATAATTCTTTCTGATATTACTTCAATCACATATATTTTTGAAAATATATTTACACTTTGTCTACACCAGTTAACTATCTGTTATAACTACAGTTATGCAAGTTTATGATTGAGCAAGTGACTTTGAACGGTCGCTATTTTCTGCTCCATCTGTAAGATTATACTCGGTAATCCTGAACTCTCATCTATATAAACCCAACATGCTATCATCTTCACGCCTTATTTAGCTTACGAGATCCTTTCTTCTACCTTCCATACACGAATATCACAAACTGTCTCGAAACCTAACGAGTTTCGATCTCGCAGTAGGATTTTAAATACTAAGACACACGATACACCGACGAACACAAAATTTAAGTTTTATGAACACATTATTCTGAAAACCAAAGTTTCCTATTTTATATTACTAAGTAAATATAAGTGTATAGCAAGTAGGAAAAAGTTATGCAAGCAAAAGAGAAAGCAAACATAAATCTTTCACAATATTTCAAATGACATTTTGTATACTCAGCATTTTACGTTCATAATTTTTCCCAAAGATTTTATCTCGTAAAAGAAGATCCCTGCGACACTGTATTTATCAGACAGAATTATTTTTAAAAAACTATATAAAGCTCCCTTCGAAATTATGAATACATGTTTCAAGGATCCTAAAAGAATATTCGGACGATAAGCTATTGAAGAGTCAACAGTGGAAGCGTCGAACTCGATTTTCCGAATTAAACAGTCATTAATTAAACACAATCAGGTGGGCAGTATAGTCAACAGGCACGCTCAACTCGTCCGAATAAAGTGAAAGTTTTCCCGGTGATTTTCCGTGATTTATCGGATCGCTATTCGGCCAAAGTGGTCGCGTTCTGCGTGCATTTATCCGGGTGCCGGTCGTAACTTACACAGAGTTTCAATCGAGTCGAGTCGATTACGAGAAACCGACCGCACTTTCCAATTCCAGAATTCGGGTTAACCGGTTCCTTTGACGCGGTTAGTCGACCGTCGACTAATGAAATTAGAGTTGAAGATCGTCCCCGAAGTGTACGATCACAGGACGTGTCGTCGCCGAATAATGTCTACTCTCCAATTTGGCACTCGTCGCTTTCGACGACTATTCAACGTTGCAACATGTTTTTTCTTTCGAGAATTGAGCCGTTCACAGGCCAAAGTGACTAACTCGGTTTTTTTGATGTTTTCAAATGTTCGTGTGAATGCATTTGACCGGTGCTTCACGTGTATATTTAAAATAAATTTTATTTCATTTTTCTAGAGTTAATTATGCCTGTATGAATCTATTTAAATGGAGATCAAAATGTTTATTTGCAAGTACATCTTGCATCCATTGACATGAATTCTTTTCTGCTAATACAGTATTTGAAAGAATTGGTGAGGTTTGTAGATTATTTTTAATCTAATACATTTTCAATTGTAAACATGAGATTCTACTTAGGTAATTCTACTTTTCATACCCTATTCTATAAAAACGTGATTTTGCATAAATGTTTGTCGCCTTGGAACGCCATTTTCATCGATTTCTTGTAACTTTGCTGTTCCCTAGAATTCTTGCAGAATATTTCGAGAAATATTTTTTTGAAGCATTCAAATTTAACAAAATATAATAAACGAAATTGATTATTGACATTCTATTACAAATGAAAATTCTCCCGTGAACGATCCAGATATGAAATTAATATATTTACGTTTATAAAGTCTCGTCTGTAAAATTTCTCGATTAAAGTTACGAATATATTGGTTTCTTTACTATTAGAAGACAATCTCGTTGTAGTTGATTCGTCGAACCTCTTTCGTTTCTTTCGTTTATCTCGAATCAGTTATTTGTCCACGGTTTTTGTGCTCGAAAGTCACCAGACGGAGGACGACAATTTCCTGAGCGATCTTGAACTGTATCCGTCAATCTTGTGTTTCGACGAAAAGAGATTCCGGTTACAAGCGGAAATCGTTTCAGGACGATTACCCTGAAGACTTTCAGGGACGAGTTGCATTATTCATGCTAGCGGGAACACGGATCCACGACCGAGGGATTGTTTCAACTGCGGTCGACGTGTACCCATCGTTGATTTACATAGCAGATTATTGAAGGCATTTCTTCATGTCGTTCGTACGTACGACAATTCGTCGCACGTTTCTCGTAACCAAACAAATTCTTCTTCACGTCAGGCTTAACGTATTAGATCCGCTCGACTCGATCGAAACAAATATACCGTAGACCGAACGCGACGAATATTTCAAATGGACAGTTACTTCTGTATGTAGACCGTGTACGATTTTATTAAAATTAACATATCTGCAATTAAATGTAACGCATTTCTAGAGTTACAATACAATTAGTAGTTGTGGGTTATAATGAACAGGTAATTACTATCAGGTCATCCCATTGGTAATGCGATTTTTTTTTCGTGTTTGTGGAAGAGAAACTGGAAGTTGGTATTAAAAAGTAGGTATAGAAAATGGCGAAATATTACAGAAAAATGAGGGAAAATACAACTGATCTAGAAGATCTCACTTCGACAACTGAGCACCACGACCAAATGGGGAAGTAATGTAATTTTTCCACTAGTAAACTAGTTGCCGTCGTTACTTTAGTATGGTTTGATAATATCCATATATCTAGAGGAGGTGGTCTAAATATTGGCGACCACTTTTACTTCAAGATTTATTGCGAAACCTGTTGAAGATTTTCAAGATGTAAGACTTCAATGTATCTAAATAAAACATGTTTGCTTTATGATACGGAGTTAAAGTAAGCTCTTTGTTTGTTTTTGAGGCATAGTTCCACACTATACTCGCTATGGTGAAGAATGTGACATATCCTATAGTTTCAACTAGCTCATATTTAGACCCTAGCCTGTATTTGGATCATTTTCTCTACTTATTAAAGGTTTACTTTGTAGCCAGGTTTTTCTCGTCTCCAACTACTATACGTTGACCAGCCTCGATTAACCATATAATTCCCGAATGATTTTTTTAACATTCTGTAACCGTGGTATGAATCGAATTCTCCAGCATCTCTATATTCAGTTCACGGATCGTTATCGAAGGATCTATTCGACCACGAGGCTTGATATCAGTGAAATGAGACTCCTCGAATCGGTCGATTAATAATTGCTCCGTCTAACGGGTATACGGTTCCGTTCAAGGTAATCGAATAATAATTAATCCAGTCTCCCGGCTGTATTTCATATTCATTAGTAAGCGGCGGAGTCACGTTTCGCGACGGACGGAAAAACAGGGATTCATTAGCCGGGCTAATTCATAAGGGGGAAACGCGTATTTACTGGCAAATACGGCGGGGTATGTATCTTAGCTCCCACGAGGACGGAATTTCCGTTCGCGATCGGTGTATCAAAGCGAATAATTTAATGAATCGCGTCGTTGCACTTCCCTGCGTGAACACTCCACTTCGATGATTCTTTTCCCTTGTAGCAAGCTGACGTTATGATTCGGACGGTACGAATAATTGGAGGGCTGCTATTGATCATCAGCAATTGATTACGTATTTGTAAAATAAATATTCGTACGTTGAAATTAGGTGAAACTGTAACATTCTGCTAGACCTTTTATATTTTGGATTACATAGTGTACTTATGATAATATTAAAGGTGTATAATAGGTAAGGTTTTTTTAATGATAATGATTCCAAACTCGACCTTATTCGGACTACGTGTTACTTCAAACAGTACTAGAAACATTGTTCTATTTTAAAACACACCTGTAATTTGTTTTCCTCGTATTTTTACTTTGCTTAGTTTTCAAGTTCCGAAACCTTCTAGATTAAAAGTATGATATATAGTTTTTAAGGATAATTGAGCTGCATACATTGATACAAATTAATTATCAAAAGTGTGAATTAAATAGAGGCCAACTACCTTTACTGATGCTAGTAGGTATTACATGTAAAAATAAATATAATATTTTCAGTGTATTCTATTTTACATGTTCCTGTTTGCCATAACTACATGGCGAATCTACAATTCTAGGATTGTTAGTAGTCGTTCTATAAAATAAATCTCAACACTTCAAAAATTTGTTTGTAGACAATTAATGAAATTCGATACGGTTTTGTTAGTGGCTATGAACATTGGAAATTCTGTTCCATCTTAAAATCTGCCGTAGCAAATGATCATTAATGCATGAAATGTATCCAGATAGAAGATAAGATCGGATTCATGTATTAGATAGAAGCATGTTTCGACATTCATTCGTACATGGCGAAATCCTATTGTCGTTGACGCCGTGTAATAAGAGGGCAGACAGTGATTGACACGATTATCGTCGATCTTTCGTATCAACGATCATTTGTCAGTGTCTTCCGTACAATAGTGCAGCTGGCTTATTGATGGTCATCCGTGAAATCCATCCGAAACGCAGATTACTAGATTAAGCTTTCACACTTTAGAGAACAGAAACCGTTGTTCAATATATTTTTCTGAAATTAGTTTAGATCATTGGCTTTTGCGATGTTAATTTTCAAAAATTTGCGTACATGTTCTTAACCCTCGAGCGAGCGCGCCATTTGGAGATACAGAACCGACCGCGTGGTGAACTTACTTCTCCAGTTGAAAGTAACCATTATAGCCATCTTGTATGTAAAAATATTTATTTCAGAAACGCTTTGTCTGTGGATAGGTACTAACTGTTGATTACATGCGATTGGAAGAAAATAGCAACTAATTATTAAAACCTTAAATAAAGAAGTACGCGGACTGGTGAACAAAGTTCACCAGCGCGTCTGCCAGACGGTTAAATAAGCATTAAATTTATACTCTAAGAATTATCTGAGTATACACAATTCAAACATGAAGAAATTAGAAAAAACATTCACTGATAGACGATTTTATCACAAATTCATAGAATAACGTGGTAAAAAATAAATTTGAAGTAAGAATTTTGCAAGGATTTTTAGTGAATTTAATTATAAAAGCAGTTTTGTAAGAACAGAATTTAATATCAAACGTCTGTTTATACAAAGGTAATTGTTGGTCCGACAATAAGTTTCTCCAGAAAGTTCAAACGAAATTTTGATTTCAACAATGCAACGATAATAGGTGACGCTCCTTTATTTAAAAATTTATTCGTCCCCGTTAATTTCAGATGTCTACATTTAATCGCGTAATTATATATTCCGTATTTGATGCGATAACAATGCTTCAGTATTTTATATCAGTGCTTTCAGGACGCTTGTTCGGTATTACCGCTCGACTGTAATGATTTTAAAATCCGCGGAATATATTCTCGCAGTACGCGTTATCTTCCATACACAATGGTGTGTATGGGCGTGTTGTGTGGTTGTAATATACGCAAATCCCTTATTAGTACAGAGATGAGTGAAACCGGGGAATTCTCTTTAATGACTGGCAGAATCGCGGGTATATATGAGGGTATTGCTAGCGTTAATTAATGCTACACAATAAATTCTACAGTAAATGTTATAATTAATTCTATAATAAATTCTCAATGCACAAGCGTAACAAGTTCAGTTATAAGTGAACATGCATGTCATGGTATGGAATTATTTCAAATATGTATGTTCTTTTGTGACTTAATTGAATTCTTTAGTAACGAGGAAATTGCGAGGAAAAGTCTTATTTTTGATAAAGAAGCTGTGAAGTGTAAAGTTAAGGTTTTAAATGTAAGGAATAAATCATAATATAATTGGAAATATTTTCGAAGAAATCACTTTTTAAAATTCATCGGGTATTAGTAGGGTTGGGTAAGACTGTACTATAATGTGGCTATTGTGTCTGACGATTACATGATATTTCTACTTCTAGACATTTACTATAGCAGAGTGTTATTTGCTTTATATTCACACTATTATTTTCAATTAATAATATATATATAAATATTAACCAAATCAGAAGTAATGTGACATGGACAGAAACATTAACCTGATGGTAACCAATTGATCGATTTTACCGAAATTAGTGTTTTATATACATGAACGCAGAATTAAATATATATATAACAAATAACTAAAAATGAAATAAGAAAGGAAGAAAAACAGTGTCATACTAAAATGAGCTGAGTAAGTGAGAGATATGACAATTTAATATGTAGAAGAACAAATATTAGATGCAAATAATTATTTATGAAGAATGATAAATGCAGGTCAAAAATGCAGACACGTTTATTCCACGTACTACTTATATATATAATAAGGAAATCTCTGAACAAATCTAGTAAATTATATGCAATTGCTGAACAACACCGAACGTTTCAGTAGTGTGCATCAATAATATGCGCATAATACAAGCTTCCTTTAATATCATAGAGTAATGTAAATTAAAATGTAAAGAAAAGGTTACGAAAAATAGAGGAAAGAACATACACCTATATAAACAAAGTTAAAATAGTAAAACTTTTTCAAATTATTGTTCGCAAGACTGAGGAACGGGTTAAAATGAGTATCCAGCGTGATCGTAATTTCGTCAGGCAGGTTTTCAAGCGAAGAAAACTTGCATATTCCGTTACATCATGGCTGTCACTCGTGCCAGAACTTCCGGCCAATTTTCTAACGCAGCATTCCCCACCGGCGAAAACTCATAATTGATACACAACGCGGGGCGTATTAAACACAAACGGATCCGAAACGTATTCCCGCTAGTTTCGATGAGCAACCGAGATCTGCCTTGCCGAACGGCCATTGTTTTAATGGGATCAGACGGTAAGTTTTAATTTAATTTATTCTCTGCGATTGCAGGCTTTGAGAACATTTTCGTACCTCCGAGCCACGGTTATAACCTGTGTTAATTAATACATAGTTTATTTGGACTGAGCTAGGAAATGGGTAATGCCTTCGGGCTGAATATCGACTGAAAGACTCTGCGAAAGCGAGGTTCTGAAATGTTAATTAATTGCCACACTATAATTTCTACTTCTTTTTAATTAAACCCCAAACGAAGCATTTCAGCTCTCGGGAAATTTATTCTTTGAATGTTTAATCCTTCTCGAACATGGTAATTGTTGGTTCTGTTTTGATCTTTTATTTCGTTCAAAAGACCTACTTAGAATATACACAATTTACAATCTTAAAAAATTATAAGATTCATTAAATTTATCATTTAGCCACGTGTAACATTTATTCAAAGTTATAACACATATTGCACGATAAAGAAGCCAGAATCACTGTCCCTTATTATGATACGAACGTTTATTTTCAAGCATACCGACTGTACCTAATCAACAATGATTTTGTGACAGCAATATATTAACGTAACGGGTGTATCGTTTGTGCAACTCGAAAAACGTACAAAACATTGATTTTTTCTAAATATATCAGTTATGACAATAAAGTTTCGAGAATATTTGATTCAACAATTTAATTCTGAAAACTAAACAGATGTAAGGCTATTGCCTTTAAAGTAGCCTTCTTAAGATTGTACACATGTCTTTCCGATCTATTACATTTTCAAAGTAAACATATTAGATTCATTATTCCCGAAACTTTAAAGTCACACCTCGCAAAATTACGTTCAATCTTTCACATAACACAGAACTCAAACGCGTCTTTACGCGGACCAACTTGCACAATGATTAAAACGATTGAAAATATTCACCTTTTGCATGCAGGTAGAGGTGTAGAATATCCATTTGAATCGACATACGCTTACCAACGAGTTAGAAGTTTCTTCTTTCTCGGTCAGTTTGACCCAGAATTTGACTTTGAAGTGAAATGTCTTTTAGGCATCATTGAAAATGATACTACTGGCGCTATGTACTAGTAATTTCAGATAACTTAAAAAAACATCTTTGTTGGAATTCTTTTCAAGAGTTTGTTTCAAATATGATAGTACTTTCAATGTGAATTTTTAACCACAAAAATATAATCTACAATGTTTAAACGTAATCTCAGAAGTCTTTTCGACTTTTGATCTGATTGACGATTGAATATTGGCTTGGGTCAATTGAAAAAGGAAGTATGACAACGGAGGGTTAACAATGTTTTCTAACTAATGTTTTCTTTCTTTAGCAAATACAATTTCAGGGCATCGAAGTGAACACTATGGCATGAAAGGGGGAGTATATGGCAGTAACTGAGCTGGGAGTAGATCAGCACCTCACCCCTCGCACATCAACTCTGGCTATCCCCTGACTTTAGAACATAAAAATGCTAATGACAATGACATCTTTCAGGAATATTAAATATCAAATTAGTTTCCGTATTAGCTCCTTGAAACTCATAAACTGCCAACTTTTCTCCGAAATTTGTGATAATTCTGAACGTAAAAAAACATCGAACCAGAAGAACTGATGTAGTTAACCCTCCGTGACTCCCCTACGTCTTTTGTAGCACAAGCAAAATTTCGCGCTCCAGTATCTTCAAAACAAAAGGATTGTTATTAAAAAAGACCTTTCAACATTCAACTTTAACAACTATTGGATCAGACACTAGAGACCCTGGCAAGTATCCCTTTTTTAATTTTTATTTTTTTTTTTACCTGAGGAAAACTTTGAAAAGCTGCGCCGCCTCCGCTGGGGGTGGAGACGGCCAACGCGGGATTTCATCACGCTAAAAACCCCCCGGTGATCCTCGGGCAGAGGGCTGGTAGCGGGATCACTCCTTGGGAAGTATCCCTGAATTATCTCAGACTTTTTGAAAACCTATAAGTAAAAAAGATAGGTCTAGACATAAAATACCCAGGGGACGGAAGCAGTAAAAATAACGGGGTTTACAGAGGGTTAAATATGCGTGATCCCCAAATAGAGACTATCGTAGCTAATGTCTGCAATCTATATAAAGTAATACCTTTCCACATTCGTCAATTAATAGGACCTGGACCCATACTCCTGCTGGCCATCATCCTCAGAATCCTGCTTCTCAATGACATAACATAACCTCGAAATCGATATATTCGGCGGTAACAATAAACTCGACCGGTCTTGAATAATTCCCACCTCGCGTTTCATCCACGACTGTTGATCTGACGAGGTTCACCGAGTCCCGGGTAATATTTTAGGCGGATTCGAATGGAAAACACGAGCGGGGCACGTTTTACGACGCGACTGCCGGTTAGAAATCCGGGGGGTTCGCGAGGGTCTTGGCGACAGCTTCAATTTCTACTCCTGATCGGGATCGACCGTAAAGCTCATCTGCCGCCTGAACGTTAAAGATTGACTGGCCGTGGAGAGGAGTTGAAATCGAACCGGTCCCGTTGTATCGGAGATACCATGCGATTTCCTCCACCCGGAAACGACGAGCTTGCTAATGGGATTAAATCGTGTACCGTAGGTCGCGGGACGACCCTCTGTCCTCATCCTCCTTTGCATTGCTGGTGAACGCTGGGGACAGGATCTCCCGGGCTGGATTTATCGTCGTTGGCTGACCGATACGGTGGCGCACGAATGTTCGCCCGATATCGGATGCAAGCGTCTCGTGTGACGTCTTAATCGAGGGATGATTAGATTATTTATGCCTGCCTGGGAGGTGTTCGAAGGGGGCTGACTCGATTACTCAGGTTTATTCGTTCATTGGTGATCTTTAGACTGCGGATTTTATGCATTTATAGCCTATAGGGGTCTTTAAAATACAGTAAAACACAAAACTTTCATCAGATCCAATGAGTTCTCTAGTTTATGCTGAGCCCAATATGATACTTAGGAAAATAATGTAATTCCTAGGTCTGCCTTTCTCTGTATAAATTGCTGCAGAAAATATCATTTTGCATAAAAAACCGCAGTCTAGTGATCATTATTATAGGATAGTAATGCTACGACCTGTTTTGGTTTTGGGGGTACTTTTAAGGGTTTCAAAGTTACTGAATTTTTCTTCTACAGGGTGTAACAAAAGTGTTGTAGGCCCCTGAAATGAGTTACTCGTGAGATGACTTGGAACAAGTGTTTCCTTATCAAAAATGTTATCCGAGGTTTTGTTAACGAGATATTAATGAAAAACTTCGACCAATCAGAACTCGGTCAGCAGACTCGCGTCTTTGTACATGTAAACTAATCGCCGTGTCGAAAAATATTTGAAAAAAAAATTACTCAGCTTTTAACGTAGAACTGCATAGATCCGTAAAAAATATGTTCCCTGTGGTTTTTCAAAAAACCTCTGACCGAGAATTTTTTATTTTTTTTATGTTATTGAAATATCGATTTATTTGTTAACCAGAACGATAAAGATTTGTATCACTGGTACGATTAAACTACCCAAATACAAGAAACCGTAATAGGAAGTGCAAATTACATTTGTCAATGAACAGAAATAGAAAGTAAAAATTCTGAACCGCAATTTTACGTTCCAAAACGGTACGAACTTTCCGGGCGACCTAATAGCACGGTCGATGAAACGCAAATATATTCAAACCAAAAAATCCTCAAACATTGTAACATGGTTAAATTTTCGTTCCGAATTACATAGTATTTTCGGCAGTAATCTCGATTGCAGGGCCGTAGACTAGTCCGACTGCCTATCGCTGACAATTCGACAGTATTTGTAAACCACCATCACCGAGGAAACTTTATGTCACCGCGAGTAGTAGGAACGAATTCTCGAATAGCGTCGTCCATAAACATCCCGGGTGTCATTTTTATTCCCCTCGCGGAATCGATATCCGATCTAACGTGTTACTGGCACAAAGGAAATGGAAGATATCCGCGGGTTACCCGACGCTATCATAAAGGAATACACGCTCGTAAATGTGTTACTTTCCGCGTGCGGCTCAACTATGAAACTTCGCGCGGAATTCAATATCTTTTAGTTTTCTCGCCTGGCTGCCATTAATCGCTCCGTCGCTGTATTTTCCATCCTTTCTTGTTTTACAGGAGCATCGAACGGGATGTGGAATGATACGTGTTATTGTGGAAACGTCCAGTGTTAAATTGAAGGTACACACCTTTTGCGGCTTCTATGAAACCGTCTTTGGCCAGGTGGACCAGGGGCCCTTGTTTATATTCGATCGATGTCTCTGGGGCGCGTTACGCTGTCACCATAAAGCTGCGTCTACACTATGTGGCGTAACACGTTGTATAGCAAAGTTATCAAATTTGTTAGAACAGTAATAAAAATGGGGTGAACTTCCGAAAAATACCCACATCCGATGACCCTGATTTTGACATATGTATGTTATCAAGGTTACACTTCCAAATAACCTTTAAGAAGTTTACACCGCCGATCGTTGGTTATTATAAAGTCATTAATAAAGTAAGATTGAAAATCATGTCGTAATTTTCCCAGAAATTTGAATTTTTGTAACGAGTATCTTTAAAAAATACTGTTCAAAGTATTACACTGATCTGAGTTGGTTAGAGCTAATTAAAAACAAACTGCTAGAAGAAATATTTTCTTATTTTGTCGTTGAATTCCACGAAAAATTCGCGGTGACAATAATACCTTTTTTCTTGAACTGTCCAAAATGTTGGTTCATGTTTATTGTGAGCCTCCCTTCTTAACATGCCGTAGAATTTAATTATCCTTACAGTGTAATAATAATAACACCTTTTCTTCCTATAAAGTCATAAGAAGTAAAAAATGATCAGTATGTAATAGTAATACACAGTCGAGAATTGTAAATAAATTACCACAAAAATCAAGTGATACGGTGCCCTTTGTGAATGAAAGTTTAATAAACAGTCACCTACACGTCAATAGTAACTTATTAAGATTGATATCGATATATGTAATTATTCAACGAATTTTCATTACACGAAATCGTTGAAGGAACGTTTATGTAAGAATGAAACTCACGGTTCATCCAACAACCATAGATCAGATGGAAGTACTCGTAACTCTTGAAAAGTCTCAATAATGGTGTATGTGTTTTGAATAATGGCTTTTAATAACGCCACTCGACTGTCCATAACTCAGGGTGACTAGAACTGATTCGTACGACGGTAGTTTCCGGTTCACTGATAATTCCACCATGCATCATGCCTTCTATATTTCTTCGATCCTACCATCAAACCCCTCGCTCGATTCCGCGAAAAAAGAATCGAAGCTACATACCTCGTAATGAAAATACTCGCGGAAATTGCTTGTGAAACGCGTCCACGTTTGGCGGTCGACGCCTCTAATTTCCTGTAAGGAAACACCACTTTTTTAACCGTCGTGAAACCGTACGGTTGCTACGATCATAATTAAAAGACTCAAGTATTACGTTTCGTACTCGCACGAGCGAAGCAGTCGAAAAGACGAGAGAGTGCTTCCCGATAATTAAACACTCCTGGGTAAAAGAAATGTCGGCAGTAATTTCACTTCTCTAATTATAGACTTCTGATGTTTGAATTGTAAAGAACGGAAATTTAAGAACCGAAAATGAACGATGAAGGATTATTTAGCTAGTGGAACTACCGAAGCAACCAGAATGATTGGTGTATGATGTTTTCAAAATATTATTTTAGAAAACAATCAATTATCACATTGAATGGCGGGCTATATTTAAAATTGTTCATTCTTATACTCAAATTATGGTGAAATTATCATTCTGCATTATACAAATAAATCACTAAAACATTATCGTTCGAGTACTGGTGTCAGAAACTTAAGGGGAGATTTGACATGTCAAAGTGAAACAAAAATCAAAAATCACGAAATTGTGTTGGAAGTTAAAGTTTCTGATACCAGTAATCAAACACCTTGTACACTATTAAAAAGTATATGTATATTATAAGTACTATTAAGAAGAGTATGCAAGAGGATTACAAAAAAAGGAGATGAACTAAATATAATATTCGGATGATATACACCAACATTAATTTGAAAACAGTCAATAGATTACATAAAATAATATAAAGAATCAGATAAATTCATGAGTTATCCTTTAATCAATATCACATCACTTTAATTCGTTAAAAGATTGCAAACTCGTAGTCAACTTGTAGTAAATATTTACACAAAGATACCACCCTCCAATCTCGATGATTTCTTAATCCATATATTTTCAAGGTCATCACCCTGTGTTGTGTTGTAAATTGTTGTGTATTAAAAAGTCATTAAAAAATATCGTTCAAGATGTTTTTCTCCTAATTTCGACAGTCTTATTTACTGTTAATTTATTATACCTCTGAATTCTCAGACTTTTTTTTATTGCCTGTGCTCTTTCGCGGCATTATAAGTGCATTAACCCCATCATATTCATCCATTCGTCCCGTCACGCGTACTAAAGTTCGCCTGTCTACATTCTAAGCGAGTCCGTGAATGTCTGCAGATTAAGAGACACGTCGCAATAGCGAGAAAGTTTCATACACGACGTGGATTCGAATCGCCCCCCGTCTCTCATAGTGAAACTTTTTCTGCGTCCACGATCGTGCATTGTTCCGCGTCGTACGTGTGCCCTCTGTCTGTGAATATCGTTGCGATTTTTCCATATTCCGCGGAATACTTAGCCACACTGGCTCCTTTGTGCCTTAAATGTACAGGCGCGCCGGCGTTCATTTCGTTTTTCATTGTTCCCCGTTTTTCCAATGAAATCCTTTTCGTGCTCGTAATATCCTTTGACCGCAATTTAAAAAACGATCAATGGAAACTTCATCGAAAAGAATGATACACACCGGAGCTTCGAGCATTCGTATCGTTTTTTGTCTGAATATCCTAGTAAGGCGGTAAATAGTTTTCAAATTAATTTTATTCGTATGCAACAAAAGTAGTATCGGAATGGTTTGGTAAATTCTCATTTTTATATAGAGATTTCAAAGAATTCTATTCTCTATTCTTAAGGGGTACTAGTTTAGAGCTTAAAAATGAAAGCTATTTGAGGGAATTTCTTTTGCGAAAATGGCGAAGTGAATGGAAAATCTATTAAAGTACATTTATTGTACATACCTTCAGGTACGTGAAATAATTTTGATTTTTTTTTAGGAACAAAATAGCGACGTTGGGGTTGATCAATTTTTTTCACAAAAAATCATATTGCTAAAATTCTTTACGCATTTGTTTAGTAAATTGCATGTAGAACACAAAAATGTTTCATTTGTTGTTATAGGTCAAACCGTTTTCAAGTTATCCTGCACGCTGATTAGATGCTCACTTAAGAACAGTCAACGTGGTTGAGCCAAAGCGTCGCCATTTTGCCCTATAAAATGTTCGCGTACCCAAACATGTCTACAATAAATGTGTTTTAATAAATTTCCATGTACTTCGTCATTTCCGCAAGAAAATTACCAAAGGAACGCTTTTATTTTTGGGCTCCACAGTGGGCTTACCCTTAGGAGTCTCGTTAAATTGAAAGGAACAGAAGAACGAAAATTTGATCATTTTTATTCGATTTCATTCCATTTTTCTTCTTCAGAAAACACCAGCGTCCAATTCAGATTTTCATTCTGTTCCATCGCAATTAAAACCGTGTTCCAACAAGGTTTCCAATATGGCGACTTCGGCACGAAACTAGAGGGAACGTCAGTTAGATTCCAAGTCAACGAGTCGCGTTACGAAATCTGTTTAATCCGTTTCCGTTAATCGAGTTTCGAGGCACGCACGCGGCCGGAACAACAATCGCGTTTATCACACGTTAAAATATTTCGGCTCGGTGAAATTCGGACTGAAGAGGGAAACTTCGTTTTCCGATTCACATCGGTTGCGACACGTGAACGCGACACGGCGTTGCATCACGAACAGATTTCGCGAAATCCACGCCCCTCAGTCACGCTAAGAGCTTTGGAAAACGCAAATATGCGTCCTACGTGGTGCATCTGCCGCGATTGTGGTTAAATGCATCGTCGACGCAACGTCGATGGATAATTTTCAAATATTCTCGTTACGCTTATTATATGCAAACAGAGGAGAACGTACTTTCTTTTGAAATACCATTATCCATATCATTTGTAGAAATAATTTTAAGTGTGAAAATCTATATTTATGATTACGTTTAATTCGGTTTAATCATTGATTAATTGCTGATACTTTTCTATCATGATATCTCTATGTACAGGGTGGTTCACGCAATTGTTTCAAATCATAGCTCTTTTCTCACAAGGGAACACCGTGATTACTGACCGGCGGATTGGAATGAAACTATTAAATAATTAATTTAAAACCCACAATTAAAATTTAAAAAAAATAAAAGTAATTAATTGGTCACATAATATATTCATTAATTTTAAAAGTATTTTAGGTTCATTTGTTCCGGAGATAGCTGTTTTAATTAAATTGTTCTTTACTAATTTAATTATGAAACCTTATAGGTTTATAGAGTGATTCAAGACAAGTATAACGGTATGTTTCATTCGTGTCCAATCGCCCTTTAAAGGTGTGGAAGCTAATCTCAAAGTCAAATATACACTCTCACTTTTTCGCGTATAATTCTAATAGTACAGGCGACAGAAAAGAATGCTTCAAACAAAAGTTTTATGGTACAAATATACGTTTTCAGTTAAAAAAATGTAGCCATTGTTAACACTAAACTTACCGAACCCTTCAAAGAGGTAGGAATTGGTACGCCAAAACCGGCCATTTTGATCGGTCGTGGTAGGTTTAGTGTTAAGTGCACACTCATCGTTGCACTTGCAAAAGATAAATGGTTCTACAAATTTTGTACCTACTCTTTGAACTATTCATATTTTTTCTAACTACATATACTGAAAAAAGAGTTATGACTTGTAACAGTTGCGTGGACCACCCTGTGCAATCATCATAAATAATTTTTAGTTATTGCATCGTTTTAGCAACCACACGAAATATTCTTATTGATAATTCCTTTAATGACTCTAATCATAGATAGGTATCGAATAAAAGAAACCCGGAGTAATTTATGAAACTGTAGGAACCGATGAGTTTTCGTATATTTCCGAGATATGTATGTATTGGAAGTATGTAGAGATCGAACGAATGGAACGCTGAATCATTTCAAAGTTTCATTCGCTGTAGCAGATTATTGAAATATTCTGAATCCTGGAAATTTCAATATTCTTCAAAAACATTCACAACTTGCATCAACATAAATTTTCCATTTTAATTCCCGTAGATTGTTGCGTTCAATCTGCCCCGAGGCCAATGTTTCCTGATTATATTTTTCATTTTACACATTTTTAAATTAATTTGACACCAATAGCTTAGATATATTACAGTCAAGCGATAGGCAACTATCTTTCCTTAATTCGATGTTAAATCAGGCCAAATTTAATTCAAGGAACAGTAATTCAATAACTTATTGAACAATGCACGAGGATCAATAGCATACAAATTAAGTTAAGAAATTTATAGTACACTAGTGCACTCTACGCTACACTCATTAAGTTGTCCCATAAATAAATCTGCAAAGTTTCAACTCATGCAAATTCGGATTCTTCTAGAGTAATTTACTGAATGGAAATTACCCCAACGATTTGTTTAATTTACTAAAGATTTCGTTAGGTCTATAGAATTCGTACTCACCTTTCCGAAAATTATTATTGTATTCTGTTCTGCACATTCACATTTACAATAAATACACACAATCCACAGTTTAAGTTGAATAAACTTTTTTTGATAAGAACAGGAATATTTCCGAGGGTCTGACTAATGTCCATCGTCACGGTTGCCGGTCAATTACAAAATTCGAACGCCATCTGAAACCGGACGACGTGGAACACGTTCAAAGCAACGGTATCGAAGCAAAGCAGCTGGAAACCGTGCAGACCGAACGGCTCGGACATTCTGATAACTCTGTATTATTACGGTGTACAGGTATATCTACGACGAAGGGGCCCCACCCCGCGGAGAAAGAGGGGCGCATAAAGGCGGCCTCCGAACCACAAACGCGATACAATTCATCGGGTACGTCGGTCTTTGCCCATCATTGTGCCTTGTACCTCATTGTTCGCCGGCGGACAGTTCAAATCGTTTGTTCAACAGTCCTGGTCGACGTTTTTCTTCCCCTCCCCCTCACCCCTCCACTCCTCCACTGATATCTTATCGAAAAATATGAAGAATGACCCTTCACAATAGAGATATTTATGACGCGATATTAATCCATTACGGATGGAAAGCGGATTGAATCTTGGCTTCCTACATGAAACTCGGTCGAGTTTTTCATTATTGAGCTTAAACGTATGGAGAACTGTCACGTTAATACGTAACATTGTGTAATTGAAATGAAGAAGAATAATGGGATACAAGAGAATGTAGTTTTGTAAACTTGTTTCGTGTGTCCATTTTGAAAGAAAATAGATCACCTTCTTTTTTAAACTGAAATTATTGGACAGGGAACGCAAGCTCCGACGAGTGCTGCGTCTGGTTGAATGAAAAGGAAGATTTATTTTCGCTTGAAAATGGCATAGTCATGAGAAAACAATATTTTTGAAACTCTTAACTTAATGTTATGTGGAGAGACCACTTGGTATTTTACCATTGATCCTTTCAGTTGATCGAAATTACAATTTGAATTTCAAATAATGTAACTTCTGATCGATTCCGTTAGTATTAATTCTCGTTTCGCTGGTATCTGAAAAATGGATGAAAGATTTGTTTTTACATGCTCAGCTTATGTCCCGTATACTTTTATAGAATTTAGAATAAAACTTACCTCTTAAATTCTTATTTATTTTACAAAGAAATTCAGACAAATTGCTGAATCTTTATCAGAATAGAGTGGGGATGAGCCTCAAAGGTTAAATTACTAATTACAAAATATTTATAATATTTCATATATTATAATATTTCTCATTATAAAATAGTAAAAACAGGCTCTTCTATCTGAATGAAAGTTGAAGATGCTACGAACTTTCCGAAGAACGCAATATCAAAAATGTTCGTTAGTGTTACCAATCAATGTTCGTTAAAGCGTTCAGTTTCATCTGGCGTCTTCTATTAACTAGTCAAGCTTCTATATGCAGTTCAGAATCACTCTGTATAGTTTCAGCGTGCAAAACACCGTTCCTCGTGCAATGAAATGCCAACGCGTTAGATCCGAATCACAATGAGAATTTACATACGGTCGCATTTGTAACACACTTACACAGTCGAAGTCGACGTTATGGATGCGCGTCACGCGTAATCTCTGTGATCGACAACGAGAAACTGGGAGTCCCGAGCGACGAAAACTTCGAAGCACTTCGCGGCGGGCTTCGTATCGAACGAGCTCGGGGACTATGATCCTGCTTGTCATCCTCGACGAACGTGAACTCATTCCCGGCACTTGTCAACGTCTTCTCCGGCGAGCTTCCCACGGCTCTCTATTTCCTTGCGAAGTTTCGAGCGTTAGCTCCCCGTAAACACGTTCCCTCCCGGTTTCCCGTTAACGGCGACCACGCGAGAATAACCGGGGCACCGCCGCGAGAACGAATCCGTGCCGTCGAAATTGACAATATGAAAGTTTTCTAATGGATTTCACGGCAATCGAAGTTTTAACATTGAACTGTTCTTGGACAATTATCAGATGATTTTTTGATAAATTACCATTTAGTTCTTGTATTTTATTTGACACGTTCACAGGCGAATCTGAGTACCTAAAATTTTTGGTTATTGATTTTGTATAGTTAAAGGAAATTTTCTTAATAATTTTTGTGTGATTAATCATTTTGGTAAATGAACTGCTCAATTGTGCATTGCAATGAACTGTGCCTTAGGGATGAGGGTCAGCAGAATGATGCGCTGATATGTTATACCGTAAGTTTGACTCACAATCAGTCAGGAGTAATTTTTCCCTAAAGTAAAAAAATTACCATTTCCGATTTTGTAGCTCTTTTGCAGGTATTTTTACGTGACATACTTTTTTACGTGAAAATCAACTTAGTTTGACAATTTACAGAGCAGCAAAATCGAAAATGATAATTTTCTAACTTGGGACAAAGTTACCTCTAAGTGAGTCAAAGTTACCCCTAAGTGAGTCAAACTTACTACAACTTACGGTAGATACTTGACAATCAGAATTCTTGTACTTATCCGACAAATACTGGAAAAGTTTTTCTTTCTTTTTTATCTTTTACCTATGATAATTAAAAGTTTGATAACTCCTTACTCGAAAAATTATACGAGATATATTTTCTTTTTCTTGTTGGGTAACACGTATGTTAAAAGGGATTATACACCTTTTTAAATACCATTTGCCAATATTAAAATGGACAGAGAGGTCTAGTTCTAATAATATCGAAATAAGAAATAAGATACCTTGAGAATTGCAAGTTGGCATCCCTGTTAGTAATTTAAAACAGCTGTTACTGATATTTACTTCAGGGCGCATAACCTGTACCACTCATTCAACAATGACAAATCCTCTCGAAAAGTGCAGTTTCGAAGAACAGTGTTCAGTGATAAGACTTTTTGTTATTAAGGGTGTAAAACCATCTGAAATTTATTCCCCGAAGTTTAAGCAATACGGTGAAAGTTACATGAATCGTGCAAACTTTTACAAGAGGGTTGATAAGTTCAGAAGTGGCCAAACAAGTGTTATTGGTGTGGAACATCAAGTTTCGCAGAAGCGAAGAAGTGAAAATCAATGTCCAAAATTGATCCAGACTTCAAGATAAAGAATTCCTTGTTGTTGGCATTCGAAAAACTAGTAGAGCAATGGAAAAACTGTATAATTATAGCAGGGCACTATATGTATAAGAAAATAGCTACATTGTGAGATTCATTAATTAAACCATATTAAAAAAATAGCCATTTGTCCCTTTACTTATTGAATGATCCTCGTAGATATATATTTTTTCTTTCTGTTTCATTTATAGTTGTATAATGTACACTAATCGTAACATTCACTCTAGAATCTAGAAAGTCAGAAAAAATAATTTCGTGTGATCTGAGTCAGAAGACACAGAGAACATTCATTGGATTAGACTTTCTCGGCTTGAATGAGTCATTTCCGTGAATATTCCTCACGCGTGCCAGTCATTCCCCCTTTGTTAATGTTTCCAGTAATATTTCAGCGTTTCAGTCGGTTCAGGTTAGACATTACGTGCGGCCATGCCAGGAGGAAAAAAGCGGAACGCGAAAAGAAATAAGCTACAGGACACGAAAATAGTTTAACGAGCAGTTAAAGTCTCAGCGTAGAAAACACGGTTGACGTTAAAAACTCCTCACCGTCGCGGCTGGAATGTGTCCCTTCGTAACTAGTTCTTTACGGTGACGAGTGTGTATCGGTGATAGAGTTTTGGCTCAGAATTTATGTTCTCCCGGTAGTTCTAATTGAACGTCGTGGATGAAATACTGAATTGAGGATTCTATCGTGTAAAATGATATGCTCGTTTGAATATTATGAATGTAACATTTTCAGGAACAGCTTAGTTCACGATGAAATCATAACTATATCAATTAATGCATTCAAGACAAAAATTTTCAGGAAGGATTCAAACCAAAAGTACAAATCTATCGAATAATATCTAGAGGTTTTCGGAAGCAAATGTATAAATAAAAATATTTCATTCAAATAGATGTTGGTTAAAGAAGAGTGGTATCACTATATTAGTATATTTATTAAAGATAATAAACAGGCAAACAACGAATATACGAAGCATTAGGGAGCTATTTATTTCAGGTAATGTACAGAAACCCCTTATCGAAAAGTCGAAATTACACAAATCCAGGATGAAGCAACCTGAATCATATCAGTAGAGGACCTAGAGAATTGATTCAGATCATCCCAGGATCGAAGGACCTGAATTGATAACCAAAGACTTAGAGATCCAAACCAATGTCTGGAAGCAAGGACACAAGTCAGAAGACTCCAAAGTATAGGGATCTAAGTCTTCCTAATAGAGACCCCAGTGTCCTTAGTTTGAATCTCTATCTGGACCTGTTTAATAAATCTCACAATTCATCTGTTTTCCGATATAATCCTCTGCTACAATTGTACATGGCGTACAATGTGAATTTTCATCGCGTCAAAAAGCGTCTATGCACTCAATTTTATTTCTTTCCCATTCCGCGATAATTTCTACCCTTCTCTCATGCCCGCGCCGTCTCGTTATCAAGCCCTTATTCGTCGGGCAATGTAATTAGCATTTTTATTACGCGTGCATGTCACGCCGCCTCTCGTCGTCGATGGCGGACAGCTCTATTCACATCTCGACATCCAGTCAAGAGAAAGTTTTAAATTACTTTGTTCGAATCCCCGCGAAAGTTCACCCTGATTCAGACCTGGGGAGCTCTCATCGATCGCTGGTGCCCCTTTTTTTTAACGGAATTTGCGGTCACGAATATATCACGTGCTCTGATTAATCTCAGCTAGGTTTACCACAGTAATTTCTGTCGTTATAATTAATTCGACACCGGATAAGGATCAATTAAACTTAATTCTATTAAAGATGTAATCTTTCAGTTCGGTGCAAGTCACCTTAAAGCTTTGTTCGACAATCTAGAATAATCGTCAAAAGGAAGACCAGTGCACTCTGCAGATTACAACTTTTCAAAATCGAAGCTCTGCAATCTTAATTTATTATCGTGCAAACAATTATATCAACCTCAGTTGTATAGAATTGCATTCTGGTCTCCAAATACTTTATTCCGCCTATTCAGTATATTTTCCTGATTTCATTGCAAAACCATGATTTCAATTTTTTCCTCGTCGCATGTTATTAACAGTTGACGCCATTTTGTTCGTTCGTGGCGAAGGCCCCGCGATAAACTCGATTTGGCGGACCGCGAAAGTTGGGAATTCTAACTTAATTTCAAAATTGAGATTAAAGTGCGGAATATTCATCGGACATGAAATATGCAAGTTTAGCTCTAATTTCGAAAATTGCAACATGTGTCACTCGTTTCAGCGAATACGCGAGTCGTTTCATTTTTCAGTTTCGTTTCCCGTTCCTCTTTCCATCACGTCTGGTCCGGTAATAATTTCTTTCTTTCGTTCGCTACAACTGCTCATTATTACGGGATGCGTCGTTCGCCATGTCAATTAGGAAAGTTTGTCCGTGTAATCGTTGAAAACAGACCGAAGATTGTTAAGGCGTTCTCGTGGGATTTGTTTTTATGGTACGTAGTTGTACCAGTACTTCTTGCAGCTCACAAAGTGCTAGAAAGTTTTTGTACGTGTCTACTTTCAACTAATTGGATGAGCAATTCAGTGAATTATTCAAGCAAGCACTTGCATAACTTTCCTTGAGTTGCATTCTAAGATACTTGCCAATCGTACGAGAAAGCAGTTTTGGAGATTCAATCAAGTCGATATAAAATCAAAATTGTTCAATGCAACTTTTGTAAGTTTATGATATAATCGATCGGAACTGCTCACACGATGGTATATTTCAAAAGAAAGAACATTGAATGTAGTGAAAAGTCACCAGGCATCCAGATATCGAATTGATCAATTCAGGATTGAAACACATAAGTAGGATGAACTCGAACAGGGAGATTCGGGTGGATCATCTCCGGATCAATGAAACTCGAAATGAACTAACCAGGAACCAGGAGATTCTATTTGGACTAACTTTGGTCGAGACGGTTGAATCGAATCATCTTATGGTGGAGCGGACCAGGTCAGAGCAATATCAGACAGAAATTGAAAACAGGAACGTCATGGCCTGACAATAATGAGAACGCTTATCTTGGGTCCTTGGATTTGGAGGGCTCATATTTCAAGTCTTTGCGTTTCAGGATTCTCAGAATTAAATTTCTAAATACGAGACTTCTTTAGTATAAAACAATATACAGGGTGTTATTGTTATTATTATATTTTTTAACAGGGTGTTATTATTATATTTTTCTGCCATTTGCGGCTATGTAACAAAATGTGTTTTGAATCGTACTGTAATAGTATCGAGTGTTCTACGAATGACGATAAAAAAATTCGAAAATACTATGTTTATATGGCGAAACCAAGGTCACCTTGGTTAACATAAATAGGACCGTATGTTTTTTTTTTTTCATAAGATTGTAGAGGATTTCACGACAAATTCAGAAAGCATATTATTTGATATTTTTATTAACTCAGTACCTATAACCAGTTTATATGATCATATTAATTTGTTATTCGATGAAATACACGCGACCGATATAAAAAACAAACACAACACCAACAATACGCAGTAATCTGTCCGAATTCGAAGGGAATGTTTCATGAAGCTACAAGTTTCATATCCAACAGGTGGCTACATTGTAGACCAGCGTCGCACAATTTGTGGTTGCAAGTATACAAAATGTCAGAATTTCTGATGAAGCGATTACTACCTATACGAAATAAAATTACTTCGGTATGTATATTTTATAAAAATGAATGCACCGAAGAGGATACTTTGTAGCATATGTTTCCTACGATTTTATTTATGTCTGTTCATTACTTTACTGTTTCTACTTATTATAGATGTAGTCAACGGTACTATATTATTCTTTTTCTACAGATTCTAATATCTTTCAACTAATAGTATGTATAAAATTATTATGTCTACAATCATTACAAACATTAAAACGTTTACAAACATGAACGTAAGTAGAAACAGTGAGTCACGACCAGACACATGAGATAGGCCACACTTAATTGCACGTGTGCTTAATGAGATATACCAATTTACATATATTTTCAATTAACTCTTGTATGATTTTAAACAATTCTTATCAGTTGAATCATAATTTTTTATTTAACCTCTGCACATGAGTCACAAAACATTATGGTGGCTACATAAATATGCAATGAACTTACTGTGGTTGATTTAGAAAGTAGGTTAGTTGCTATTATTATATTACTATAGACCTTGAATCTGAGATCTTTTTTCTATTTAATTTTTAATTATAAAATTTGTTTAATTACATGCACCGTTTTCAAGTAATAACCCAACTATGTTGAATTTAATACAGTAGCGACAGATATTTTCTTGCCTTGAAATACCCAAAAAAGTTTGAGGGTATCGATTACGAGAGTTTCTAAAGTTACAGATTTTCTGTAGTCCCTGAATTAAGAACACGGTTCTTGCCACTTGTTCGAGAAACGCGGGAAGATAATCTCTAAACCTGCATTTCTCGTGCTCTTACCTTAAACTTGTAGAGCTAAATCCCGTCTTTCCATGGTTTGTAAAATTCTCCAAGCGAATAGAATCGCGCGAATTTCGTGTTGCCACAGAAACATGAAAAAAGATCCAACCTCAATTTGAACTTCCTCCTGTAAAACACACTTCACGAAATATTTTAAAAACTTCTTTCACGTGCCGGTTTCACACGTTAAATAATTTAATTTTTCATCTTTCACTTTTACAGTTCAAAAATTCTATATCGTAGACGAAACACCATGTATGTTTCGTTATATTATATTTATAACATAAACAGTTTTTTTCCGAATTCGTGGTACAATTGGAAAAGAGGTTTTTCATCATATAAGAATAAGTTAAAAATATGGAAAAAGAAATTTTCATATGCAGCTCTGTTTTCGAGAAAATCGAGTTTGAAGATACATCTCAAACGCTTGTATTCATGCTAGCAATAAGTAGAAACGGAATGCAATGAACAGGCGTGTTAGCCAATTTCTATTCAATCGCACACGAATCCAGTAAATATTGAAATTCGATTATCTTGGAAACAAAGTGTTACAAGAAATAATTTTATTCTATGTTTTTGATTTAGTTTTACACAAGGAATCACACCTCCTCTCCGATTTTACTACGACTTAAGACAGACTGTCTGTACAATTGAATTCTTAACTTTTGTAGAAATACATGGAATTGTGTGTATCGTGAACATGTAACGAAGTACTGTGACGACGTGTGCGTAAGGCAGTAATGAAATATTAATAAATAAACACGTTTTTTCTTTATAATATATAAATGTCGTATAAATGTATGTAATGTCTCACAAAGTTATCAAATGGCGAGTAAATACAGGACACCCTGTATATTCCAAAAGAACTACGTAACAGAACATATCCACACAAAAAACTTTTGATTTTTTTAATTCGATAATACGAATTCAGAGTTCCTATAAAACAAGTCACAGTTAGTATTAGGACAATAATAGAATATGCAGTAAATGTTACAAGGCACTACGAAATTGCTGAAAGTGTGAAATAAATATTGTTTAGGATATATTATAGCCCGATGGACAAGGTTTACGCTACTATAAACTAATAAAAGAGGCTTAAAGTATATAATTTTTACGATACATCATATTTTCTCCATACAGGCTAGGTGTACTGGTACTTTACATATGCACGAAAAAACTTAATGAATTGTTTCGAAATCGTTAGGGAGTGCTCGACAGAATTCGACACGGTAAGTCTACATCGTCGATTAGGTTTATAAAAGACTTTTAAAAAGAGTAAATCCCGACAACATTTGAACTTACCAGCCGACCGTGAGGAGTATAAGGTGGGCCATGATAAGTGGAAATTAATGCGAGGAATTAGCATTTTAATTTGGTATCGCTGCTATAATAGCAAAGCCCGTTTTTCCACCGACGGTGCGTCCGTTGAGAACGAAACCTGCTGAAGGAGAGCGCCGCCGTTCATTCCTCCCCCTCCCCCTCCCCGCCACTCTACCCCTTAACAACGTAAATATTTCACCGGAACGGGAAACGGAGGTGATGGCTGTCCTCTCCGCGTTTTTACCATCCACGAAAAACACTGTTGTCGGTTCCTACGGAGGACTCGAGTGGGGTGGATTAAAAGCTTTCACGGGCTGAAGCATATAAAGGGGGTCTTCTCTTTCGAGAATTGAAAAATACATGCGACGAAACTTTCAGGACGCTGATCCGAGACAATTTTTCTAATCCTTGCAGAACGGTGAAGGGACTGGTGAAGGATTATGTTACAGTGCCTGTTGAGTTGACGCGAAATGCTCAATAAAACCTAGCTCAAACAATGAATATTATCGTGGGTGTGGACTTATACATACATATACATAGAATGATTCGTAACGTGTGAGACTCAAATATTGAAAAATGTTGGTATAAAGGTGAGTATATCGAACACATAAATGTTAAACTGTAAATATGTTATATGTATACTATATTATATAAGGTATCACCAATCCAATATGTAAATCGTATAACAAATATGTAAGCTTGAGTAGTTACTAATAACCTGTAGAGGTGAATGCGACTTTAAATAAATTAATAAAAAAAAAGGTGAGGCCTGCTTGAATAAATCCTCGAGTTTTGAACATTTTTATAATGAAATATTCATTTTTAGACAAAGTGGACTAGTGTAAACTAATTTCACTAAACTGATAACTGTAATGACTGGCCACTTTCTGCACATTGTGTTTATAACAATGTTCAACATTTGAGTTTTACCAAATAATAGAGACAAAGGACCAATAACGTCTTATTTTGCATACAAGCTTTTAAATACATATTTAAATTCGTCTCGTACCATTTATAATAAAATTAAAGGAAACCATTACATACTCACAGGTATGAAAAAATACAGTGGACGAAATTTCTGTAAGAATACTATGATTTCCTGTTTACTACACTGTTCTTATACAAATGTCGTAATTTTCCTGTACGTCAAATTATATATAACAAAAATATAACAGTTTTTCAGTTTTTAGTATTTTGTTCTCATTTTCTATCCTCCCGCCATTATTACTAACCTATCCACTAAGTGCATAAACGAATCTTAACATTCTTTATTGAAAACAGTAGTGTTTGATAGAAATTTCGTCCACTGTACATGACACTAATATTTTATCTCGTAATTTAAAATAGATAGCCATATAGCAACAGAGGGAACGAAAGGGTTAATTGCCAGAATAAAGGAAGGATGAAGATGGTTCGTCCATCAATCTCGAGAATCCTAAGTGGCGAACGTTTCTACCTTAGAACACATAAATATCACGAGTTTCCTGTATATAATGTGCTCGCGGTCATCGTAGGAGCTACGCTCGCGAGCAAAAGGTCGTTCAGATAAATCTAAATATAAAAGGGCGGCAGGAGAACGGGAGAGGAAAAACTATGTCCAGCAGCCGCTGACAATAACTGCGAATGAACTTTCTTGCTTCACGGTCCGAGTGTTCCTTCCTGGCTACATCGTAGCGTCTTCCAGTCTGATCATCAAATTTTACGAGGACGCCTCCTTCCGAGGGAAGGCCAAAGCTGTGGAAAATTATATAACCGGGGAAAAACGGCGGAAAGTATACTCGGCTTCACGCTACGAGTCCCGCCTGAAGAACATTTCGCGAATTTCCCCCCAATATCGGCGGGCTTTGCGAGCTTAAGATATTTTCGCGGTAAATAAGTTATCGGTTATCTTGTATAGGAAGACGCTGCCAATGCAGCACAAATTGAAAGAAGTGAGTCATGGATCTATGGGGAAGTGTGATGTTACCTATAAATTGAAATGTTTAATATTGAAGTTTAGATATTCTTAGTTGAATCAGTTTTGTTGATAATAAAGTAAAATAAATGGACGACAGATGAAAAATGCAGTAATTTATTTTGTGTGATAAAGTAAAATGTTTGAATTTCATAATGAAGAAATAATTACGAAAACATGAGAGGAAATGTTGTGAAGGGAACTTTTTTTAGTTCAGAAGTTGTGTACCAAAAGAGAAGTATTCTGATAAATAGTGTTTCTCTTTCAGTTCATCCTTAGAAAATGGAGCTGATTTCCGTTTTCAGTTACGAAGAAAAATTACAGATACTAGTACGCGATAGAATGAAAAAGGAAAACGTGGTGGAGTTGTAATCCGGAAAAATGGGAGGCTCAGGAAATTATTAGACGGAGTTAATACACGCTCTAAACTAGGTGCTCGGAGGTTGGATCCAAAGTTATTTCGGTTTCCGTAGAAAGTGATTGTGCAAAAAGTAATAGGTCCATTTGCTTCACGTGAAACCCCAATCGTTGTGTTCTTCGATACATTTTGTTAGAAAATAAAATTAATATCGAAATAAGTATTTACTACATATATACTCTGTATTTTTCTATTAACGTCAACTGGGCGCTTATGAAACATTTATGAACCTTAGAGAACGATCTTCCTTTGCATAATGCATTTGCAAGTTGTTTTATTTATTTTACGACGTCTTTCCGGTAATTGTCGATAGCTTCGCGGTTCGATGTCCTCCGTTCGACGTTCCGGTTGTTTGAACACGATATTGGAACGCATGATATACAATTCCGTCTCAGCAAAACACTATGGGAACCTTGTCTGCAGTTATGTTAATCGTCTTAGAGAAATTACATTACGTATTCTGTCGCATTTCATGAGAAAACTGCTATGCAGCTTCCTATCGAAATTTACGAATCTTTCGGAGTTTCTGGAGACCCGAAACGATGCTGATGCAGATGTGACCGTGATAGCATCGATTATGACTGCAAATGGTAGAACCATGACATGCTTTGATACTAAATTAAAATTACTTAAAAATGTCTCGTTCCTAGATTTTTATACACATTGAAATGCGACAAGATGGAATCAGAAAGCTAGAAATAAAAGTAAGAAGTTTTATAATTAATATACTTATTATTCTATTAGCATCTAGGTGTATACAAGGTGTCTCAAAATAGCTTCGACTCCCGGAAATGATTTTCGGAAACTTTTTCCTTGACAAAAATGTTATCCGAGGCTTTGTTAACGAAATATGAACGAAAACCCCCGACCAATCAGAACGCGAGTCTGCCGGTCGAGTTTCCGCGGTAGCGAAACAATACTAGACTCTATTTTGTCTTTTTCTAAATAAACAACAAAATCTATGAAAAGAACACCACGAATTAATTTATATTCTAATACAAACATACCTTTTCATCATTTCTCGATTGCAATGACTCAAAAAATCAGAAGATTCACATTCAATACCCAATCCATCAACCGACCAAACGGATCTGTCCTTCGCCACCAACTATCAGGTCTCACCGACAACAAATTATTTCCTCTCTCTCTCCTTGTCGATGACGCAATTTTCCCTTGCAACAGACGAAGTTTCCACGCTTAAAAGGGAGACCGTCGAGTCCATGACGCGCAGACAAATATTTTATTTTTCGCGGTCACCACAAAGGGGAGGTGATCGAGTTCCGGCGACTGTCGCGACAAGCATCAGGAATGCAGTCCATAATTTTCAGGACACTCCCGTATGTAGGTACGGGACACACGAGGGGACCACGGTCGTCCCAAAGGGAATAACGAAGTTTAGAGGGAAGATCCGGCGAACCGCCACCGCGCCGCGGCAGCGCTTGGCAACACATGTTTGTAAACTTGCCGGTTGCCTTCGGGCTTGAATTCCCGCTGACTCCCTTTTCTGACACGTTAGTTCAGCGGCGGGAGCAGGCAGAGAGCCTTTGCCGGCGGCCAATCTTGGCCCGGCGACGAGCTCGCACGTCGATAGTCAGAGGCACTGGCAAAGCCGACGAGGGATCAAAGGGAAAGGTTGTCGCGAAATTTCTTTTTTTTTTTTTCGAGTAGCATTTTTTGCGCCGCGATTGTGAGAGAAACCGGCTGCTTGTCGGGGGGGGGGGCGAGTTTCCGTGAATACACGGGAAAAACGTCTGAAGGGAAGCTCCGTTAAAAAGACAGCCGAGGCGACCAATCGATGAATATTTTCGTGGAAATTGCATTTTGACCAGATTCGTATGTACAATAAGATCCTTGAGAGTAGAACTACCGATGATTAACGTACAGTTGGTGTCAAAAGTATTCGTAGACTATAGTAAAGGTCGTTTTTTACAACTTTGTAATCTGAGGCTATAATGAAAATTTAATAAATACGTATCGAAGATTTATATTCGTTATGTACATACTGAAACTGTCATTGAAATCGGTTAACACAGAAACGAGTAACAGGCATTGAAAGATGTAAGAATCTTTCGATATACTACAGTTGTAGGTCAAAAGTCACGAAAAACTGCGATTTTCAAAATTTTTAATCGTTTGTATCTCGTAGCAACGATTTTGTAGAAATTTTCAACGTGTATATAACTAACATAAATCTTTGATATGTATTTATTAAATTTTCATTATAGCCTGAGATGAAAAAATTGTAAAAACCGACCTTCACTATTTTCTTCGTGATTCGGACCAATTGCAATTCATGGCAAGGTGGAAAATTGTTTGCCCCCCATAAATTTGTTTTTTGCCCGAAGCGGAGCCTCTCCTTGGTTTCTATTTACTCTGTTTTGATTGGTTCCAGAGGTGGAAGAAGAATGCCTCCCAGTGGTGGGAATAACGCCATTGCTCGTAACGCATTCATCGAGGAATCACTGTATGTTCACTACAGTAATTAATACTTGGCAAGCGTAAGTTCCTGCACATTTACACTTTCATAAATAAATTTAGGGAAACTAGAGTGATTTAAAATTTCACTTGTACATTAATAGCGTTGGTAGGCTGAAAATATATCAAATTTCGGATAAACTATTGAATACGTGTTTTTTTTTCGTAAATAAATTGTTGACGTTACGACCTCGGAATACGAGCATTTCACACGTGGCGTATCGAACATTGCGTTTTTGACATCCAATACGAGAATTTTCCAGGCTATATGTAATCGACGTGTGCGAGGTACACACGACCGATGACATTGTAAATCAAAACGTAGAAAAACAAAAAATGCAATTCATTGGTTACGCAGTTTCGATTATACAAAAACGTTTACGTGGAATGCATGGACTCACGTGCGTAGATATATCAGTTACGTGTCCATGTCACATGAAAGCTATCAGCGTACAAAATCCTGCTGTACTTCAGGTTTCGACGTTTATATTGAAATCACTGTAGAATCGCAGGAACAGTACAAAAAAAATGGATTGTCTATTTTTATGTAACACTTGTAGACCGTTAAACACATTCTACCTCCACTTCAACATCAAAACTTAGGAAACATAAGTGATTACAATTTTACATCATGTATTAACATCTTCAGTAGGTTGAAAATAAACTGGTTTAGTAAATGCTTTTTTCAATAATTAAGTAGTTAACTTTAAGACCTCGAACTCGTAATGGGAGGTCAAACCGTTCAAAGGTGTTTAAAATCTGACGAGGACTTTAAATAGTTCAAACCGTGTTTGACCATACCAATGCGTTCAAACTGAAAGTCACTTTCAAACAGTCTCATGATGTTTCAAATTCCAAACTCTCGAACCGTTGTAAACTTTCTAAACAGTTCCATGAAATGTTCCAAACCACTGTCGAATCATTTGGCCAGTATTCGCGACTCGAGTTGATTGAAGTTCGTACCGTTACATAAAACTGTTTGAACAAGTTTGCACTGGCTTCAGAGTTTGAAGTTTGATCATCAGACTCTTTGAAAGCAACCCTCAGTTCTAGCACCAGACCATAATCAAACTCGACTTGAACTGTTCAAACCCCTCGTCAAATGTTCAGATCAAACATGTTTGAAGCAGTTTGCCCGCATATCCACAACTACCTCGAAGGCACTAACATGTTGTACGTGGATATATGTATCGTACGTTCATCGAGTCGTGCACGTTCACCGAAAAAGCGCGTCGACACGAAAAATAAAGCCGCCTAGCCCCGAGGTTTAACTGAAATTTTGGCAAGCACAGGGTGTAGCACACACGGAATGCTCGAAAAGAAACGGGGTCGTCGTGTCACCGCGGGACCGCAGGGGTTAACCCTCCGGCGACAGATGTCACGGAATCGAGAAATTACGATGCCAGGCGGGTAAAAGCTCGCGGCTGGTTCCGCGGGAGGGTGTGAATGTCACGTGTCGCAGGTCGTGACAAGAGGGGGATGAAAAACAGAAACAATGGGAATCCGAGCGTGAAGATGCTGCGGACGTGTGTAGGAACAGCGTAAACTTGGAGTGGAGGGGTGGGGGGAAGACGTACCACTTGCATTAATATTTATTCTACGCGCGCGCCTTCCACCCTGGATCAGCCATTTCGTTTTCCTCGTGCCTGCATCCTACTCGATGAGAACTGCCTTCGGGGCACGTGGCGAGCCTGGAAATCCGATTGCTGCACGATTGAATCGTTCGCATTGATTGCGTATTAAGTGTTTGACGTTGTTTGGGATGATCGGACGTGATGTCGACCATTGAACAGAAGACCCTGATTCATACATTTTCTGGTGTGTTCTCTTTATCGTACTTTGGTTTAGGTTCTGCACCGTCTATCCAGCGTTTTCTGCAGTCTTTTGTTTCAGTTAACTCTTTCGTTGCGGAAGATTCCAACGTGAACCGTGTGTAGCAAACGGATAAGACATGCACGTGATGCAGCGATACGAAGATTGCAACTTTTCAGTGACGCAAACGGTCACCATTTCGAGCATCTTCTGTAATGTAAGAAAGTTTATTTTACTACCATATTTGACCTTGCATGACCTTCAATGATAGTTCGCTGAAGTCGTCTCAACACCGGCTATCACATCGCGATAAAAAAAACATAGTATTACATTAAAAGAATAGAGATGACCTTGAAATCTCCTCTATGCCTTCACCCACGCAGAAAATATTTGTCATAATATGCCCCCCTCTATACCGTGAAAGTTTTGTATATAACATTTTTTCATATTATTACCAATAACGGCAATAATCAAAGTGGACATAGTTATTGCCTCACCCTGTATACACATAAGAATATGTTTAAAATTTTGTACAGAATTCATCCTTCCAGCCCCTATATAATAAAGTTTCACTTAGTCTTCCGCGGATTAAGCATTATAAATACTGTATACAGTAAATCCTTGATGAGCGTTCGAAGGCACCTCAGCACTGGGCATTAAATATTTCATAAACTAATGGCTATATGCGACCGAAATGAATCTCCTTGGCTTTAGAATTTCAAGTTCTATCACTGTGCTAAATCTTATTAAAATCAAGGGATCTCTCCTTGTCAGTACGGAGAAGCCTTCGAATACTCATCGAGGATTTAGTGTATAAGTGTTGATGAAACGTTCATCGTAGACTAACGAATCATATGTGTGTTTATTATAAGTATGTATATGTGCGTTGTGTTCTTTGTTCCAATGTTATTCCAATTAAAATTCCAAAACTACCGTTATGGTAGTCTTTGAATATAACGTTAAAATTGCAAAGTTCCTAATATAAAATAGCAAACATTGCATTCATATCCCTTTCAAATACCTACTCAAAGGGGTACGCAATATTTTTTTGTCACCATCTACATACATCCTCTCCAACAACAATATAACGCACACAAACTCATTGTCTCCTCGACTTCTGCTTTTTTTGGCAATTTACGATTTTTATATAAAATGTCAAGCAACGTTCAGTTGCAATATCAGTTGTGCTTCTGCGTTCGCGGGCTGTTCCCAAACGAGTGTGAAGTAATCGCGAGAACAAAGCACGGTCGTGCGTTTGTCGGGCCGTACCCAAATTTCGCGCGCAATACTTTGACCACGGCGGTTCCGAGAAACGTCCACAAAATCGTCGTCGAAAATGAAGAAAATTATTTTCAAAGTTCGAGTAATTTCATTTTCATTCAAAGCCACGTTTCTTCCAAATTTTGGCAACTCCACACGAATCAATGTATTTTTCGAATCCTTCCGTACTTCTTCCAACGAAGGACCTTAAGGTCTCGAAACTACAATGTTACACTGAACCACCAGCGAACAACGTTTGGATAGTCCGCATCATACTGCTTCTATTCCAGTGAAGCAACCAGCTCTACCTCCGTCTTGTTCGACTTCTCGAAGGATATAAGCGCTTTGCGCCGAAGTTTCGGGGATGTACTGCTGTCCTCGCTTCCCGAACAAGTTCCCCACTTTGTTTTCATACTCCCCGGCCAATCAGCTTGCGCATGGAGTAGCCTAGCGGATAAAGAGCGAGACGATGGCTCGCATCAACCCGCTAGTAAGGGGAATTTCAAGGGGAAACAAATCGCGTTGGTAATGAGGATTTAACCAGGTTAGGGTCTCCCTCTTTGGTCCCTTCCAAAGGGACGTGAAATCACAAGCCGATTCAAGTTACTTATAATTGTATCAAGATTCGTTGAGAAACCGTTTTGTTCAGGGCAACTCGTTAAATTGGGAGGAAATCATTGCATTGATAATGTCCTGTGTAATTTTGTGTATGAAACAATATGTAAAACGTTGAAAACTTTGGTGCAAAAAGTATATTCTAGTTGACATAGCGCTCATAATTTAAGTGAAGTAATAGAAAGTATTTACCTGGTTACTGAGTAGTTTTTAGTAATAGATGAATGAAAAAATGGAAGATTGAAGTAGTTGCAAGGGTCTTCTATAAACGATACCTTTATAAATCGTGAAAATTAAAAAATTAATTTTTAAAAATTGTAATCCTATTATGGAGGTGAGCTTCAAATTTTTAAATGGAAATTTATACTATATTTTCTAATGTCGTGTGAAAGTGACTAACAAATCGAGTTCATTTCGTATTAATATGTGGAAATGTAATAATACCTATGTTTTGATATGTTTAGTCTGTAGTCAATGAAATAAATTGTTAATATGTAATTCGTTTTCTTCATTTCGACTTTCATTGAGACTTTTCCAATGAACCATAGTAGTAACTATTGTAATTTGAAAGATTGTATCATTATTTCTGCTGCATTACCTTTTCCGAATTATGTTTTTCTGTGTTAAAAATTCAAGTTACCAATCGATAGTTACTTTAATAATACAAATTAGCAGCTCCTTCGTCTTTAATTAGCCTTTAAAGATGGACATTTATTATCTTTGTGTACCTAATAAGAGAGTTGGTGAATGTTGGAAATGACTTTGGCGTAAGCCCAGCTACTTTGTTGCTCTTCACTTAACGAGACTTAAATACATTTCAACCGTAGACTCTCAGACGAAGGCAAGTTCGTAAATATTGAACGAAAGTTTAATTACATTAGTAGCCGTTATCTGTTACTGTTCACCCATATTTAACAAATTACTCCTCCAAATTAATAAAATGAGACTTCGATTTTATGAAGATGAATTTATAGTTCTAACTTGTAAGTCACTTTCTGTTTTACATTAATAATTTAATGAGAAATTCAAGTAAAATAAAAGTAAAATAAAATTCTAATTAGCATTTTAAGATAATATATACTATTATTTTATACTAGCTATTATTTGATTATTGTTTTATACCACCATTAAAGCACGATCATGAAGTGCTTCAAATACAACGGTCCTAGAAATCTTAATTGTACTGATGACTCGATATAATATAAGAAGTGACTGAAATTATTTTCTTTTATCCATATTCCCCGATTTCATTATAAAAATTGATGTTATGTGAATACATAAAAATGTAATATCATTCTCCAAACGAATTCGTAGACAACTATATAAGTAGTTAAAATTATTTGCCGAATATTCACGAGAAGTTGCTGATTTGGGGTCCCAGCATTAGTTCAGACAGGAGTAGAAATAATCGCAGGTACGGAGCTTTCATTTCCTTTCACAAGTATCCTTGAAAAAGACTCTATTCGTCGGAGGACTATTCTATCAGAACTGAACTACGTAGATGCGTTTATTTTCGTGATATTTACCTTCCTTTCGCCATTGTACGTTCACGTAAAGTGCTCTTTACAAATATCACTCTGAATGCATTACTTCCGTCAAGTTAAGAATACCGGAGAAATCTTCCTAAGATTGAATTACTATTAAAGATACCTTATTGAAATCTTAAATGGACAAATTTCTAGTCAGTAACTTTATAATAGAGATCTTTCACGAAAAGGTGAGTTGTAATGTACAAAGAAAGAGACCAATGCGGTATAAAGAGGGTCCACACTATACGACAAAACATTGCTGTATAACACGTTTATAAAACTTGTTTAAAAAGAGAAAGAAAAGTGTTATATAACATTATGCTGAATAGCATTTTTTCTGTTATATATGTTATCCGTCAAGTGTAGGTAAATATCTTAGAAAATTCGTAAACATGCCAGAATTCGACCACAATATTTCACGTTATTATTAACAATGTGAAATGCTTTACAAGCTTGTTAGAATGTAAAAGATACAAGTAGAAAGTTATAGAAATATGTTGTACAACAAAGTTACAAAAGAATCTGTTATATAACAATGTTTTGCTGTAATAGTTTTCAATATTAAACAACCTATTGGAAATTAAATCACTTGGTTATACTCGAGTTACACTTAGTTCTTCGGTGGACGAACATCCGACGCATACAATGATCGTTGATCGAGCAGATGCAGATGCGATGCAGGCTGCATAATGCAATTCCACTTTATGCCAGCGAAACGCGCCCCCTACGTGACGTGAAGATGAATTTCCATCGGCGAGAACGGTGTTTCTGATTCTGAGCCCCAATTTTTGCAAATCGGTAATCGATGGCCCCACGTACGAATGTAAAAATTAGCAAAACGACCGGTCGGATGAATACAAAGTTTTCTTTTTTTCTTCCTAACCTCTCGCAATCTCTTTCCAAACCAGAATTTTTATGGCATCCGTGCTCTGGGAATAAATCACGTGATTATTACCCCCGGAAGAATACGAAAATGTACGATATTATATAAAATTCTTTTATACACTGTGAATGTAATAAAGTATTTTAGTCCAATGACTTTATGCAAGTGAAATTATTATTAGGTATACCAATAAATAATCCATTATGATATTTTATTTCGAAACGATATATTTGAAATTGAAAAAAACTTCCCGACATTCGGCTGAGAAAGAATAGGATACGAGATGCTGGAAAATCAGTACGATTACAAATAAAATAGCGTAGATCCTTGGCTTCTATAGAAACGAATAAGTACTGATTTCATCAAGAAATAGTGGATTACTTATTACATAGTGTTTAAAATATAGTGGAATAAAATCTTAACTGGGATTTCTAAGAGTTTTATGGTAGGTATTATTATTGTAATTCCATCGATCGATGATACATTCTACATTTTTCTGTAACTCTAATTTTTCTATAATACTAAATTAAGAAACTGAAATTAAGAATTTGGTTTCACAACAAATGTAAATTTGATGCAAGCAGAAATCGTTGTACAAATATTTATCTTGCCTTTGAATTGCCTACAGATTCGTCTTCGTCTAATAATTAGTCAACGAATTGTTGTTTGTAGTGAAATTATATTTATTCCTCGCCCATATTGTCGGCGTATCCGTGCGCAAACTGATATAACCTACGTAAAGATATATTACGGAATACCCTCGTAAGCAGCTTATGGCCAATAGCTCTGCAGTAGAGGCATTATATACCCCACGAACACACTTCTTTGTCATCAATAAATTAATTTTAGTACCTCTGTAACGGTGAATAATTTCAATTCACATTAAATACGACCGGCAACGTTTAATAATGTAAAAAACTACATAACCCATATTTCAATGTGCTGCCATATTGATATTAAACTTCGGATTTCATATCAGGAAATAAGTATTTTACGAGTTTACTGAACGATATTCAATATATGATTCGATACACGTGATATTTAAAGCATGACACGTTTCAGTACCTTTGATAACAGAGTCACTCTATTGAGTGTACTCTACCAACAAAAAATATTAATTAATGGGTCCAATATAATCGCTGCAAGAATTATTTACGTACGGATTGTAAATGTAATATATCGCAGGTTAAATATTGAGAATGTATTGAATGTAACAATAAGCGATCCATTAATGTTCACTAACTTTAATTTCCATGAAAATCAGAAGCACCTGAGAAAATATTGCTCTTTTGTTAAAAAAAATTGTGTATTACCTGTGGAGGTTCTTATAACTAATAAAATAGGATAATTGAAGATATTTCGCAAAACATTAAGTAACTGATAAATGTTCTCGTCCCCTTCAGAAATGTTTACTTTATTATAAATATGAAATAAAATCAATGATTTCGGTATATCAGTAAATGTATGCAGAATCAGATGTCACTAATTTTCTGAAAATACTAGATATTGTTGCACTGACACTATCGTAGTGGAAGCCAAACAAGCAAATTTTAACGTAACTCTGCTGTCGTAATACGGTTTCATAGTGGTTGTTACGAAATATGCAACCATTTCTGTAAACAGTATTATCCCCGATCGGAACATGAGTTGGACCGGGTGGTGTGTCCGGATTGCGACTAGATAAATAGATGCCTTGATGAATATTGTATTGATTGCGATTTGGGATATCCTGGATAATCCCGTATAATCTCCGAACATATCAGTGAAATTGTGATCCAATGAGAAATTCAAAGACAATTCATAGTTTTACATCACATAATTAGTTTCTGTATTTCGAAGCCAATATTTCCTGTTCTATGCATGACGTGAAACATTATAAACCTGTTACTGCTCAAATTAATAGTTTGATTTAACACGGACTTTTGTGTGCATTTACTCCACTTTTTACATATCTGCGAAACAAAGCTGGAATCATTGTGAATATTACCTTAATATCATAAATAAAATTTGTACAGAGGAAAACAAATGATTGTTAGATGATTATATTCCTGGAATATACTTTTCTATCGAGAAACAATTTAAATTCGTGATTCTTTTTATAAACGTGTGTCTTTCATAATTTACTATTCACCATTATTTACAATGATTAAAGCATGATTACGTCTGTATACTGTGTATACAGTACATATTCCAGATTCTTTTGCTTACATTTAACCCTTAACTGTAGATCACCCGTCTCAGGGACGATTTCAATTTTTATTTCCGTATGACAATATAGTAGAGAATTAGAAGCTCTAGCGTTTAAATACCTTCAATTGACAGAAAGTATCATACTATTTCAATAATGGAACGAACAATAACATACAGTTGGTTATTAAAAGTGTTACAAAGTGGTCTTCGTTGGATTATTCATTCCAGAGAGGAGTCGTCTGCAGTTAAGGATTAATACATATTAATATAAACAGCACTATTGGAAATATATCAAGTGATCAATATAGATAAGGTATCCTCCTGTGCGTACCGACAGCAAAAACGATATTTTTAATCCCAGTATCAGAGCAATATACGATGCTACCTCATCAATGTCGATTACAACTCAGCTTACTCGCAAACCTGTAACTCAATAAATTCCCGTACATTTTTCATTCCTCAGTTAAGACGGCGCCAGTTCGATATCTTTCCGCCGATTGAGCACGAAACGCTCCGAGATTAAGTGGAACCCTTTACCGTTTTCCATCCCTGTTTTTTTCGCGAAAAGAAAGGGGTGGAGAAAGTGACTGACGATAAAGATGAAAAATGCATAGAAGTAGCTGACGTGCACTATCAGCTAAAATCCAATATCTAGTTGACGTTGCGTTTCGCATTACTTTTGACCCGAAGAGCAGGCTCGTTTATTCACATCGACGACTCTCCAATAATTCTTTTTAATTTTGATTTAGTTCGACCACTGTATAACTAATTTATTATTTAACTTTTTACATTAAATAAAAAATATACATACTGAGCAGAAATCGGAATGTGATTAGAAATAGGGACACTGACCTTATGCACATATTCTAGTCTTTTTATTTTTGGTACTTATATTTTTAGCGTACCTTTATCATCTAATTTGTTTCATGCAAGTATAAGAAATCCTTTTCTCGTATTAAATTATAATTACTTGAACTTTTGCAATTCGCTGAACTTTATGTGCCACCGTATAATTCTACGTATCTAATTTTAGCAGAAACGTTATGCAATTAAATTTTCATGTCAAAGAAGGAATATTAGTAGGATTCTTGTGGCTGCAATCTACCATGGAGTTCACATGCACGGATTCCAATAGGACATTAGAACGCATATTTAATATGGTTCAGAAATAAATTTGGTTATGATAAATGTATTAGTCCTAATGGATGCCAAATGTGATGCAAGTTACTGTGTCAACGACTTCACTAAATAATCAAAATTTATCAGATCAATATAAACTTATAACACACTATTTTTATTTCAACAGTTACCAATAAAATACTCTTTAAAAAACAGAAATTGTAAGTACAAAATTTATACCACTGATTGTATGTATCAATTAAGTAATTTTATTCTAGCTGAAGAAATTAACGAATTGATTATCGAAACCATTCTTTCCTCGCAAGTGATTCTGATAATCTTGATGCGATTAAAGTCTCATAGTCTGATAACGTTGATAATCCTATTCTCTGTACTTTTTATGTTCTCTTAAACATATTTAGGCAATCGGTAATACTTCACTAAATTGAAATAATCCTATCCCCATTGTAGATTAAAATTATTCTATTACATGGTTCTTTAATTGATACAGGGAAATATAATTAAGCGAATCAAGTTGTACGGGTACCTACATAGTTGTACGTATTTTAATTGATGTACAAATGAACAGGGTGTACATCAACGTCGTGTCTCATCGAGAAGATTAATTCAACAATATACGTCGAAATAGGTGTATACATACATATATTCCTGAAAGTTATGGGAACATTATTCTTCGGCTGGGCCGCGATATGACCGACATATTTATTGATTTGACAGATCCGTCAACGTCGAACTGTCGACGTGGAGTGTGGTCGAGAAGACAAATAGTTTTCGATTAGTTATGGATCAAAAAATTTAGTAGTACGATGGTACTTCTCGTTCTTGAAATTTAATTCCATTCACAGGTACTCGTACTTAAATTGATATAACAATTCAAAATGAAAATATGTTCAAATCTTTCGAGTATTTAGACATCTCCGCCATGACTTCATGTCAACTTTCTACATCAGGAGGTATCTCAAAATGCTTTTATTATCTTGCTATTATTGCGATAAAATTTGTTTGTATGTATAAACCTTTCAACTAATATATAGAAACAATATTCGAGTCCTTAAATGTCTCTTTCTTTAAATGTTTATTTTTAAAATATTTCTTTAAGCTATGGGTCAGTCAAAAAGAGTTCTTCCGTACTTTAAATGAAGTTAATTTACGGACAGTTCAAATACTGACAGAGAAACAACTGCAATTAATTAAAGCCATGATATCTGGAACCGAAGGGTACATCGGATAATTGGGCAATTAAATTTAAAATACTACTGGTAAGTTTGATGAACACATAATTTGAATCTATCAACTGTTTGCGTTATATAAAGGTTATAAATAAACTGAAAATTGTATTCTTTTATATCCTACATATATAGGGCTTTGTGAAATAAATATAATCCATCAGATGCAACGAGTTTTCGATTTTATTCTGAACCCAATAAGATACTCAAAAGAAAACAGAAAATCTTATTTTCGTTCTTGTCGTTATGAATTGCATTCTAAAATGTTATTTCGCAAAAAAATCCGCAGTCCACTTATAAAAATTATTTCGAATGATTAATTTACACATTTCTGTGTCATTCACGTGCTGCTACTGGAAATCTATCAAGTGTCCGGATACTTTTGATCGGTACTGTCTACGAGCACATATACCGTAACTCGATCCAATCATTTAATCCAACGCTCCAGCCAATAAATCCGAATATACTCTCGATGTCCTGGAAGTCGTAAGAGTGAAATCGATTAGGTATGAACACTAAAAATTCAATAGAGTCGCTATCGATCATTCTGATTACAATAATCATTATTGTCAGCGTGCAAAGTGTAACGACGGTTTCAGCGCAATGAGTCCAGTCTAACTCCGGTCCATGGATTCGCGATCGTTCCGGTTCGATAAGTACACGAACGATTTCGTTGTTCGAAGACTAATGAAAGCTGGAAGCTTGGCCTTCCGGACACTTTCCCGTTCGAGTGGACGTAAGAAGCCGAAAACGGGAAGATGGTGGAAGTAATTCCACGGTATATACGGAGCAAGGAGCTTCACCGAGGCAATCGGGCCTGGCAACGATCCAGTTTGCACACCATGAAACGTTTCGCCTTTGTCTGGTGTAATTCATAATCAACGGAATAACTGTGCGCACCGGTTATGGAACACGTGAACCTACTCTAGATCGCGACATTACAAAAATATTTATGATTCAACGTTTCTTCTTCGTTAATGTATCAATTTGCTGAAGGTGAATTACGACTGAACTTTTAATATTTCGTTGCGTAAGATTTTTTTCAACGATTTTCGAGTTTCTAGGAGCTTCTGTATGTTTCCTGGAGTGTTCGTATCATTTTTACTGGTTGATGTTTCCAACTATTCTTGTGAAGTTCTGTACAACCCTTGTAGTGTTTCCGTGAATGTTTCAAAATTCCTTTTCATAAACTTCATTTATGAACCTTTAGTGTAACCAGAAAGACTTTTTAAAAATGTTTCAAAATCCTGGAATACCTCAGGTTTCCATAAATTTCTGTGAAGCAATGCAGACTCTGAAACTTCTTAGATTTCCGTGCAGTTTGAAAAAAATACCGAGGTTTGTTTACTTCCTTTCCGTAATATTTTCAAAAAATTTGCAATAAAGAACTTAATTTATATTACTCATTATATGGTACTACATGTTCGGTTAACGGAAATAAATAAATAAATTATGGGTTCAGTCGTCTCACTCGAGTCATTTTTCTTTATAAAAAGGAAGTAAAGATTTCATGGTGTACTTTGCTGAGACATGGTACATCCCGCCCGTGCCCTCAAGTTTCATTTTTTGTTAATGGCGGCTGTCGAATAGTCTCGAACATCTGACGTACGTCTAACGAGTGTCTTTTAGCTTTCTCATAAGTGGCAGCCATCACTTACACAGTTATTTTTGCGTTTGAAACTTTTTAAATAATTTCGTAGAGAAGGTTCTCTTTATATTATAGCACACATTTTATTTCTTTTTATGAAGAGCAGAAAAGTTATCCACAAACAGCTATTTGCCATTGCAATTGAATCGTTTAATAATATTTATTTGTTTTAAAATGTCTGAAGTAAACTCGATAAAAAATTTCTAACGATTACAGTTAATTTAAATTTAATCACGCAATTTTACTCTTTAGGTATTTAGGTTCGAACAAAATAGGTACATATTATGTACGAGGATATTCAATTGATATCTCAAAAAATTATAGTAATATAAGAATCCACAAAACACTAATGAAATGTCTGTTTTGATTGTAAAACCGTTTTTCTCACTAAATCTTATAAAATAAAACGTTAATAGATACTGTATTTGTTTTAGTGCATTTTGCAGCTTTAGGTAAATACTGATTTAGGTATTTATTGATTAGCCTCAGGACGGGACAAAATCATTTACAATACGTCCGTTCAGCTAACAAAATCTTATTTTTCATTTCATGGAAAGCCAGAAGTACTCCCCTGCAACCCAGATATGGTTTTCATCTCTTTCATGCCGGCAGATGCATCCTCACGCGTGTCTGTCACGCATCATCTAATGAGAGGCGACATGGTAAGATCGTGTTTCCTGTTTCTACTTCAGAAAGAAGATCCTTATTTCAAAGACGGAGCGTGTTTCGGTTAAGTGAAATCAACGTCGCTTGAAAAAAGGGGAAGTGATGGTAACCGGAATGAAAGGTTTCCTTGTTCCGCAGTTACAATTAAAATACTGTAAAATCCGTTTATATTACATATTTATTATTAAAATATTGTAGAACGATATTGGCTATGACTATAAATGTTTTTCCACATTGTTTTATAAAAGACTATAAATTATTGCAAATCTAAGTTTAAAAAAAAACAAAAACACGAGTGTGCATGGTTTGTAAACAATTGTGTACTGTTTATGTATATTATTATTTATATTTAATATTTGATTAGTATCAAAATCAGTATTTACTTTAGGGAAAATAAAAAAGGCTCGTCTGCCTGATATGCAACCAAAATTTGTATTATTTTCTAAGACCCTATGTTATATTTATCAAGTGAAAGGAAGACAAGATATTGCAATTTCAAATGTTATTACCACCATTTACTTACAATCTGTGATTTTATTATTGTTAAGTTCTTTTATATCTTGATATTTTTCTCAGCAATGTTCATAAAGGGTCACAGTACGGAGCGAAACTTCACTACCAAAACCGCTTAACATGTTTCTACCGGCGCAGAACACTAAACAATTAGTAATCAAAACTGCTCCTCACTTATCACTCCGTCCAGCGTTCTCCTAACTACTTCTGATAGGTTCGTTGTAACTGTACACAGCGTGGTTAACCACGCTGTTGATTCGCTGTTTGTACGGTTGCTTGGAGCGTCTACTGCTGGTGCAATATTCGTGCAAGCAATTAATAGAAGAGGGCAGGTTAACGAGTCTCTTGGCGACTCCTGACCGAGGTTCAGAATTGTTCAGACCCACCTCTATTTATCTTCCTTTTAAATTTATTCATATTACATACAATTTCCTTTAAACATCGTTTCTTCTTTTTTAATTGCAAATTCTTAAATACATTCGTAAAACGTTTTGACATGGCAGTACTAAAAGATAGGCGAGTGTGATTAGTAGAGTGCGGATATTTATGCAAATATCAATTTTCATGAGCTGTTCTAAAAAATCGGAGTCATGGAGAAATTAATTTCTCTAATATAAGGCTTTATTAAATCAAAATTGTACATAAATTTTAGTTACCATTTGTAAAATGTTTTCATTGCAGTTTTCACTTTTGTTGGTGCCATAAATTGCATAAACATTCGCAGTCTAATCATTAGTGTCTAGTTAGCTATGCTCAATGAATTAATAAACACCGAACATTGTTCTCTTTATATCAATTTGCTTCTATTGTCTAACCAAGAATAGAGAATTTTTAGTGATAAAATTAGATGCCTACGTATGATACAACTACGTTATATGATAAAACTTCAATGTAAATCAGTACAATTTGAATGGAATATTAAGTACATTCAATTTATTGTTAAAGTATATTGTAATCAGAAATTTCATTAGACATTAGACTAATTATTAATATTAACTTAGTTCATATTAGAATACCTCTAATACCTGTTATGACATCAGATGAATGTTAAAATGGTACCTTCCACGCGGTCGCACAACACCGCAATCTGGATTATTAATCTCTCTGAATTTCCTTATTATTCCGGAGCAGGTTTTCGGATATCTGCAAGACTATAGGTGCAGCTAGTACTTAGCCGGTTTAGTTCAATATTATGTTATATATGATAATCCTTCTCTCGCTGTAATATGGTTTCGCTCTGTAATCCGTTCGTGTAAGCCATCGATATTGAGGATATCGCGTACCCTTTCATAACTTTCGGAATATCGAGCAATCGATCCTTACGATACCTCACCGTTTTACAATGATTAATAAGCCTAACTTTGAAAAATTAGAATAATTGAGTAATGGGAACGGAAAAATGGAAACATCGATGACTCCAAAACAGTTACACGAGACATTACCATCGAATTAAAACTCACTCCAATTTTGTAAAAAGCTATTATTTAAAAAATCAGCTATCAACAAAAGATATTCGTTCAATCTAAGAAACTGATGATTCTGTTTTCATTTAACATAAATGGTACAAAATTTATATTTTATTCTGTGGGAACTTATCTCGAAGTACATACTCGTTTAATAAAACTAACTACCTCATAATCTGTGTTATTTCTGAATATTTCATAATGACATTTATAGAATTATTAGGATCAAGTACATTCTCTTGAATAATAAAAAGCTGATTATACGCCATTCAGTAAGATTTTAATGAGTTAATTCCGTAATTATTTTCATACAATGAAAAGGGGGCTCTATTACAATCTTTTCACAAAGTAATCTTCTGAAAAGCTTAATGAAATATTCCAACACTGGTTTCAGTTCAAAAAACGTTTTTTTTAAGCATTAAAAAAGTAACGCCTGGTCAAAGAAAGAGAAACAAGGAGAGTGCTCGTAACAGAACTTTCCCATCTTTACTTCAGCAGTATATTTAGTTTAAATTGAACTGTATAATTTTCAAAATACCCTGGAAGCGTAAAAAAAAAGTTGTCACATATTTAAAAGGACCTCGTATTTCCGGTGTACGCTCCAAGTCTCCGTGTTCTCGATGCGTACCTCGCCAACAGTGTAACTTCTGTTTATCTGTATCTCCCGAATGCAGCGGTTTCGGTAAACCGGGGAGTGTAATTCGCCAACTTCACGTGAGCATACGCGTCCCCGTGAACCCGACGACGGTAGGACGTAGTCGCGTTGTTCATGTATTTAAACGTCTTGATTCAGCTTCTGATGCGATTCGAATGAATCCGAGCGGAGAGCAACTCTGTACAGCTTCGAAGTTCAGCCCCCTACTTGAAAACGTTTACGCGTAACCCACGTTTATATCAAACTCTGTTAAGTACCGACAAATTCCGTCGAAGACTTCTCTTATATAACTACCTCGTCAGTTAAGTACATTCCCTTGAATACAAATTTTTTTCAGTGCCTTAACCCCTTATAAAACCGAGCTAGATTTATCTCACTTTCGTAAAATGAACTATTTCTCGAGCAAATTTAAAAACACAGGCTTTTGTATTGTATACATATATATTAATAAACAAATTTCACTTTTATAAAATTTAATAAACAGACTCAGAAATTCATGATAAAAAATATTAAAGTTTGGATCGTGTATAGTGACGAGAGGGATAATTCACAAAGATTGTTTTTCGAATAGTGGAAATTTTACTTTCTGTGTCTATGATCGTTTTTCCCTTGGACTCTTCAAATGTTATTGATAGGTCGACGACAGAGTTTAAAAGCCACGATATATCTCTACTTACGACTACAGTTTCCGTCTACCTAAGAAATGCCAATTCACAGGGAATCCAAAAAATTCCGATACCCATGGCGCAGTTTATCCGATAAAAGAAGATCGAACGACTTGCGTCGAGGATCGTCATCGATCACTTTATCCCCTGCAAGCCCAGAACTTCGTCCCCGAAAGACGCTAAACGCTTTCACGTGTCCCAATTTCCGAAGTCACTCGAGCATGCGTGTAACACCGCGTGCGCGCGAGCAGTAAAGTGCCAGTCAATTTGTTTTAGATATTTTCGGTCGGTTTTGGAAACTGGCAGATGCTTTAATTGTCGGTCTGACACAGGACATCTATTTTCTGCGTCCTTCGGCTTCCCTTCGAATATTTTTTCTCCCCCCCACTTCGTGAGGAAGTGTGGCCGACACGGCAACAACGGCTTCGTTAGCCGCGGTTCAGGAACCGACGTTGATCTAAATATATGGAGTCACCCGATACACGGCGTCGTTAGTGCTGGGCGGTCCTCTAACTTGACAATTTTCGGATGATACGGTAATGCGAGGAATTCGAATGCTTCGAATATTTGTCCCCGGAGAAAATTCCTCGGGATTCGTAGGGATTTTCAGAGTTTCGACTGGCTGGACTTAAACGAGTTGAACATTTGTAAGCTATATTTATTAAAATTGGTTTTTGGGAAATAGTAAAAGTTAATTGAGGCAAATATCAATGAATGTATTTAGCCCTTAAGGTGGAGTAGAAATCTTATTACATATTTATTACTTATTACTGTACAAAGGATGTTTATGCATTTATAGCAAATTTTAATATACAAAACGTAGGAAAATAAAGACTTCAATAAAGCGTAATGAAATTTATATATTGCTATCAACATAGTAAGACATATAGTGCAAGAAATAATTTTCTATCACATTATTAATTAATGCCTAAAATTGTGATTTTACGATTTCAAAAGGATTTCGATTACGTTGTTACCTCTTCCAAACAGTAAAACAAATTTTTTATAACACTTTCTTTTATTTTTATCTGGCTTTGAATTATTTGACGTTTTTTTCATCAGTGAACTTTGAAGGGTGAGTTCATTCCCCGAACATGCATGTCGCCTGACAAAGAAGAATCGTGACAATAAATATTTCATTTGTGTCTGATGTTTCATCAGGATCTACCTGTGACAACTGAGTGTTATTCCTTATAAATAACATTCAAAATGTCTCTATTATCAACGAACAAAACTAGTGTGTTTTATGATAGATTTGTGGTGGCTTTTTGCTGGAACAATATATAAAGTATCATGCGTGTCTATAATAGTTGCCAGAATCAAAACAGTCACCATCCATTGTCCATTCTGTCATTGATATTTCTACGCGTTAATTACGTTGCTGTCGATTCGAGCTCGACACGGATTTCTGGCTTGTTTCCGTGCACCATGCCACGGTGCGCCTTGCAAAAGTATTAATTAAAATTTCACGGTCTCGCGACATTCGCGTCGCCGGGACAAGCATGCCGCCTGGATAAAGTTTTATTGCTTTCTGCACCGTGTATATTACAAATACGTCGAGCTTTAGTTCTTGCGCGTGGTCGTGCCACCGCGGACGTCGACTTTTTAACGGGAACTTATTTAATTTTGAACAGCTCATGCGGTCGCTTATCCTTTCATAACGTGTACCCAGTCTTCCTGTTTTAATAGCGTTGCTCTGGTACCACGTGCTTAGCGAGCTATAATACTGGACTGTACAGGAGCTGTAGCCATAAATTGTGAAATAAAGTGATAAGTATATTTTCTTTGTAAACTTACGTCGACAGAAAATATCAGCGTTGTGTATCGAATGGGAATTTCTTACCGATAGAAATTTCAATTTTCATTTAGAACACTTCTTTAGTAGCACACAGGGTTTGTAATAGCAGTGATGGTAAACAGCAGAGGTAAAATGTAAAAGCTATGAACGTTATATTCAGGATAGTACGTGGACTTGTGAAATATGTAACATTCTGAAAAATTCAGACATACCTGAAGTAGATATGATTATACCGCAGAGTTCTGTGTGTTTATAGCATCTCATAACATGCAAAATATAGCAGAACACATGCTGGAATGGACTTTAATTCCATTTACGTGTCATTACTAATACATTAACCCTCGAAAGGCGGATGGTTTTGATGCCGTGGGTCCTTTTTGGACCTCTGTGCCTCCTTCCTTGTAAATGCATTTTTGAACTAATCTCTTTATGAATTGGTTCTCTTTTTATTTGATTCAATATGAACAATTACTAATCTAAATTAGTTACTAAAATGAGATACAGGAAATGAAATTCTGTGTAATTTCAATTTTTACATAATATTTAACATTGTTAATTTCCATAAACTTTCGTAGTTTAATTACTACAAGTGCAATATTAAATTTCTTTTCTTCCATGAACAATTGAACGGATCCTATTTCATTAGCCACTCCATTACATTAAAGTGGCTAAAATCTCAAATCTGAATATGTAGCATTTGAGAAATGAAGACAAACTGAAGTATTGATTCGTCTGTTTCATACAACAAACGGGGTCAAATTTTAAATTGTGCACCACAGGCTTTACTACGTTAATAATAACTAGACTGCGGATTCTATACATTTATAACGAATATGATTGCTTAAATCTCAGTATACAAAAATATTTAATAAACTTTTATGAGGTATTTGTTTTATTTAGAACCCAATAGTATCCTTAATAAGGTAATGGAGTCTCTGTTTGACGCCAGTTGTTGTAAAATAGACAATAAAAATCTATATTTGCATAAAGATCCGCAGTCTAATAATAACACATATGCAGTATTAAACTTCATTAAAATTTTCATTTTACTACATTTTCCAAGTAAAGGGATGGTATAAATGCATAAACATCCGCAGTCTAGTGACTATCGCCAGTACCTACCACACGTCTCCCAATAAAGTGTCTACAACAGACCCATTATGCTAGCGTTCGGTCCTAACCAATCACGTCACAATAACCCACCACAGCGGCATGTATTATCCAGAGGGTTAAACAATCTTCGATAGTCAAACCACTAACACACATACCCCTTTTCACTTAACCGTACAAACCATTGACCAATCGTCCCGAACCTCGGTGGTCCTCAAATCGCCCACGATCTTCACGAACGACAGGTTTGGATCACCGACTCACGTCCGACCCATTCGGCCATCCCTCGTAGCCGCACACGTCGCAGCAACCCCTGCTCGCACCGTCCCTTTCTACCCGCCCTCTTAATTGCACTTAGGTCGGATCGCCGTGTAGTTTTACAAAAGCCTATAAATCTTGGCCCGTGCGACCTAGGTCGAGTCTCGCCGTGGTCAACTGGGTTCACCGGTGACCGAGTTGGCTCGGTTTGTTTCCTGGGACGACACATGGGTGCGTGGAACGCATAAATATACACTGGGACACTCTCTCGTGTGCATGTGCATGTGTATCTGCTGCTGCAACACCGTGTGTACACCGTGTATACTACCGTTCGTGGCAGTGTCGCCGTGACGCACGCGTGCAGTCGTGTGCACGCAGCATAACGCTACGGAACAACAAACGGGAACGGGATTTCGAACGCGTGGACCGAACAAACGGCCCCTGTGTTTAACGGAGGGGGATGCTGGCTGAGCAACACGCTGACGTCGTCGTCGCCCCGTTTAATTGTAGTATACGTCTATGACGGAATCCCGCGCCGCGGATCGATCGGCTGAATTATTATTCATGGCCCGTTCGATACACTTACACCCACCCAGACCCTCGGTCGCGACCGTGTACTTTTGCGCCTTAGTAACCTGACACGTGGGTGTCGGGTCCGCCGCGGATGCCATTTAGTGGCTTTTTGACTACGCGAATTCAGAGATTTGTGGACCGATTTATGGACGGGGTAGCGATGAGTGTCTTTTCATTGCTCCAGTCAGATGGAATCTGGGAGATGCGAATCTTTTGTCGTGGGGCGTGGCATGTGGGGTTCGCGGTGATTTTATATCCTGGTTGAGACTTTTTTCTTTTAACGAGGGTTTACAGTAAGTTTATTTGAATATGATTTTAATGTACTTTTGGTAAGTACAGTGATTCCTCGATGAATGCGACACGAGAAACGGCGTTATTCCCACCACCGAGTCTCCCTCTGGAACCAATCAAAATAGAGTAAATAGAAGCTAAGGGGACGCTCAACTTGGGAAGAAAAACAAATTTAGGAGGGGATGGAAACCTTTCCCCGCCTTGCCACGAATGCTCTGAAGTCGACCCGAGTATGTCGCACTCATCGAGACATTACTGTAGATGGAAGTGTGTATGTGTTTTCTGGGAGGTTGATTAACTCTACTACTACGGGTTTATTTCGAGCCAGTTATGTTTTCGTTTCTTTAACGTTGTTACGACTTTACAGACTTTTTCAACTTAATCTTAACACCAAAACTACCAAAGATGAACATGTTGTTTTCATTGTAATGGTAAAAGGGATAGTCTGTTGAAAATATTCAAATTGATAAACTAACGAACTTCGTCAATTCAAACAAAAGTTGCGAAGAATCTCAGAAAATACATTATTACGACATTTTAATAATTTCTATAAGAGTTGACGGACCAGTTACATTGTCTGCTTTGTTCTTAGGTATGGTACATGTCTAAGGAAATTGCTATTGATCTGTGTGTTTCTCTTTTCTCGTCATTATTCCGAATGTATAGCTGGCCTGAAGACCGTAGCAGGGTTAATTTCGTGAACTAAAGAGTAAGAAGTAGTTGTTACAAACAATAACATATTTAGCTTGAGCTATATGTATTTATAAACATGTAGTATGTGAGTAATTCGTGAATTATTTTGTAACGTTAAAATGTTTGAAAAAAGATTATATATAATGATACAGTTTCTGAAAGAATTACAAGATAATCTTTTACGTTCCAGATAGTAATGTTTTGCGACACCATATGGAAAGTGGAAGGTTCCCTGGTGGCAGAATTGTTGACTTCATTGTATAATTTTCTGCTGTTCCAGCAAGGTTAACATTGCGATGCTAATTTTATATGTATGTTAAGTTATTTAGATTACAGTAATAGCTCCACCCACGTAATCCATCCTTAGACCCTGCGGTTGTTTTAACTATTGCAGTATATATGTGTACTCCACATTTGAATAACAATCCACATTCAAAGTAACATAATTATTCAACTCACTAATCGTGCATTGTATATATTTATACAGTTAAATATAGAAGCAGTTTCATATTCACTGTCCAAACAGTTAGTGTCTGTTAGAGGATCACGGGATCCGCTTTAAAAGTGGCATATGCACGCTCTTCTTGTTTCGAAGTCTTTAATAATTTGCAATTCATCCTATTACTGAACTCCCCAACAGCCAAAGTTCTACTGCTTAATTCATAAGAATATTATAATACTTCGATCTAAATCTCATAAATAACGAAATGAGAAATTAATCTCTAAAAAATTTAGCTGAAACTTATTTTTTTTTAGAATTGAACTTATACTAAATTGAAAATAGAAGCGGCTCATATACAGTGTGCTCGGATACTAGTTCAAAAATTTTAAAGAGTGATTCTACATATCGGAATAAAACGAAAATCATGACTAGTCAAATAGCGTTGAAGACTTCGTTTTCAAGCTATTAACAGATGAAATTTGGGCCCGAAACGCCTGAAACCAAGCAATCTGCGTACAAGCGGCCGTCTAAAAAAATACACCTTTACCTTGTAACCACAAAGGTGATGTGTAACACGTGCACCCGAGCGAGGACTCTTGCGACACTTCACAAGAAAGCACACACGAATCGTTGCACGACATTAAACCTGATTACTTGTTCAAAACTCACAGATACAGAATAAACACTAAATAAACTAACTTAAACTAAACTAAAATTCATTATACAAAATAAATTAAATTAATACTATAAAAAATTTTAGGCCTACTTCGTCCCGACTATATGCGATCGCGTTGACGACTACCATCGAACTAAGGAGACGTTACTCGAATCCAATACAGAGGACAGAAACATAATAAACATTTGTAAACAACGAGTATACTTGTTTTTCGAAAGCGTCGTCAACGTTTGCGAATGACCTGCGAATATTTTAGAATTGTACCAAGGGACAGGTAGGTACATATTATTACATACTATATTTGGCTAAGAAGTAAGGGTAGTATTTTTTTCTGGCGTTGTGATTATAGTGGTCTGCGCAGACCGCTTGTACGGAGGTTGCCTAGTTTCTGGCGTTTCTGACCCCAATTTCCGATTGTTAATAATTTGAAAACGAAGCCATCAACACAATTTCGTCGTTCTTGATTTTTGTTTTATTTTGTCATGTAGAATCACCTAATAAAGTATTTGACACCCTGTATTACAGTTGCTGTGCTTATCAATACAGTGTATATTTCTCGAAATGTTTGTTATAAAACTAAAACGATATCAATTTATCAAGCCTTAGCATTTATTCGGCGGTCGTACCAACAATTCTGCAATTGTTCCGACCATTAAGCAACCTTCAATGAACTGAAATAAAGTTTTAGTTCCATGATTTTAATTTTAAAAAATGTAGCTTTATTTCTATTGTTGTTTCAAGGCTTATTTAATAGTGAATATAATTAATATTACTTTAAATTTTCTACAGTTAATCTGAATTCTATTTCTAATTTCCTATTGCTTGGTAATTTTAATAATTCTATAATGTAAGAGTTAATCTACGGGTTGGTAATTTTTCACAAAATAGAAATCACAAAAGTATAGGTTCCTTACGGTCGTTTGACCAATTTTTTGCCATGTTGAGGGTTGGTAGGTTTCCGCATAACTCATCCGAAATGTCAAAACCATCCCGTAACGAAAGTTCATGCACACGACGCGTGAAATTTTTCCATCAACCTTTGTCGGAGCGTCAAACGATTCCCTCGTATCATAAAAACGAAGGTCGTCATAGGCGACTACCAGACGCGTGTACAAAGTCAAGGATCAATAGGCGTGTCGCACGGTTAAGGGGAATTCGCCACGATCCTCGAATTTCAAGGTAAGGACGAAGCCAGTAGGAACCTCACGGGAGGCCTACCGGAAATGGTAACTTGAGACAGGTCGAGCCGCGTCTCACCAAGGAGGAGGACGACCACAATGGGAGCAACTTCGCCCAGCACAGGGCCACGAAGAAAGTGGCCGGGCGAAAGTTTAAAGGGTTCGAAAGCGCGGGGGGATTTACGAGCACTTGCCTTACGCTCCATCCGCTTGCTTAAGTATTTAATTAACCCTCTGCCGGGGTTGAGTGACATCGTGGCCGGTGATTTTGTACGGTGTTCCGTTCCCAGTATCGGCGTCCCTGTCGAACAGCCGAAGAAAGAATCCTTAATGAACAAAGTTGCGCGGGAGGGGGGGGGGGGGGGAACGGTTGGTTCTTTTGTGAATGCGCGGGCTTAGTAGCGGTGTCGAGTTTATGTTTCTCTAAGAGTAAGGGAGGGGGGAGGACGGTTCTCGGCAAAAGGAATGTTTAACGAGTGAAGTTTCAGGAGTGGGGAATTTGCGAAGAATAAAGATGTCGTTTGTAATAGGACGTAGAAGTCGAGGCAAGAAATATTGTTATGCTTGTTACTTACGTGTTAATTTGCTATGGCTTTGAAGATTGTTATTGGGATAACTTGTGACTTTCATTCAATAAGATTCTTTTCTTGCGTTTTCATGCCTATTATTTAAAATCGTTAGCAGGTAGTATGAATCGACTGCTGATTACGAAATACAGGGTGAGCCTGCTAAGACTGCATAAGAAGTCATGTTCATGTCAAGTTATGTATAAGTATTAAGAAAAAGGTGTATTGTCCTTGAAAAAACTCAAGGTCACCTTGATATCTCAAAAAAAATAAAATATAAAGGAATCAAATCCATTAGATACGTTCCTCAAAATGCTGCATAATTCACTGAATCGTTTTTTGATACAGCCAATGGGTAACGAGTTATTTGAGATAGTACTTCTTAATGGTTCACACGGTGTAATATTTATTACTGTGCAATTTGTATCTTCAGCAATTGGATTTTCAGCAGTACTCATGTATAAAGGTTAAAAATTTTGTTGTCTTTGCATGCATCGCAATTTTATTCTCCGATAAATTTTGTATATTAATGTTCACGCTGTTTGTTTGCCAACTTTTTTTTTTTTGAAGATCGTCTCGATGAAAGTTAGCAGCCGACCACTTTGACGAATTGAAAAATGTATTTTAATTTGAAATAGGACAGTGATTTGTAAAATCAATTATTGTGTCTTCACAATACTTCACGCTATTCACGTTGTTGTATGCGCAACAGCGATAAAGGTGATTATTACGGAAATATTTTTAATTCTGAATAGAGCTAACGCGAATGGTAGGGACAAGTATGGTATGTAGGAAACGAGAAAGGTATTAGAATTTTAAATGAAACACGACGAGACGAGTATTACAACGAGGAATGCAATTTTAACAACGCCCATCGTAACGTTACCTCGTTCTATCGGTATTCAGATAATGCTTGCAGTTGCAATATTTTTGTCGCTTTTAGCGAAACCATGAAATTGTAACATTTATGAACTTTTAAATGGAATGTACCATTCGCAGAATAATTAGACCTTCCCTCATATGTAATAATATCGAACATTACTAGTAAAACTCAATCGCGAGTATATATGATCATGCCAACATGCACTGGTCTAATTGCAGTCCGTTAGCGTGCAGTATTTACCATAAACAGTCTGTGCAGTAGGTATCATTACTATCAATGATTTCCATTGAGTCAACGATTTGTTTAATTACGTGGTTTAAAACATAAGAAAGATGTAATTATGATTCAGAACAAGGAATTCAGTGTACTATCGATTCCAAGAATTTTCTTTTCGTTACTGTCACCAGAAAAATAATTAATTAGTCGACTACAATATCAGTAATTAATATCAAATGTGAATTTCCTATGAAATTTCATTAATGAAAAACGGTGTAAATGTTCCTAAGAATTCCAACAATATATGTAATTGTTTCACTACACTTCAGTTCTTGTTCATGAATTTTTATTAAAAAACAACACTGTAGAGATGCCTCAGCCACCATATTCGCGGCACATGTCCCCCAGAAACTTTTTCCTATTCCCAAAGATGAAGAGAACCATGAAATGACACTATTTTGGCGCCCATAGAAAAGATAAGAGCAAACTCGCTGAACAAGCTGAAGACCGTAACGAAAAGTGCGTTTTAGAAGTATCTTGAAGATTGGAAAAAATGCTGGCATAAATGTGTTATATCCAATAGGGTCTACTTTGGAGGTACCACATCAATATTGAAGAATAAATAAATATTATCCTAAATGAATAAAAATATCCAGGAACTTTTTGATCAAACCTCGTATTTTATTCTAGATATAACCTTGTAATATTAACATCAAGTAGATTACTTGAATCAGAAAGTTCAAATGACTCAACTATAATATGTAGTGTGACCAAATGACGGTGTATAAGAAATATGAAACAAGTATGCGGCTTCTTAGACACGAGCGCAAACATTCTGGTTCAATGAACCTTTAACAAAGTGTTCGATAATGAAGATAAGAGCCGGTAAATTATGATCCTAATAGTTCACTGCACGCCTCATAAAGCGAAGAGAAGGAGCAACAACGTTGGCCGAAGTTGGCTTTGCATCGAAATCCGTGAATAAGGACAGAGGATCCGACAGTGTTCCCGGCTCAAGAATTTCCGAAGACCGTGAAGGGAACTCCCAAGTAATCGATAGTCTCAAAGATGCTGGATCGTAAACCCCCGGGAGAGACTTTATAGCCGGCTCGTGCACGTAGCTTCCTTCGCCGTCCCTGGTTGCTGCTTGGTAGCTCCTGTATACATATACACAGGTAAACCGCGTCAGCTTTGCAATCTTTTACAAGACCGTAGTTCCGAAGTCAGCCGGTCAGTAGAACAGGTAATTTACTTTCTTGGACAATCACGTCGTCGCGAATAATTCAACGGAGAAACCTCTCCTCGAACGTCCATATCCTGCTTGCACGTCATTACTTCCTCTTCATCGTCCTGGCTCATCCGTCCGTTTTAGGGTTCAACGCAATACGTCGCCGGAAATCATAAATTTATTTTTCGATCTTGGCTGGCAATCGATTGAAACTATTTATCGAGGTCTGAGTCGGAAGATTATATTATTCAAATTGATCTCTAATAAGTAGGTTGTGAACGTATATTTAAAACATCCTTTAACCCTAGAATTCTTATAGCTCCAATTGTGATCCGATGTGGACAGTTCTACTAATATCTGTCTGTATTGATACAAGCAAATGGTTCCAAGAGTTTTGATGAAATATGCTTATTGTGAGTTCATTGCGAATGATTGATCAAACCAGAGCTCCTACGAGCAGTTTTATTAACTTGGTAATTGCTTGTTAGGGTGAATTAGATCCTGTAAGCTTTCAGTTTATTTATGTCACAAGCTAAGTGAAAGGCGACACCTGTAGGTGCCTATGGAAACTAAAGGGTTAATATGTAAATTACTGCCAAATAACGATTTTAAGGGAGTTTAATAATATTCGTGTATTGTTGCTAGTATAATAAACACCTATTGCAGTAAATAAGTTCTTGTCTAACTTTTATATTAGTAAGTTAGTTCTTAAAGTTGTGAAATTGCATATTTTCTTGCACATTCACATATAACAGTATTATTAATTAGATCTGAAGAGAATGTTTGTTGCTTCCCTACCTATATATTAATGAGAAAATTGACGAATTTCATGTAATGTAAAGATCACACTAAGGCAGAATTCACTAAGATCATAATGCTTAAATTATAGATGCGTTTTCTCGACGTCCACTATTTTATTTCGATCGTTCTGTTTCTCGCAAGTGTTCCGAGTAGACGGACCCATATGGATCGAGCAGCCCAGTTGTGTATGTAAATTCAGTGTCTACGCAGCCTTAATTTTCACGTATCCGTGTTAAACGTTTTGCACGGTCACCATCTAGACCTCGCTGTATAAATTTCATAGCGTTAGTTTAACCGAGGCACACGCTGTGCCCCGATCTTCTTCCCAACTATAGTCACTTAACCTGATCATACGCTTCTGTACTCTATATCCCGTTTATGATATTAAGAGCTTAGCACGTGTACCTGGTGAATCAGTGTATAACGCCGAATACAGAGTTGGATAAATTGCATCACTCCAGACATTAGACATTAGCCAACATATTCCAATCGTAATTTACGATATCAGAATTTTTATAGACTTTCGATACCGTACTTCCTGCCATGAATGAAATTAATTTTCGTCTAGAGTGATATAATTCTAATTAATTTTCAATCTAGAGATCGTGAAAAATGGGTTAAATATTCTATATCTGATGAATCACTCAATAATGTAAGTTTTCACCCTTTGCGATCACGAATATTATTAAATATGTGTCCCCGTGGAACAACACGTCGTATTGAAGGTTCCAATAGTAGAAAAAGGAAAAATATATCTTTTTTAATACATTCTTTTTTTTTGTTTACTGTTATGACACCGATTCCACTCCCACAAAGAAGATAAGGTATACTAAAAATGAAAGGGATTGATCAATTTTCCGAAATATTGTTACTACAAGCACAGTAAATGTAAATATCACTCGTACTTGCACCTCGACGTGGTAGTTCAGCACGCTATCTCCACGCCACAGTGGTGCTTGCCTCCCTACTTCAACTCAACTGTACTTTAATGCAGTATTGAAATTTCAATCACGAATATCTCGAAAAATATTGCATATCTGACACTATAATGGGAAATTTTTGTAAACAGAATGTACAGAATAAGTAATATATTTACCTTTATAAGCAATAAATCTTAATTCATGAGAACATTACCTATGGAATATTAAATTCGTATGCCTAATTTTATGGTACAACAAAATTTCAATTGCACCCCCATTGTTTGATTAATCCCAAAAAATCTTAAAACTTCTTAAAATCTTTAAAATAGGTATTTACCTACAAACTTGAAAATCCTTAAAATACTTAGAATCTTTAAAATCCTCAAAATCCATAAAGTCTTTAAAATTCGATAAAGTTTAATGTATCAAGCACTGATCGATCAAAACCCCTAACAAACTACGAAACACTTGAATTTGCTATGGAAATTAGAAGAAAAAACGACAAGTCAGAGTAGTAGATTTTCCATGGTGCATTACGACCCAAGGAAAGAAAGATGAAGAGAGTCAATTTGCAGTATCGTCTCGTAATCGAATTACCTTTTTTGCGAGCGGCCTCGTATATCTGTATCTAGTTGGTCTCTTCGGGAACTTGTCGTTCGCACGTTACTTCAAACCCATCTGTCTATCGGGCTGCCATTCGTCTTCCTGGGTTTTGCATCGGAGAACCGCGTCCCCGAGTATTCTGCCTCTCCGATGCATGTGTTTGCAGTTCCACCATTATTGGCTGACGAGTTGATTTCTTTCACCAGCTTCTCCTACTATCGACGCCATTATTCATTTAAATCAACAATGGTCTTTCAGTAGTTCTTTCACAATATAACATTAAAGTATTTCTACCTCATGGTTGTAATAAAAATGACATTATTTAGGCAGCTTATGAAGAAAGTTTTATAAACGGGACAAAAAAATGTCTCGTAAAAATATTACTATTCATCTGAATGCGCCTTTATAGTGAGTAAATTGAATTATTTATTATAGAAGGGGAAATATATCTGGACCCCAGAGCCAGAGTGTATTAAGTCCACTTTTAAAAATAATTATATTGTACAAGTTTCCTGTATCATATATTTCAATCTTTCCGGTGGTACAAATTATTTCGATCTAAGTCGTCTAGCTTTTAATATAGATACATAAGAGTCTAAAAATGATATTAAGTTCATATTTTTAAAACAGTGCAAAGTTCATCACATAGGTGAATTAATGGAAAGTTCACCGTTTCTACAAATGGAGACTTGTCTTAAATTCGTTCAATAGTTCAAAGGTAGCGATTGTTTCTCGTTCAATTCTTATCGAACGGTTTCAAAAGTGTGATTTAATACAGTCTGGCTCTGGGGTCCAGATATTGAAACTGTATATATTTAGTAAGAAGACAATATATAGGAATTTTATTGTCGTGTGTGAAGAGAAAGCGAAAATTAGTCATGACAATAATTGTGTTTGCAATCGATGTAATAGTTTTTATTCAACTTATATTGAATATATAGTTTCTTTAACCATAATCATATCAATTGTATAATATTATCTCTGCTTAGGCTTCTGAACTAATAATGTCTAAGGTTAACAACATAAAATTTGTAATTGTCATTTGTTATCAATAATTTAATTTCATTGGTAGTTAGCTCATAAGACCAATACATTGTACGAACACGACACGACTGAGGTACGTTGTTCACCACCCGTTTTTACAAAACCTGCCTGGAACTTTACCGGGTTCAAAATTTTTATTTAGCTTTTTCAGTGTGTCACTTTGTCACGCTTTACGCTACAATCGCTCCGCCGGCATCAAATGGACAGGAGCGGTGGAAGATATGCATCCCCATGTATCTTTCACGATTTTTATCTTCCAAAAAGTAACGCAGCGTACCTGGGCGAAATGGCGTACGACCATAGAAAATGCGTTTGATCACTATTAAAAATTTATTGCTGAACGATATATCAAGAGTATAGTAAAATGTTATCATCGGATTAACTTGACGGACTTTTCTTGCTGAATAAACTGTAAATTCTGAATGATTGATTTATTTTATGGTATGTATTATGATGCAATGCACATGCACAAAGTGTTCAAAATTAATGGTGTCGAAATACTTAAAATTCTTTAATACCGATAACTATTAAATACTAACCTGGAATATACAATATCTGTAAAGAAAGATTCTAGGGGAGTATTGAAGAACAGAAAATTCTTTTTAGATGTTTAATGGTAGGTATGAATACAACACATATTTCCCTGTATATAAAATTCAAGAAAATCATAATTTTGAAAATTACACTGGATAAATGTAATATAATTTGAAAATTATACTTGATAAATGAAATATAATTTGAAAATTATACTCGAATACAAATATTCTTCAATTAACATTGAAATTGAAGTGTATGTAAGTAGTTATGTATGAAAAGTTAATAATACCACCAGTTCCAAAGTAATAACAACGATTCCAAAAAGTAATTCTTCAAAAGCCCTCTGAACCGAACGTCAGTTAGGGGCGGGAGTGGAATCGATGATTGTTTCCTCTGGAGCACAGGGTTCAAATTTTGACTGCTTAGGAAAGCCACACGTCAAACGTTCTCGTACACCTACGGGGGGATATTTATTTGTTTTCCCAAAGTGTCACGTCGTCGAGGCCCGGGCGAGTTTCAACGAGGGTGGGCGGGAACGAACGGATACGCGTACCGACAGCGGAAACGCATAGATTTTTCTCTCTTCTTGGTGCTTTTTTGAATTCAGACCGCGGCAGCTGGGCCAAACCCGAGGGGACGACGCGCAACGATCCCGATCTGCTCTATTTTTATCCGTCCGCGTCAACCTGAGAGATTTAAGGCCGCATAGATAACGCCACCTCACGTACTTCCTACGTTCGTGGTGATCCTCCCTTAGCGATGGCCACGATCACGTCGATCGTTTGTTTGTTGCACCATGTACCTACCCGACCAGTTTGCTCGAATTTAAATATTACCGTGATCCACTCCTCTCGCTGATATTTTCCTGTGATTTTTATTTCGATGCGATGGAAACACGTGTGATTGAAATATTACATAGGGACGTGTCTTAAAACGTCTCCACACGACCCATCTTATCATCGAATGTAACGTAAAGTATAATATCCATTGAATTATTTTCATCACCATACGTCGATTTCTGGTCATTTTTCCCGGTTCGATTTAATTTATAGGAATTTTTATGTGCTGTTTTTATTAGGGGAATATGGAATTCAATTGGAAGTAATAATTTTCATTTTAGCTGGTGAAAATTGAGAAGATAGTCATTAATAAGTAATAACAATATAACTTCTTAAGGGTCAATAAATGTCTGCAAAATCATTTCGACAAACTTAATTAACCTGATTCCTTGTATTCCTGTTTTGCTTATCGATATTATCTCAATAGTAATCGATAGCTGACCCAGAATAAAGTCAGTGCTTCAAGAACGATGGAAATTAATATTTTCTCCAACTAATTTTAATTTCGAAATGTGTATACCTTCGTAATAATTTAAATCCAAACGGGATACTTTAGAGGTATTCGAAACCAAATACCTCGAACAGCAATTTCTTGTTTGCAATATCCTCCTATGCTAGTATGTACTTCTGTTTAAAACGAAATCTCGCGTGAGAATCAATGACATCAGACTAACCCACTGCAATTTCCACGCAGTCGGTCATGTTGATGTTAGTATGAAAGGCACGTATTTACACGTATATATGCGTCTCCTAGTGCCGTGGGTATTTCGAAAATGAGCTTCCTCGTGGCGTTGACATCGTAAAAACTTTGACAATGACGGAGGGACGTGAGTAAAGTATGTACGCGGAATTATTTTCTACAGGACGACGCTGTAGTTCAAATAATTCATTTCAAGTGACCTGATCTAAACGAAAAGTATATACTAACACGACTGTCAAAGTCAATGTTATCAAAAGGTTGGAATCACTACGTGAATTACGAAAAACAAGATCCTTTTAGAAACAAAAACTCTTCAGAAAGCTAATAAGCAACATATTTACATTTTGTACTATTTTTTGCTCTGAGATAGGCATTTGCGAAAATTCCCTTTCGTCGAAAGAACTTCCCCCAGTTTTAATGACGGCCTGGCATATTCTGGGCATTATGAATTAATATTATTGCACTAACCTCTCATTGGATACACAAGAAAATATAATAAGAAAACAGAATGTCTTTTTAGATAGCAGGAAAGATCAAGCCAAGCATTAATTGGGTTCGTGACTTATATGTATAAGAGTACTATGGATAGAAGAAAATGCTAGAATCTCTTAAAATATATTCTTCTTAACTTCTAGTATATTAACGATGGGTCAGTACAAAATTTATTAGGACATTCGATTTTGGTAATGATTTCAGACTTCTAACCATTAGTGTATATTTTCCTTACATTTTTCATTTTTTCCTCTCGTTTCTGTCTCGTTACAATATCTAAATATCACGTGATAAATATATATTTGTATTAACTTTCACTTAAGAATTCATACCCGCGTATTTCCCCTTTCTTGTTTTCTGCTCCGTAACACGTACCTATCCTCGCGGAACGACTTTGTGCAGTTGCACCAACTGCAACCGCAGTCACAAGTGAACATTTGAAGTTCCAACTCAATCAATTACGAAACTTTGCGACTATCGACAGTTACTTCGGTCTCGGCGTTGTAAGTTGGATCTGTGCTGATTAACGTTAATGAAGATGCTATCGGGAACAGGAGCGTGGAAACTTCGAGCAACCGCTGTCTCGGTTAAATCAGTTTCATTACGAAGACGCGTTCTTTTTAATTCTGTGCTGTATTTGCTCACTCATTCGTTGTCTGTTGTTCTAAAATGGTAATTCATAATAATACGAAATTATAATACAGTGTCACGTGGATTGTTTTTTAAATCTACGTTCGATAGATTCCTTCGAAGAAAATATTGAAATAAATAGTAAATAGTAAAATATTGTAATATCAATACAAAATAAAGCAAAAAGCTTAACGCGAAATGTTATATCCTTATAGGTTGGGTTAATGATAAGGATAATTTGTCTCCAGAGTAATGAATAAAAAAAATTTTTTTAAATTAAATAATAATATTTTTGTAGGGTAAGTTAATACAACTTTTGTCACTTGTAATTTCAATGTTATACCCCAGCACTCAGTATCATCGAAAAATCTGGTATCATTCGCTACTTTTTATCGAAATTACAATACATAAAATATTTTCTGCACATCATAACCACGTGAGTAAGATCTTCTAATGTGTAAATCCACCATCCATAAAAACGTCAGAAGTTGGAGTCCAAGACTTCAAGTGAGATAGCGCTAGTGTCGCTTGTATTAATACATGAAATGCTACGGTAATGAATCACTTTCTTTTCGCTCTCCTAACAAATTACATGTTTTCGACTTCTGACACTTTTCTTACGGCGTTGCGACATTCCATTCAAAATGTCTAACAATAAATTTTCGAACTCAATTGCATTTTACAATTGCATTTTTTATTGTCTCTTGCATGTAACCCGACATGCTGTCTGGCTCAATTTACCGCCAGTTCCGTTCTTTTACAAACCATCCGGTATTGAACCAGTTAAATAATTTTTCAAAGTAAAGTAAAGACAAATTCCGAAAACCAGAAGGTGCCAGTTTATTTTTTAGAACTCAGGGGTCGAGATTTCCGAGCTTGTTAAGAGTTAGCCGATGGCCGAGCACTAAGTTTACAGATTGACTTTAGGACTTTAGGCTCCGTTGCGCGCCGGTTCGTCAATTACGTCCTGTGCCTCTGTTCGTGACCGTTGCCCGCGAAACGGGAATCCCGTGGAACGTATAACTGACCTTTTATGAGCGGCACGTAAGACGAGACTTGCGAAATATCCACTTGAACAGCCCACGAACCGTGCAGCCAGACACGAAAGCCCCTATAAACCTAGGACGATCCCTGTTGCTGAACGTGCTCCACCGCCCAACCACCCCAGAGAGTATAGATGCTGCAAAAATATCTGGCTGGCACTTATCTCGTAATAGGATAAATAATGGAGCCACTTATACAGGGCGTCTGGGAACTCCGTATTTTCACTTTGATAGAATCCTTGAAATAAAAAGAGACCAACTTTAGGTGCGTGCACAAGGAGAATGTAAAGGTACTAGAAATAATTTAGGAATTGAATGTAGCGAAATGGCAATCGGAAAGGTTAGAAAGAAAGTGGTACTGAAGATCAGTCACACTGATCAATATAATTCTTTTTTGGAAACACAGAAGAGATCAATGTAGGGAGCATGAAGAGAATGTGGAGGTACTAAAAATAATTTAGGAATTGAATGTAGCGAAATGGCAATCGGAAGGGTTGGCAAGAAAGTGGTACTGAAGATCAGTTACACTGATCAATGAGATTCTATTTTTGGAAACACAGAAGAGATCAATGTAGGGAGCATAAAAAGAATGTAGAGGTACTGGAAAGAATTTGGGAATTGAATGTAGCGAAGTGGCAATCGGAAGGGTTGGAAATAAAGTGGGACTGTAGATCAGTTACACTGATCAAGAAGATTCTTTTTTGGAAATACAGGAGAGATTAATTTAAGGTGTGTACATAAAGAGAATGTAGAGGTACTAGACAGAATTTGAGAATTGAATATAACGAGTTGACAATCGAAGCGGTTTGAAAGAAGGTGGTATTGAAGATCAGTCACTCGGATCAATGAGACTCTTCTGAACACTAAACCTACCACGACCGGTAAAAATGACCTCTTTGGCGTACTAATACCAACCTTTTTGAAGGATTCGGTAGGTTTAGTATTAAGAAACACTGTTTGATATATGAGGAGCTGATTCATAGTATCTGTCAGACATCATTGAGACTGTCCCGTCAGCGTTCCATCTACTGAACCATTGAGGATTGCTCTGACGGATGAATACGTCAATTAGCCTTGCGACGCAGCATTCACTTGGTCTAAGGTAATGTGATTTTCTATAATAAAGTGATTATACATCCATCTTTGAAGCTACTTAAAGCAAGAAATGTCTGTTCATCAGATGTCAAGAGAAATCCAACGTGCATCAACAATTTCATTCACCCACTTGAACCTTGGACTGTTAATGATAAACTCAATGGTATTATACTTTTCATACAAATATAACTAGGTGTTAATAGTGTTTGTATGATACAAAAAACATGTCAATTTAGCATGCTTGTACCACTTGGTTTGTTTCTTTCGCTTGGTGGATGCAACAGGACCTTACACATTAGCAATCCCCTAATTCTCTTGACCACTATATCTTTATCTCTTTTAAATACTTCTTCGCATTTCGAACGATTGACTCGTTAAATTAAAATGAAAGAATTCTACATTCAGCTCGTTATCCCGGTTTTCTACTAAAAAATTTTAACCGTCGCGTTGAAAAACAGGATAAGGTTAGAGTTAGAGGATCCAGCGCGCTTCTCTGTCATACTTATCACCGCGATAATGCGATTCGTGTTTCCCTTCTTTCCCTCGAGCGAGCTACGAATATGGGACAAGATATATCGTCTCGTGCCGGTGCTCTCGTTTCAAAACACAAATAGAGAGTTACATTTGTACATACACGAGGGCGTTGTGCACACAGCCCGCACAGATGTACACCGTGCATACGTCTCGCTCGTTCTGACACAGGTTTACGAGGTCTCTGTACATATAACGGGTCCACGGGAACCGCATACATTTACAGGGACGCACGAGGTTAAACACGCGTTCTGACTGCGATCCCTCGCCCTCTTCGCCCTCGAGCGGTCTCGCGTTTTATTAACCCGCCGCCAAACGAGCTGGTAGAGCCGCGAACATTTCTTTTCTCCTCGACGAGAACGCAATTGGACCTGTAAACGGTGTCGCGCTAGCGATACGTAGTATTATTACGGACGACAGGTGGGAAGTGGAATTTTGAACGAGATGTAAAATTCACGGGACGAAGGTAATTCTCGTGGGTGATGTAAATTTGACCCGGGAAACGCTGACGCGCTTAACTCGATGTTAGCTACTAATCAGAAGTGGGCCGCTTGAGCGTTACAATGTGAAACTATTTGCGTTTGGGAGTGTGCGCAATGGCGTTTTGAATCGGGACTCGAATTTCGGTTCAGATTGATTTAATTCGTTTTGTTGTTGGTGCAACTGGTTCAGATATCTTTGCAGGATGTTAATACATTTGGAGGTGCTTGTAATAAATATGAGCGTTTAATTTTTTTTTCCTTCATGAAAGAATAAAAAAATAATTTGGCATTTTTAAGAATCTCAAGAATTAATCGGTTTTCTTCTCAGAATAAATTAGGACATAGGCCGTTTTTAAGAGTGTAGGTTCTACTATGTTTTTCATCATTTGTGAGTTCCGCTTCTGATTACTAGAATCTGCTTTTATCACAGAAACCAAAACATTTGGCAAGGGTCGTTTTTTTCAGAGTTCCTCAAGTGAATCGGCTTACTTCTTTTTCAATACTTGTAAGGATTTCAAATATACATGAATAAAGTGTGCAGTGTATTTTACAGAGTATCTAGTGCGTAAGAACGACTGATGAATGAAGTGGAAGTATTGCAGATCATAATATAGTTGTGTCACTACGCAGAGCTCTGTCTCTGTCCAATATTAAGAGGAGAAACTTCGTATTTCCTAGCATTTACATTTAATTCTTTTCAGTATTAGCTGCTACGATCAACAAGAGTGAATATAACAAAGATGGAAACCAAGGGCCACCTTTAACAGCCACGTGAGTGCTTGCGGATTTGCATTCAGGTTTCAGTTACGATAGATCACAGTAGAGCACTGTGTATATGAAAACAAAGTAAGAAAAATATAATTTTATGCAGAATATTAAAGAAGCAGAATGAATATTTCAATTATTCAAGATAGCATCTGACAGTAGAAGCAAAGGAGGAAAATCAACAGCGGTGAAGCGGAAAATGCCCCCTAAACCCCAGAACTCATGTTGCCCAGAACTGTTGTAAAGACCAGTATTTTCAAAATAATAAGACATACCTAGATACAGTAAATCCTCGATGAGTGCTCGAAGGCTCCTCAGCACGAGACATTAAATATTTCATAAATTAACGGCCTGAAACAAATATCATTGGTTTCAGAATTCCAAGCTCTATCACTGTGTTAAACCTCATTAAAAGAGATTGTCGAGGAGCCTTCGAGCACTCATCGAAGATTTACTGTATATCATATATTATAATTTCTATTCAGTTCCGATCATCTCATAATACCCAAAAAATATATCTATTGAAGTTTATTAACACATTCTACGTCACCTGAAGGTGCCTAATGATCGGAAAAAAGGGGAGAACAGTTTACAAAATGTCTCCTATTCCCTGACACCATCGCAGTTATAGTCACGTATCGTCACACAGCGAACACAGCTCGATCAACCCTGGGTCGCTACGAAAATTGGAAATATCTCCCTTCTTCTTATACGAATACGTAGACGGTTCAGCTGCTGTCCTCTGTTCCTCCACTCGCAATTTGGCGTCGCGGAAGCGGCAAGACCTTCACGACGTGCCTTGGCAACAAATGGCGTCTCAAGCTTAGCGTTCACTTTAGCACCCTCGCCCTATACTAAGGTGACAACTTAACGAGAGGGCTTTCGCCCCTTTTTTAGCCTTTGGCTCACCCTCGAGGGGTCTATGTAGAATACAGACATACCACCATCCGTTCGTTCGAGTTTCTACTGTGTTCTTCCACTTGTTTGCCCGGCGAGGACATGCCGCTGTACATCGACGAGACTCAAATTTGATTTATCCGCTCGACAATTACGAGCAGGTCGAAGGAAATCGTGTTTAAAGACCCGGTCCCAGTTTTTCGACGGACCAGCAAACGACGTTAAGGGAAAGTATCAATAAATCGTTACATGGCTTCATTTATTTAAAATTTACCCAACGTGTTACGAGCTGCTGTTGCTTCCACGATAGTTTTTACGTCGGTCGAAACGAATTTACAACTGCACGTGAACTTTCATTTTATGAATCTCTGTTAAATGTCGGGAAATGGACGATTATTGTTACAGTAGAACTAATACAGGTACAAAGCTATTCTGATAAACGATTTTTCAGGAATTGAGTCTAAGTTAAATGAAGCAATATCATCTTTGTCCATTCGTTCTGTATTCCGGTAACCTGAATTTGGGAGTTTCCGATAATCGACGTTCGGTTGAACTAAGAATATATAATCGAAGAACTATAAAGAACCTCAAAAATTATGAGAAGCAGTTAAACGTTTCAAATACAAAAATGATAGATTAAAGTTCACTGAATTAAAAACGGTATGGTTTTGTAAAACTTGGGGAGAAGAAAATACACTATACGGTACATTCTTAAGAAAATTAATGAGTTCATCACTCACAATCAGTCCTGTAATTTTTAGATTCAACCATATCATCAAATACAAATGTTAGGTGCGAACACATTAAACATAAAATGCCATGCCTTTCTACATGTTAAAATATTGAGAACAATATTCAAGATACTACTGATCATTCACGATAAATAATTCTAAGATCTAATACATATATAGAAAACAATTCTGCATCCCATAGTTCTTAAATATTATGCACCTCTTTTTATTGTTGTCTAAAATCTTTCAGGTGTGGAGCATTTCATATTATGGTAAACAGAAATCCACCCAGGCGTACTAGACCGATACAGCGACCTCGAATTTGCGAGCATCCATTAAACTTTCAAATTTATCATCATCAAAACACGACGCGAAGGTTATGTTGCTTCAGCGTATATACCAAACAACGTTAGATCGCGGGCCTAAATTTATCAAGACCACGAGACTGATGCATACGGTGAACTTTAAAGCTATATCCGTTCCCTGTACGTTGTGCCTTAAATACCTCCATTGTTTCGTACGCTTGAGGGTCAAGAACACGTGTTTCAAATAATCTATTCAATAGGGAACGTCCCTGTTTGCAAATCTGACGCAGAGATATTCAAGTATTTCATTTCTGGTGATTCACCCTATACAGGGTGGCTCAATAACTCGGTTCTGGAATATCGCCATTATTTTTAGGCATATAGAAAAACTTTACTTAGTTGTATTATTTTTTTAATAGTATGCTATACTTTCTTCTTCCTAGTAGAATAGTGGATGTTTGGGGGTTTCAACGACCTCTAATAGAAGGTCATTCGACAATAAGTGAAGGGCTTTACTTACATCATAAGATGTGCTCGTCACGGTATCTATCGATGACATAGTGTTAAATTTGAAAAAAATTCAATCGGATGGATTAAACCAACACGTGAAACAATTGAAGAGCTCACCTTTCAAGTAGGACAACCCACCGCTTCAGACGTATTTTACGCATACAGTGAACTCTAACTATATTGCCACTAAATATATTGCCACGCGAGGCACTTCCTCCTCACACGTAATTTCGACCACACAAATTCGCTCTCCCACCATCTTTTGCGCTATATTTTTATTAACACCCTGTATACGCGAGCACCTTTTATGATCTAATACCCGTTGTTTTACTCCTTTATTCATTATCAAATGATCTTATATTAGAGGCCATTGAAATCATCTAAATATCCGTTATTCTACAAGGAACAAAAGAACATAGCATACCGGTTAAAAAAATAGAGGTGACCTTGAAATCTCCAAAATCTATCTGCAAAAAACGATTACTAGAATACTATGGTCCCCACTGTACCATACAATTTTTGTACTTAAAGTTTTTTCATATCTCAAAATGTCCCGGAGATATTCCAGGTGAACAGAACCACCCTTCATAGGGGTAAAATTCTACGGCTCGAGTAACACCGACGACCAGGACATGGTCTGGCCCGCATTAATTGTACAGTGGAGCTTGATTCATCGACACGTTCTTCAGGAAATAGTTCGAAATTGAATGCGTTCCAACGAATAGATTGCATCAGTTCAGCCCCACTCCCCAAAACTCGAGTTAACTTGTACGCCACCGAACCGACAACGTTTACCAAGTTTCCAAAGGATGTCTATTGACAGTTTCGCTCGGCTGTTTGATTCATTCGACGAAAGTAGCTCCGCGAAATTTACTCGACAGGGGGTTGGAACGTGATTCCGCGACGTAAGAATAGTCTGGTATGTCGGGCGGCGGGGCGAAAACGTTTCGAAGTGGCGCTAACGAAATCCAGTATTCGTTACTTGGTACTGATCGTTAAAACAAGCTGGTATACCCCGTCGTTCGTATTTCGCTAGAAGCGAAACGGAATATGAAGACCTCGGCTGGTATCGCCTCGGCGAAGTAGGTTTACCGCCGTTCCGAGTTCTATAGTTACGACTATTGTTCTGGGGACGTTACCCCCGAAATATGTGACGAGGCGTTTCGGTTTTTATGGTTTCTATGTTCGATGATATTCCTTCTTTGGCTGTAAAGTAAACGATTAAGTTGGATTGAGTTTACTTTGGGTTTCCTGAATTTGTAATTACTATTGAATTTTACTGTATGTAGTAGGTGTTTTGTAACTGTTGACTAGATTTTGTGCAAAATACGATGGAAGATGAGGATGAAGAAAATGTTTAGGTTACTGCTAGTTGAGGAAGTCCTTGATTAGTGAAACGAGTTTTTCAACTTCTCGAATGGCAGAAAGGTTGATTGGTTTGTTACAGAGATCGTGTTGTATGTTGTAACAGAAAAATCAAAGTTGGAAGGCAAGAGTCACGATATTCTTGTGATACATGCTCGTCTAACTCAGGCCTGCATATAGGCGATTGTTTTGAAAAGTACCACATGATACAGGTCTAAAACTAATTCAAGTTAATGGCAGTAAAAAACACTTTTCACAAGTAAGCACAATTTTGTGAGTGTATTATAAAACAAACTTCATCATTTTTTTAAAATAATCTTTAAGTATGCATTATTTCTTTACCATATTCCCTAAAACCTCTCGTTCAGGCTGGCACTCACACATTAAACGGTCCCGCCCGCAAAGGGTTGAATGACTCAAATAAACGTCAGAACACCTAAATCTTGAAAAAAATCTAAACCCTGTTTTTCAGAGCGTACAGTGGTCCAGAATGAAAATTTAGTAGTCCACATGGTGAAAAACCAATTTCATTTATCTTCCCAAAAACTGACATCAAGTATAGAAAATTTGTTCCATACATAATGATCTACATCAGACCCTTCCGTATCATGAATCTCATTCAAAAACAGAAGAAAAGTTCCCAAGAAATTCAGATTTTCATGAAGGTGTTAAGAACACTGTTAGTTGCTGATCATCTCATCGAAGAGTGTCTCTAAAATTAACAAGTTCGTTGATTTCAATAAAATTTATAAGTTTCGAAATTTTGATTTCACGAGCTAAATAAGCGTATGAACTGCGAAGTTTTGATTCTAGACCACGGTGGAACGTGTCGAGTTAATAATCGCTCTATAATCATCGAACAATTTACAGGAGTTAACTCGTAATTCATCGCGTTTCTGCGACGACCTGGCGTCGCAAGACGTGCCCAAGTAATAAGATCGGTGGTGTTGATAGACGGTTCGGTAATCGGCGCCGATCGGGGTCGAACGACGTGAAAAGTGCGTCGAGGCGCGGGCCCCGAAGACGAATAGCTTCCTGTCGCGGCACCGCCGTTCCCGCTAACGAGTCAATCTCGATGCACTTTGCAAGGCCGAAACACACGGCTAGACGGCCCCGTTCGCGGTGACTAAACTAAATATTTGCATCGGACGACGACGCCGCGACGTTCGAGAGCGGGCTGGGCATGAATTATTCAGAGTCATAAAGCGGCCGCGCTCGCGCCCAGTAATTGCTGGTTTCTGAAGCAACGTGATTGAGGATACGGTTGCACACGCGGTGCGATGTCACGAATCGATTTCGTGCCGCGGGTGGAATAGCTTGTGGGTGATGCGCGCGAAAACAGGCTGGACGTTTTCGACAGGGGACATTGGGGATGCTGAACAATCGGGATTAGCTGTCGTTGGGTAAACGTGTACATACTGTAATCGCTCCGAGAGGGATTCTTTTTGTAAAGATGAACTCAAGAATATAATAGTAGGTACGAGGTATAATACACTAAAATATGCAAAGAAAAATGGGCTCAAGATAGTTTTGAAAATGAGATACTGTAGTCATATTAATCTTTAATAATGTGACCCAATATGCATCAATGGTGATAGAAAATTGTTATGTCTGGGAAATAAGTTTATTGATTGAAATGTCTTATGAAATGGTTCACAACATCAGATTGTTGATATAATACGGTAATTAATTGTGATATTATGGATGTTAGGGCATAAAACATTCATTACAATGTCCAACTCTACAGCTTGAACAGTTCAACTCTGTTTTTACACCTTCATTGCTGAATGTCTAATATATCTTCTTTCTCAACTTTATTTAGAAAGATAAATAATTGAATTTCGGAGCACATATCCCAAGCAGGAATTTTTAATGTTACCTTGAAACAACTTATTGTCCTATCAGTCCCGAAAGCGTTAAGGGGATAGCTCGGCTTGATGGGTTCAAAAAAGTCGACAAACTTTTTTTGCACGATTCGCTACCAAAAATCACTTATGCGAAGAAGAAGAGGGTTTATTATACCGGCCTGAAAGAACAGATTAAAGGTACATGTACAATTCCTACATCAGAACTTACGTTACAATTTCAAACTCGTTTTTCTAATAGTCACACTTTTAAGACTTAGCATTGTAGAAAACTCAAAGAGTTCTGAGCCGATTCACTTGAATCTTTGTATACACCTTTGCAATCAATGTCTCTATAGCTTGAATTAAAACTTTTTCTTTGGTGTTCGAGAAAGTGTCCGATTGTTATCAGAAAGAGTATTTTTAGTAAAATCCTCAGTTTCTATTAATCCTGCGATGCAGTGCGAATGTCGACGTAATCATAATGAAATAAACAAACCACGATTATAAATAGAAAATATTGTAACAATAAAAAGACCTTATTGCATACTGATAATATATAGCCAAAACAGTATAACACATAATGAACTCAGCCCAAAAGGTGGAGATGCTACTCCAAGGAGCTATGTCCCTAACTTTATGACAAACTTCAGATACTATAAATTAAGTTTTAACTATAAATTTATTAATACTTGTCGTTTTCAGTGAATGATCAGCAAAAGAGGCATTCAATTTCAGTCAAAGACGTTGTAAATCTCCCGAAATGGCACAGGACCGTATCATCGATGCCCTCAGACTCCACCGCGTCTCCGTAGATTACAAACCGATTTATCGATTCTTACGTACTTTTCACGTCGCGGACAAGATTCTGCCGATACGGGGGGAGGGGGCACCGGTGTCTCCCATTCAGCCGACTACCAATAACGCGGTAGTCTCGCAACTATGGGCGACGGTTGAGGGGGAATTGCTTCCAATAATGTCAGACACACCCGTCTAACTTCACGATACGTTGAGCCGTGCCAAATCCTCGGGGATGTTTGCGGGCCGATACATTCGTTCTATCTCCGCGATTAAAGAAATCGATTCTCCTCACTCTTGGCACGTATCTAAAGGATACGCAAGGGCGTGGGCACTGAAGCCGTTCGGGGGGCTTAAACGGACGACCGTTAAGATGTGGAATTTAATCAACCGCGTTCTTGGACCCTAAGGACCGCCACGGCGTTTGTTTATCGGCTTTGAAACAAGAGTTTAACTTGTCTGGAGTATTATAGGCTGCAACGGAGAAACAATCCTACGAGAAATTAATCTTTCACATTGAATATCTTTTATCCGTGTAAATATTAGGTTGATCCGTAATAAATGGCGTTTTCTAATGCGCTTTATTTCAGTCATTTTAAAATCGTTAAATATGGGACCAAGAAGCTTGTAACTCGTTGGCAAGAATGTGTCGATTCAGATGGATCTTCTTTCAATTGGAAATATGTACAGTAGACTCTCGTTAAAGTAGCGGTGCGGGGCTCTCGAGGCGGGTTTTTCCTGAAAATGCTACTTCAACGTGAGCCAATGGGCACGCAGGATCTCGGGGCAGTTCGGTCGACCCACTAATTGGATCATAACTTGGGCGTTTCTACCGCTACTTTAACGTGCGCTACTTTAACGTGAGTATATTGTATTTGTTTCATAATAAGATATCGTTCAAACTCGACTTTTCTAGGTCGGTTAGGTTCATATTTAATTATATTTTTTATCTCATTCAGAACATTGGGACAGATGTACTACAGAGATGTACATTGACATAGAATTTTTGCAAACGTGTATGCATTGGCAGCTTATTGAGTTGGAAAGTGAATTTACATTATACGTATTAATACAAATGGAACGCATCAATTTTCCTGTTAGCCTTTCTCAGATTTATAAAGGGAACCAGACTATCCACCTCATGCTCTTATCAGCGATTTTCTAATCTGAACTATCGATCTGTATATGTCGTTGCTTTTCATATTCTAGTAATTACCAAAAGATATATGACTCTGTAAATTCAAGATGCAGGTGAGGAGAACTGAATCTATAATTCATATCGTCGTCGCTCGTTTCGATCTATTAATCATCGCGTATCATACAATTAAATCGATCACGAGACCTTTACATTGAACCAAGATCCATTACTTTGAATCTCATCCCTCTGGAATAAAGATTTCAGATAACTATAATTGCATATCAGCTAGTCTACTTATAATGTTACTAAAGTTTAGATAACAAACTTCATTTTTATAAAAATAGAAAATAAACTCTGTATAGATATGCCTTGAAGACTAATTACCAATCTCTGGAAAATTAGGTCCCTTCGTCACCTTTTGTTGCAGTTATTTTATCCGTGGCAACAAACGACATACAATACAGAACAAACGATAGATCGACAATTCCAAGACGGCAATTCTTCCGAGTCTCAAAAATAATGCTTGACTTATTTTATCCGAGTTCGTTGGAGCGTGTACATAGACACGATAACAGAGCCAAGTCGTTCTCTCCATTTCGAATGGCACGGTAAACCGCAGAAAGCTCGAGGCAACGGGAATGATAGCGGGGTGTACGTATACGCGCGTGTTTCTTCACTTCAAAGTATTACGGCTATCAAGACCGGGACACAGAAAAACTGCACGGAAATGGAAGCGACGGATGAAAGAAAAAGCAAAGGCATTGAGATGTTTGATGACAATTAGGATCCCCGGGCATGTAACGTCTAACGAGCAGTGTCCCTGTTAGATGTGCGGATAGCATTCTTGACATTCTTCGATTGTTAGTGTTCGTACGAATACATGCCTCAATAATAATTTGAAGATAATATAAGATGTCCGTTCAGTGCATGATGTGTATATTATTCCGCAACACAGACGACTCATATTAGATTAAATTTCTAGAATACATTCAATACTTTTTATTTTTATGATGATGGGGTGTGGAATTCTGGAGAATAAGTTTACTATAGAAGTGACTGCACTATAAAAATTAGAAGACTATGTGTCTGTCAATACCAGATATAATTCCAAGAAATTTTTTTGTGAAATGGGAACTAGGTGTTAGCATGATACACACGCTGGTTATCAATCACTAAATGGGTCTAGACTTGGGTTAGGTACTAAATGGTACTATTTACTAATGGTCCCCAGAACCTACTTGACGACCAAGCAGTTTCTCAAGTTCTAAACAAATACAAATTTTAATTGTTGCTATTCATAAAATTTTTCTCCGTGAATCTGTTGTGTTCGTTGATGTAGTAATTTTTCATTGGAAATAAGGAAAGACGAAATGATGGTATACTTAAGGAAGAAATGAAAAATAATAATGATAATCGCGCGACAATACTTTTCGCGCGTAACACGAATTAAGAGCGCGATGCTGAAGACGTAACGTCTAACGGTATAATAAACTAAACACGTTCGCGTAAGCGAATGCTAAGTGCAGTCACGCTGTTCATTTTGCATATCACGAATAGCAGCAAATACTATTTTACACCATGGAGTTTATATCCTACCGCTTGCTTCGTTACTTGCATTTGCTTGTGCCGTTTAATTATAGCGGCGCGCTGGCTGCAAGGTGCATCTTTGCACGGAGAACTGTCATTACCCCCTCTGAAAAGTTACGCTCGGGGACTCGGTGCATGCGCTCAGGTCGTACGTGTCACCCAATACATAGTTGCCCGGTTCTCTTCAATGAATTTTGCGCGACAAAATGGGGCCTTTGTCGGATCTAAAATTCACCATTAGGAAAAATCGAATTACGAATACGTCGGTGATTATTAAAATGATATATGAGTAAAAAAAGAAAAAATTGGAGTTTTCTTTTATTTTATGTTACATTGATTTATATTTCAGTATTACGAAAGAATTTTCGAAACGAAAAATACATGATCTTGTACAATTTTCTTGTACTAATTTCCGTGATGGTCTAAGGATTTTGGCATATTTTCAATTTGAATTGTTAGATCATTTCGAATGTTTCCGCGTATTTCTTAAGATACAGTGGTGATACAATTTTACGGATTTGTCTTATATTCATACCATGTCAGCGTTTGTCTTCTTTTCGAGCATCGGTGTAACGTCAATATTCTGACAGTAAACTGAATTTACAGCAAGTGATCGATAGCTTTAGTTCCAACAATGAACGCTGATGAAATGCACATAAAGTTCTATACGCTCTAGACTTTAATCTCGAGGATCAAGAACGCTGCAGATGTTCGTCAAGTATCGACAGCGAATGTTTAAAGGCTATAATCAAATAATTTAAAGGTATTTTTTTGTACCTATGTGTTTTCTTCGTAACAAAGTTCACACAAAAATACGCAGACTTCTGAAATAATCTGATATATATATATATATATATATATATATACTTTCCATAACACCTAATGTCGTTTATAAACAATGGACAGAATTTAAAAAACCGTACAAATATTCGCTTAATCTAAGAAGAAATAATTGTTTAATTTTGGATTAAGACAAATTAGTTGTTAAATTAAATATACTACAGCTGGTGCAACACATTTATTAAAATAAAAAATTTGTTCCAATATTAACCTTTCAACTCCCAATTCAATGCCCAATTGACCCCAAATTCAAGTATTCCTTCAAAAAACAAAATAAAAAAAAATGAAAAAATAGGTCGCTTTAATATCGATATTTTCGATTTCAAAATAACAATAAACAACATACCTATACATGAATCTTCTAATTTTGAAATAACGATTTTAGAGTTAATGGGTTCATCATGTTATTTTAGTTTTGTGCAAGTGTGGGCAGAACCGCTGAAATTTGGAAATTTAGTCACGGCACCGCTGTCGAATCACGGAGTCCACGAGAAGATAACGTATTCCCGGATAGTCATATTGCAGAAATTACCGGCTGCAACATGATTAATGCTCGTGTGTAATTTCATCCGCGTGTAGACACGCTACACCCTCGGAGATTAAGATTGATACACGATAAGGGACATCCGCGTCGCGGTGATGCAATCAAGCGATTAGGAAAGGTATCGGAATAACTAATTGAATGACATCGAGAATGGTACTCTTCGTGGAGTTGTGCGCTGCTCGGAGAGAAAACAATAGAATCGATTTAAACGTTTTCTTTTAGGCATGATTGCACATCAAAATTCATCTGGGACATTTTTATGTGTAAAGTTAGTTCCACAAATATATTTATATGCACAAACGGGGATTTAATCGCTGTATAATTAATCAATTTTTATATTAAATTGTAATCTAGGAATTCCATTACTCGATTATTTATGTGAATATTATAATATATTAATTAAAAATTTAACTGATATGTGTAATAAAAAATTATTTTAAAATGAAATATTACTGAATTTGCCAATATGCAGAGTTAAATAGAGTAGAATCCCTTAACAAGTATTAAATTTGTTTTTTTTTTATTGAATGTCTTTTGAATAAATAAATATTTATGGAATTGATTGGATTTTGTTTTATTAGATATGGAATAGGGTAGATATGCTACAACGAACTGTACATAATAATTGGTTCTAAAACCTCGATCCTTATAGCACCTGTTCGTTGCAGCATTTAGCAAAGATAGCAAAAGATGATGACTGATGTACTAATACTGTTCACGACTATTATGAACAGATTCACATTGTCAGTTGTTTCTGCACCGTGGTAACGGAGGCGGACTAGGATGGTCGATCGTATTTACCCGCGTTCGTTATACATAGCATACTCGTTCGTTGTAGCATTCTGATTGTAATAATAAAAACTGTTCGTTGTAGCATTCATTCGTTGTAACATTGTGCGTTGTAGCATACCCCACTGCATACTTCAATAAAATGATATCTGTTTCGATAACATTATTATAAACAGATTTATGAATTTCACTAATTGTGGGCAATGTTTAAATTCGCGAAAGAATAACGAATATAAAATTTGAATAATGATGCACTGGAACAGTAGAATATTTTAATAATATCTTTGATAAAAATAGAATGAAATTTATATGTATTATATTACGTATAATGTAATGGCCGTCATATTTAAGTTGGTAATATGTCATTATTTTACTTTATCGACGCAGAATTTGATTTTCACCACAAAACTGACAAAAAGTAATAGAAAATGAAGGCAACTGTTTCAAGTAACAAATAACACAGCAATTGTTCGATATTAATCAAGATATTAGATACAACAACGATCATTTCGTTGACATAGGTACACCTAATATGACAGAGCCTCTACTGCAAACACAGTTCTAACGAACACTAAAATATATCAAGGTAACAGATACTTTGAAAATCGACTCGTTAAGACGTCACGATAATGGTGCATCGGGATATCAGCAATTTCCCGCCCAGTTTTTTTCCCAGACTCGTTCCGTGACGATCAACCTTCCGCCGAACTTTTCGACGGTGCTCGTTTCTGACAAGCTTTGCGCGCCTCCTCCGGCGATGCAAATTTATGCTAACCGTGTAAAGCAACGCGAGCAGCCTCCACGCGCCTACGGATAACGATTTAGTAGGTCGTAATTTTCGAGTGACGAAAGTTCAACCGCGCGTGGGAGTAGCGTACGTGGATGATTATAGGCATCCCAAATTTCTGACGATGATACCAGACTCTTTGTGGAGTCAGCGGAGCGACGAAAGCTCTTTCTCAGTCTTCAAACTTCCTGCTACGAAACAAATTAACGCCTGCACTCAAAATGAACGACACTCACAAAACTTTTATTCTGGTTTGGAATGGTTTGGAATAGTGTGAAATAGTTGGGAATATATAGTTGGCCATCTGTAGTTGGGAATAGTTTAAAACAGTTCGGAATAGTCCGGAGTAGTCCGGAATAGTCCGGAATAGTCCGGAATAGTTCAGAATAGTTTGGAATAGTTCGGAAGAATTCGGAATAGTTTGGAATAGGTTCTTTTATAACCATAAATATCTTGGAATTGTTTCGCGTACTGTGGCATTGTCCCTACATTTCTAAGCACTTTTATTTATCCAATTTCATGCAATTGAATAAACATTAGAAGACCTGTTCTGATTGCAGAAAGTGCTATAGTTTATGATAATTATACATTGTTCATTACTTTTATTATTCTATATTACCACATCTCGAGCTTCAAAATTCCTTAAACAATATGTGTTAATTATCTACAATAATTTTAGTATAATTTACTGAGAAGTGTTCTCATACTCATGGACGGGAGCGTATACATATATGTATAAATTCGAAGCGTTCTTTGAAAAAATTTATTTTCGGAAGAATACTTGGGTACAATTAAAACTTTCAGTCTAAATTGTACCTGTGAATTTTTCCCCTAATATTTCATATTTTGAATAAAGTATGTATGTGCATTTAAAGAATTGTAATATACGCGAAGATTAAAGTGTGCTTCAAACGTCTGAGCAATAATCTGTATGTTGCACACTATTTGTATTCTAATAATATGAATTGTGATTAAAATTCCTACGAATAGCACTTGTCAAAATAAGCTATCGATAGTCAATTTAGGAAGGATGTAGTTTAGTTAATAGCAACTGATTTTATAAATTTTAAAAACTTTTGGTGGTAACAGTAAATGAGATTTACATTAGCCAGGTTCATCGTAAATCAATAGGATCGTTATGCATATATGAATCGAGACGGCCTGAGGCGGAAAATCCGAAAGGCTTCAGGCTGTTGTCACAGTCAATGTCCATTTCACGCTACCGCCTTCTCCTGCTCTACCAAATATACGATGGCCCAGAGGCAGTTATACCGTATACGAGGAGTAGTAATAAAACCGAAAGGAAACCTGAGACTCTTTCAAAAAACAAAGGCCGACGTTATACTGCGGTAGTAACGGTAGGAAACCAGATTTCGTTAATTCCCTCAGAATCATGGGAAAATCCCTAAAGTTGTTAATGCTTTAATTTGTTAACGCAGTGAGTACTGTCAAATAATACAGAACAATACAAAATCACTATTTTATAGTTTTTAACGAAGTCATGTAAATATGAAAATTCGGATGATCACTTAACATAAGTTAACACTAGAACTATCAAAGCAATCGAAACGACTGGTTACCACACTTTTATGGTGATGATTACAATTATACAATAATAAATTTTCTCAAATCTTTCGCAATATTCATTGCAATATGGAAATGAAGAAATTAGTTAATTTATAAATTTGAATATTTTCAAAGGTTTGTCATGTTCTAGTCGTGAGTAATCCTGAAGTCCATTGTTCAATCGAACCAAAAGAATAGCAAACTAATTTCGAAAAGAAGTCTATAATATTTAAATAAAGATTTTCAGACTACCGTGATTTTATTCTCACTTCAACAAGTACTCTTAAGAATTTTTGTATAAAGATGAGCGGAGGGGGTTGTTGGTCGTTTGGCAGTTGTTTTATAACAGTGTCACATTTATCTCGAATCTCCCTTACTATCTACCCCAGAAGTTATGAATCTTTTTCTGTTTCATCTAGTATACACTTTTACTTCACCCTATGTTACACCTATTAACGTTTCACGTTCAAAGTTTCAATCTGAATACAAAAATCTGTAAAACCAGCGGTTAAATTTTCGCAAAATCAACGTGCAGCCTTCACCGCGCCTGTTTAGAGGGAATTCGAAGTAGAGTACAAAGAATTCGTCGGAAGTAGGTCGAGAGGCCGAAAACCGTGTAACACATCGTGATTTGTGCTGGCGAAAAATTTCACCGTTTCCGTAACACCCCGTGAAACGTTTCGTGCGTGTAATGGTAACAAGAAAGCGCAAACGGTAAGATATATACACGAACGAAAACACCCAGAAAACTCGCGTACACTTACAACGGGGATACATTGTTTAACTCTGGGAATACAGTTCGAATGAACTTCCACCGCGTCAATTTGCCGCCTGCGCGACCTATTTTCGCACGTGTACCTACTGGCGATACTTTCTGGTCCCTCGCGCGTGTTTTATGGGACTGCTTAAAAGCCAAACGTGAATATAATTCCCTTTCTATTATACTTTATATCTTGAAGCACAATGAGAAATCAGCAAACATAATTTATGTTACACTTGAATCGTTTAATATCGAGTACACGCAATTATAATATACATAATAAATAATAAAAATTTTAATGTTATTATTTTTCTAAATAAATAAACTGAATTAAGAGAAGTATATTATTTTAGAAATAGAGGATAATTAATTTCAGCTATTCTGTATATGTACTGAGAGCCTCAGAAGCTCTTCTCCATTCTATCGTAATGAAGGTTAATATGATACGGTAGTCAAAGTTATATTACAGGACATGATAGTTGAGTTTATTATTACTATGATTCAGTTGAAATTATACATTTCATGTACTACATAGTAACAAGAAAAACACATATCAGTAATGAGAACTTTTATTCATATTTCTCATAATTCTAGAAGAACTTTTAAAATGATGGATAAATAATTAAGTCCGAACAAATTGGTGGAAAATAGCAGGATTGATAAAATAATATTGAATATACAAATATGAATGTTGTGGTAAACATATTGTAAGTCTTTGCCCACTATATCTTCATTTTTAATAATGGAAGACTGCCACCTGCGTTGTTAAAACGTAAACAGAAAGAAATTATAATGGAAAAATTGAAGTGAAGATTAGTAATAAATAGTTAAAGCAATTGAGTTGTGTTCGTCCACTCTGAATAGATGATATATCTCTTCAAGTTCTTGTTTCGTTCAATGAATAATATGCCCTTATCTTCCTAAAATCTTGTGCATGCGAAAGTACTGAATATAAATAATGAAGAGATATTGCGAGGTGAGTTAAAGAGAACAGTTTGTCAATTTTGACGGTAATACACAGGCTAAAAAGAAAAGTTTTGTGGATACCGCAGGAACAGGCGTCGGAAGGAGGCTGGAAGGAGCCCACTACGAAGTGCAGTGACGTGTCAGAAGTCGCCCGTGAGATTGATGAGGCCCTCCAGTGGCTTTCTAACTGGAAGTCTACACATTTACCATCCCCTCTTTTGCTTGTATTGTATACACTTCGGAACCCACTCGGAATGTTTCAAGAAAGGATTAACTTGCGATTGTGTCACCGATTCACTTTCATCTTACTATTCATCGATGCACTCGTAACCACTTGTTCGATCAGATACCGAAAAAAAAAACTGATCGCATTCCACTATGTATTGCTTTCTTCTGACCAAACAATGAAAGAACTTTCGATTTAGAATAAAAACCTTTTATATGCACATTTTTTAAAGTAGGTACACAAATTACAGTCATAGATGTATTTTTTCCCGCTTATTTGGCACGAAGTTTTGTCCACCAATTATCTACTAGAATTATTTTCACGGAGCAAACGTCCATCATATCTGTGCTACAATTACTAAAACAGCTGTTCGAACCTTTCTCTCTGTTTCACTTACACCCAATGTTTCTTATGTCTGTCTGATTGTGAGAGGTAGCTTCCCGTAATTGTTAGAACACCTACCGTCCCTCGATAACTGTCATAATACGGACCTGAGCCTGCACCAATTAAGCAGGGCTTACTGTATGTTTATAAGCTTCCAACCAGGGAAAGAAAATTTCTAAAATGGGACAAGTAACCCAATTACGGACAGATTAGTGGCTCGACGGACTTGTTGTTACATAAGAAATAATAATAATCAATTGCTAATTGTTTCTTTCGTGGCCTCTAGTAAGTTTAATTTTTCCGGAAACACCAAGAAAAATTTCTTATGGAATAATTAATACTTAATAAAATACCGAGCGAACGAAAATAGTTCTTATTAAAAATATAATATTTATTCTACGTACATCTTCTTTTTCTTTACTCCATAAAAGTACATTATTTGTCTTTACATCAGTACATATGCGACATTTGAGTACTTTCACTTAAACTGTTTGAAGAATCACTACTTAATCGTCAGGTTCAACATTAAAATACAAAATTTAATATATAAAAGAGTTCAACGAGAAAATGTTTTAATCCCTCCGAATAAAGCCGGAATTGAGCTTCATTAAAAACAATTATTTCAGATGTTATATAAATACCGTGTTTTTAATTCATAAAAATATGAGTAACCCCCCATAATATAGTCACTTACCCCAGGCCAGAAATAAACGTTACAAACATATTCGATAAATATGGAATTACATACTGTGTAAACTTTTTTGACTTCCAGTACCGGAGAGATCACTTCAGCATCGCAAAACTGACAGCAAAATGCGTACCGTAAGTGAGGGTAACTTTGTTCCAAGTCGGAAAATAATAACTTTTAATTTGGTAACTTTACAAATTGTTAAATTCAATTGATTTTTCACATGAAAGAGTATTCCACATAAAAATACCTGCAAAAGATCTGAAAAATCGAAAATGATCATTTTCTGACTTCAGGACAAACTCACCCCTTAACTGACAATAACTTAAGGTATACACTAAACCGTGGGAAGTGTATCGAACTACAAAACAAGATTACCGAAATAGAAATGTTATCGTACCAACGGTCCAATGCCCTCGTCCCCCGACAAAATGAAAACATGTTCCTTCCGGAGGTCGCGTCAACGAATCGAATCACGTCGAAGGACAAAGAATCGATCTGCCGGATGATTCAAGGCCCCCTAGGTGCCAGGAACGTGACGAGATTAAACGTTTCGGCGACCGTACGGGGAAACACTTGCGTCGGCCGGTGACTCGTCGGATGTCGGATATCAATCTAATGAATCAAACGTTGTCGATGAATTGCTAGGTATGGGAGAGGTTCGAGGGGTTGGAGTAGGAGACTACGGGGGCTCCTTTGATCCGTCGATCGGGTTTCGCGCAGCGAGAGAGGTTCCTCTGAACGTGTGGCTCACGGAACGCGTCAGTCCTTGGACGGACGTGATTTACAGTCCGCCCGGTAAACGTCACCGGGTTATCCAAAACCGATAAATCGAACTTAGTGTGCGGTCCCCGGTTGTTGGCGATGCGATTTTCCACGTCCCCCCCACCCTACATCGACCCACCCGTCGAGCCGCTCCACCCACTACTTGAACCGCCACCTCCGGTTCCAGGATTAAATCCGGAAGTGCTTGCCAACTGGTTTGAATATTGGACACGTCGACTTATCCGCCCGTCCAAGGAACGGGCGCTCTTTACTCACGGGCGTGTTTAGATTCAGGAATATCCCTGGCTGGATCGATGCTGAACAAATTATATCAGGGGGCCACGGTCGGGGAGATGCGTGCTTCTAATTTTGAGGCTGGCTTTGCTCGCCGGTTGTGTATGTGTGTGTGTGTGTATTCTGGGATGGAAGAGGGTATCCACGATGATAGGATATTGTAATGTCGACATTGTAATGCCACGTATCGACGACTTCGAGTTCTTAGTTGTTTCGGGAGAATGGCAGATTGTTGCGAGTCTTAGATGGGGTAGTGGTAATTGGTGGTATAGGTGGAATGGTGGTGATTCATTTGGAATAATAAGACGAATGTGTGGAAGCTTTTTAAATGCTTTAATATGGTTGGGGCAACGAGTTGGTCAAGTGGTAATTCTGTTTGGAAAGATGGAATCAATAAAGGTGCGTATTCACCGGCAAACAGTTCATGAATATTGTTCGCGAATAATGCTCGTGAGAGCTTCGCAAACTTTTTCAAGCTATTAATGTTTCAGATATTCATACATTGCGAACACGTCGGAAATAGCACTCTGACAGGCGATCCCTAGACCTGTTTGCCAACACCAATGAAAACGCACCTTAAGTAATCGTAATAAGTACGAAGTTACAATCTTGAGTGAAAGGAATAATAGTTTTAATTTTAATAACCTGTAAGTAGAAAATAAAATATTTTACACGATTACAGTAACAATGATGTGTTGCTTTAAAAATTCGTTGTTGTGTTAATTTAGTTTAATACAAGGTGTGCTAAATATGTTGACTCTATACATGGACGATGTATCGAGGAGATTGAGAAGGAACGAAAATGTCTGAAATGTAACTTTATCGTGCAAAGTAATTTCTGTAATTTCAGTATTTAAATATTACCAGAAAAAGTGAAGGTCTTCGTTTTTTTACACTTTCAAAAAAGTATAAATAGTATTTTCATTTTATCATGTCTGTACTGAAACTATAAACTAGTATACATATAAACGTTTCGAAATATTGAATGTAAAGGAGATATTTCTGATAAAATAGTTAAGTGAAGAATCTTAGTGAACAAATTTTGGAAAAAAGTAATTTTTATATCTGAGGTTAAGTGGAACATAACACTGTATGCACAACTAGAATGAATTTGTAGAAGTGAGTTTATGTCAATTGCTTAAGTGTTTTCTTGAAAAACAGTACACCCCCAATTCACACTTTTCCCCGCGACCACAAATGAAATAACTGAATGTAGCACTCCTCCCCGGGGGTTTGTCCTTTGTCCGCTGAACCACAAATGAAACCAATTCCTCCAAAACTGCGATTGAAACGGCTGCTGTTGGCGCCGCTCCAACATGATTATGGCATGAAGTTAGTCAAGTGATAATTCCGTTTGGAAAGTAAGACGGAATCAATAAGTAATCATAATAAGTAGGTACACAATTACAATCTTCGATGGAAAAACTAACATCTTCAATAATCGGTAAATAAAAAATTGTATACGATTACGATAACAATGCTCTGTTATTTCCAGGCCATTTTTACATAACATTAAGGTAAGGATTTCGATGTAAGAATCTGTTATTTAAAGGAATTATGATTTTTCAGGAAGTGAAACAAACTTCCCAAACAATTGAAAACTCACTTTTTTTTCTGTTTATCTATAGTTTGTTATAGGACTTGGAAATATGTATTTTGTTATTTTTAATTTTTCTTTGAAATTCATCTTTTTAAAAAGTATATTGTCTTATGGAGCTGACTGATTGTTATTCCAGACAAATAACTATGTACGTCAGTAATTTTGGTAAAGTATGTAATTATGTACAAAGAGTAAATTAGTGTACAGAAAGATAATAAACTATTATTTGAAATTCATTTCAGCATTCAATTTACATCTCAAGCATCTGGAAATGACTAATTCTTGCACTCAAGTCTTAATTAGGTTTTTATAGCAGCTAATGGATTGGTAGTATTGAACTATTTGTTGCACCAAGCGAGGATATTTTTTTATCAGTAGGATACATCGTAATCTATAAATGGCTAAAACTGGAGATCCGGTTTTTACACCAAAATCTTCAATCACAATTCACCATCACAAATGTATTTTGTAGAATGTAATAATCGAATCTATTCGAGTGAGATATTCTTTTATAAATTACTTCAAAAATTCTAATACAATTATTTTTATTAACAAACGATTTGGAGATTTTTTCCAAGTTTTTCGATCGTCAACAGCTGCGATTCCATTCGAAACGCTTAATTAAAACCGCGCGATTCTCGCGAGCGTTTTTTCTAAGCGCCAGCATATCCGCCTAAAAAGTGTTTCTCGCGGAACACGCGTACTTACGTCGCATTTTTCTAGCGTGGAAAATTAGTAGCGCCGGAGGAAGAGCTTGTTACTTGGCGGTGAAAATAAATCCTTCCCCTATCCCGGGGAAATAAATGCTCGTCGTGTACTTGAAAAACCTCAAGTGCAGTAAAAAGATGCGAGAGATGTGCTCCAACACGAGCTTTGGATATTCATTGCTCTTGACTTATTCAGTTTCCATTTTGATGGAATACTTACGCGTCGAGCGACAACCAAGATAAAGAAAGAGCGACAATAAAATTGTTTCTTCCGTGTCCTTGTTAAATATTTATGCATCTAATGTACATACACGCTATTTCAGTTCTGTAATTCTTTGGCTGCTTTTTATAAACGTTACATCGTGAACATGTGGTGTTAAATATTGAATATGCCAAGACATGTGTGTAGCCAGGGGGCCGGGGTTGCAGGGACGGGAAAAAGTGGCTTTTGCCCTATCCTACAAGAAAAAAATTGGATTTCGCCCCCCCCCCACCCTTTCCAGAGTTACAAAATTTTTGCGTAATATTTAATATTGCAGTATAATTTGAAACACGACCAACAGCCTCTATTAACAAAACGCATACATTTTCAACGATTTATGACTTTAAAAACAAAATAAAGCGTGTCTGACTACGTACAGCCGTTTTCACTGTGGCAGACGATGTGTTCATATTTTTGCTTCCCTCCCCCCTCCACCTCTGAATGATAACCTGGTTACGCCCATGTGCGACGAGTACAAAAATTGCATCTTTGAATTGTTACTAGTAATTGAATGGTTACTTGGAACATTAATGTTGACGTTGCTAAAAATGTCTGTGAAGAATATATTATATTTGTATTAATTTGAGAAAAATAAAAATTTGTGTTTTATTGTCTATTGTATGGATGCAAATGTATAAACTGTAAATGCATAAACTCCGCAGTGTATATTAGCCTATTATTATTTTTACAAACACATTCCCAAAAATTTGACTGTACTAAATGTGTCCCTACGAAAATAACAACTATAAAAGAACGTTGTAATTTCTATGAATTTTTCAGACTTGTATTCCCACATTTTTAAAGAATCCTTAGTGATATACTGTAAAACAATAAGTCGGTTTTACCCCAGTAAAATAATAAATCGTTATATAAATATTAAGTAAGGTAATGCAAATCATTCAATGCAGTTTAATTTGTCAAATTAAAGTAAGGAAACCTCATTATAGCAAACAGTGTAAACTTCGGCAATAATCTAAAACTATATTACGCAAATATGGCAGTACTCGTGTAGCATTGTTAGTGAAAAGAATCTTCTGGTGGAAACTGGCTCTAGATGAAGTAAGGAATTTTTATATGCGTATCGTCAGTATTCCAACAGGCTTTTTTAAATCCGACACGTCACAAGCACAAAAGGCACCCCTTGTTTGCTGGCCTGTTCTCGGGACTTTGTAACCAGATCCACGCACGATACACACCACTTTTGCAGAAGATACCGAGATCATTGATCTACTTCTCGTTCCGAGACTGACATCTTACACGAGAATTAAATTCTTCCTCCTTTTTGTGTGTGACTATAGAATGGCTGCTTCGGAAGCCTCAATAAAATGAATAATCCATCATTGAATTGCCATCATGGAGGATTTCTTTTGTTCACATTGTATTTCAGTTTCTATTAGGTTTGTTGAAATGTTCGGTCGTTTCTGGTGCTCCATATTTCGTTTCTGGTACAATCTATTATTTAAATGTATTCGTAGATATATAGCACAAAATGGAGATAATATTCCTAAACCTTTGTTGTTAAACTGTAACTTTTTATTTTTTTATTTTATTTATTTTTTTTATTAGTTGACTATTACTTGATATAAATAAAATATAACTTCATCTCCGTTCGCGTTCACTTTTTAGTTAGTTTTAATAAACTACCACAATAAAAACATCGGTTTGAAACAGACTAGATACTTAAAGCCAAGGAAACGTGTCATTCCGCAATTAAACCTGATGGAAAGCTAACCAACGAAAGACAGGAGGGAAATTCTCTATTCGATTTCAGTTTACGGCGCATCAACGTACTTATATCGAATATCCGGCCAACAAGAACGGTACGTTTATTAACGTTCGCGACGACTACGATAAGCCCTCGTGCCAATTCGAAAAGCTGATCTTCACTTGAATTCGTTTCACGCACGCGCGCATCCACGGGAGCGATTTAATCTCGGTAACTGGCTGTAGAAAAGACGCTGTCTCTCCTGACGCTACAAATTATTCACAAGTATTCCGGTGACGAGCCCTCAGTTGCCTGGTAACGAGGATCAAAATATCCTGAATCAATAATTTGCGACACTTTGGAACGTGTTCAACGTCGGAAAGTCCGTGAAGTAAGCTTTCGATGATAATTGCAAATTCATTTACGAGAGGATTTAACCGAGAAGCAGACTTTAGAGAGAGGTTTTAATTTATTTCTGCCAAATTCAAAAATTAAAACGAAACTGGAAATTAAACGAACGATGTATTCATGAAATTGTCAATTTAGTGATGAGTAAATTACAGATTTCATGCATTTACAGTTTTAACAAATGTTTGAAATACAGTGTAACAAAATATTTAATAATGTTCAATAAAGTTTTTACATTATTCGAATTTGATTTGTTTGGACAGTGTCTATGGTAGTTATGTAGACTTAATTAGTCCACAAAACTTTATAGTTGCATAAACATCGACAGTCTAGACTCTGGTTGTTTATTGAAATTTGCAGATTTGGACAGTGTATTCTAAAAATTACAATTAAACTGTAATTTATTCCGTGCACTAGATGTTCTGTTACATTTATAGGAATGTATAAATATTTTTGAACGTTATTCGAGTTATTATTATACATAGTACGTTTTGTAGTTTACTGGTTGCTATGAATGCATAAACGTTCACAGTCTACTTTCCACGTAAATGTTATGAAAATATTTTAGCAAATACAATATTTTTCTAGTTCAACTATTGGGTTTCGGGAGCTTCATTTCAGGAAAATCTGACTGCAAAAGAAATCAGCGATGAATTCAGATAGGGAACGGAAATCTGTTGTCAAAAATAATCTCAAACACGTCGAAGAGAACGTAACAATACGTGCGAATTTGATACGTAAAAGGACGTATGTCGTCGCGCTTCGGTAAATACAGTTTAACTCTCTCGGGGGCTACACGTTTTCTACCATTTTCACTGGCTTCTCTCGCCCCTCCCCGCACCGCGGAAGACACGACACATTCTGACAAACAAACATATTTTAGACCTCCTTGCGCTAGACGGAACTGCGGTTTAAAAGGAAGAGAAACATAAGACGATTATAGAACACGAAAAATGTGGAGGGATGCGGATTCCATTTTTCGTGAAAATGGATTTCTTGAGAGAGTTCGTCCGTTCCGAAGGATAAATCAAGCACCCGCTATTATTATTTGAAATCTTATTAACAATCTAGAACTCGGTTCTATACAAATATTTGAATGTAATAAAGAGTATGAAATAGTTTAATTGGATCACAATTGTTCTCGTTGTTAGTCCTTTTAGCTAACGAGAAAGGTGAATGAAGAAAATTAATAATAGAACCAACCTGGGCTTTTAAATAAATTTGTTCGAAGTCGTGTCATAATACGACATTCAACATTTGCTGTGAAAATAGTAACAGAAAGACATATTTTATTCACAAGAAACTTCAGTCATCTCATTTAACTGGAGTCGCTTGAGGTTAACCCATTTAAACCCTTATAAGGTATAAACACACTTTCCATTTTTAAAAAGTTCCATCACTTTCTTCAGAGCTTACTTTTCTCGATGTTTGAAAACACAAAAACATTTTCTTATACAAGAAGCGATTGTCGTTCTCTCAATAAAATAGTAAAATGTTCCATCGCATCGGTACTAGAAGAAGAAATTCCGGTCGAGATCATCAGCGATATTGCGGCAATATCAGCCGCGTCGGTCGCGATCATTCGATTCCCAAGCAAGATACACTCTAGCCCGTTTTCTCCGTGTACGCAGTAAAATATCTTCTCTGGGGAGCCGAGTCAAGATTTTCGTGATGGCGGGTACATGTAATGCGTCTTGCACCACTCACCAAGGTAACCATTGCGTCCGTATTTCACGGTTTCCCTTGAAAAGATGCCTTAAATAGTGATATATTACTCTCACGCAGCGACATTTGTCGTTTTGATTTCTGAGGTCGTTTCCGTAATAACGATTGAACGACTCTAATATCTGCAACTGTTTCAAGTTTAAATCTCGAATAATAGGTATGTTAAAAAGAACATTAAAAAAAGGTGTAACACTAACATAGTAGATAGTATGCATGTACTTTTAAAAAATATTAGGTTGAACAATTCAAATTATTATACAAGACAATTTTGCATAGCTTTAACACGTATCAAGGGTAAAGGGAAAAACAAAGAATGACACGAAACAGCTTGCATAGTAAATTTTTGATATATGTTCGGAAAGATCTCTACGTTAAATGCTTCTGCTTTATCACCACTACTATTTTTAATCTTCGTGGGCCGCCAGAAAAATACAAAGGCGAGCTGTCAAGGTTCAGCCTGAAATTTATGAGGTGCGGAAATAGTGTCCCTCTAAGATAAATGTTGCAAGGCAGGCTCGAGTTTCGAGCATTAATCGAAGCTTTACTGTATTGAAAAATCAATTATGTTGCCACCAATAAAATACGTTATACATACATCGTAAAATCCCTAAAAATGGACATTCTCTGTTTTTTCCCCTTGCCCTTCCTACGTCCCCATTGTGACTCTCCGTGGATTCCCATTTTCCAGGATTTTTTTCCAATTTCTCGTGTCTTTTGTATATAATTCGATAACGATCCTACTTTCGACAGTGTGCCCGGAAAGTCGCACAGACCGTGCATAACATTCGTGGTTATAACGCAAACAATCGCACTATTGTCGTGCAATTGCCACTCTTGCATAATTGGCACTTGCGTTATCGATTCTTTACATCCTTCGAGTGAAACGTATACAAGCAGTACTATTCGAGAGGAAGGTACATTGCATGGTGTCGGAATTCTTTTCACCAAAGTAGGATTTATCCATCCAGTTTGGGTTTTATCGTAACCCTTCGGAAGTTTACACGAATGCCATAGTATCGTCTCTTTATCAAACAGTTCCATAATCTTAACACAGTTACGAATTTTTCGTTTCTCGTTTACGTTGCTATGAAAAAGCTATGATATACGTATATATGATTATTTACATATTAACATACCTTCAGTTGTTTACAATTTTTTAAAAATCTTCGATCTTATTTGAGAAATGTGATCCTATTTTGGAATTATATTACGAATAGACGTAATCATCGTTAATGCTACTAACCACACTGTTTACCCCTGAAACTTCACGTTTAGTGTAGTATTTTAATAGAATAATTATAATGTTGAAATCCAATTTTCTAGTTATAATGATTTTCATTGTTTTATATTTTCTCTGTAAACATATATTCCAGCAACTAAGCTGATGAATAAAGTTTGCAATTTGTCTGACAGACAAAAGACTGACTCGAAACTGAAGAAAATAAGTTTTACAAAATTTAAAATACATAGGACGATTTTTAAACTTTTTCTTTGCAATGACTTATAAAGAACTATATTAGACCACGGCAAGGCACTTATTCAAGGAAAGTTTGACAGAAAATGTAAGTAACAAGTGCTCCCGATTATTCGTAAATGTTTCTGCACATTCATTAGATGCAATCTTCCAATTATATTTTGGAAATATTAGAATTGTATCAATCAAATTGATTATAGTCTGAATGAACAGAATTCTACGAAGAAGTCATAAATGCTGAAGCTTCGAATTCGATCGTCAATCAATGTGCATAAAATATATCAGCAGGATTGGGATAACAAACTGTATTCTGAGTGCACGCGACAAAACTTTTGTATTTCTTTTCTGGTCGATGCTGTAGTCGACGCCCAATATTGTCACTCTCTTTTTCTCTTCGTCCTACTTTTCCTGGAAGTGTACGCGGATTTGCATCGCGTAGAAAACCGGCGTCGCACGCGATGCATCGTAACGAGCACGGGGCGTCGTTCCAAGACAGAAAAAATAATTGGCACTTTGTGGAATCGGTCACATAACATCAAGAGTCTACTTATCCGCTCAAAGGGTGGACAATTATGCTTCGATGCGTTTAGCGCAACGTCCACGATTGGTTAGCTTCAAATTGCTATTCTCTAAATAAGTAAAAGCTTTATATTTTTACGCAATTTGTGACAACAGTATTTCTGGGGGTTTTTCGCGATTTACGAAGAGTTTTTAACTGGAACATTACTAAGCACTAATATTCGTTATATATCAATGACGTCCGCTGAAAACCCACCAACGATTTTATGATTATTACGTTTAGACTCTGACAATTTTTTAACAAATCGTTACTGAGTCTCTGTACAGCAATAAATCAATGTTACCACAGTAAAATAATAAATTGCTGTACAAATATTAAGTAAGCCAATACAAATCATTTCATACGGTTTAATTTACTAAAAGTTTCGGAAGAGAAATTTTATTACACTGAGGATCTTTATGCAAGTTCACATTTTTAGAGACTGATTTCAATAATATGATTAAATAGTTTATTCTTGCCATTAGGGAGTTCATTGGTTCTGATGGAAAAGAAAAATTGCATTAAGCTACATCGAAATTATTCTACCGTGCTTTACATGGTCGGTACATGCAATAAATGCATAAAATCCGCAGTATGGACTTGTATACATTTCCCTTGTTAAAGTACATAGTATGATAGAACATGTTTTATAACACTGTTAAGCGATGCACAATTACTTACGTTATAAAATTTATTATTTTATAGAGCACTGTAATGAAATAAAAATCGTCCGACAATAAATATCGGACTTTATTGAAGCTTGTACTTTAGTAATTATTTCGCATTCTGATATAAGTATTATAAATTCATACAGTCTACATTCCACTGATGATACATTGAAAGATTTGTTATTTAAGATAAATATTTCATAAATTATAAATGACTTCATAAACATTTGTTTGCATCTCTTATACTGCCATTTTTACGCAATGAGTTCATAATTACCTCCTTGAAAGGAGTAAAATCTGGTAATTTCTTGTACTAAAGGAACAGTTTTTTTACGACCTTACTCTTACTTTAAAGACACATTTACGATATCGTGTGTGGAAGTAGTAACCCTATTCGTAAGTCCAAAGAACTAAAATTAGGTAAAATATATCGCGTATATATAAATGGTTTTATAACTTTATCTTTGCTATTACAATAAAGTGTTGAGGAATAAAGCAATAAAAAAATAAAAGACACACGAACAACACACAAGGAACAAATATAAAGAAAACACTATTATGAATTAAATACATAAATAGGAAGAAACGAAAGAAAAATCGTATATTCTAAAAAAATCTAATAATAATGTGTTCAATACTATTACTCACCGACATAGAATGTGTAACGTTTCGGCACTTTCGGCAAACACTCACTATGTTTCGGAACCTCTGGCAGACTAACTACAATTGACCGTTCCTAACAGCAATGAGGAGGTTAAATAAGAAGGAAAGGCACTACTTTTACGGTTAACCAATGGGAGATCGTTAGGGACCAGTGGATTCAAAGCAGAGCACACGTGTTTATTACCCCGTGAATACCGGTGTATTCGATTCTGAACAAAATAAAAACTCAGGTATGCACCCTTGGCCTGTACAGACTTTTATCCACAAGTATTATTACATACACTGAAAGTGAAATAGATTTCGAGAAACATCGCAAAATTATTGGAAGACCTAGCAAATATTAAAAATCATGACACATTGCGTTTTCTTCACACTTCGTAGGTACCCTAATACTTTTGTACAGGAGTGTGTAATTTATATATTAATAATTTTTTCATAATATCAATTTATGGAATCAATCCATAATGTTAAAACCTTTTTAAAAAGCGATAAATTTGTACTCAGTTCTTGTCTTAGTAAATTGATTCATAAAGATACGGATTTTCCTAAACGTCAACGATATATCACCAGCGAAATTAAGATGCAGGTACGTATTCTGAAGCCAGTACACAGCCGTTCAGCAGTGCCAGACGGTCGCTGATTTTATTTTTCCCGCGGTTGTCCCTCGCCACTTCCGCGGTAATAGCGCGACGCAACAACGGCCGAGTCCGCGCCTCCCCGTTTTATTTCCATTTCCGGTCCCTGCACTAAACTGCGGAAAATTACGGTCACCCACTTTAGGGACCGGGCGACGTTTTATTTGGATTATTTCCATATTACGTGCCGTACCTGGCCGAACGGTGTCCCCGAAATACGGCGCGCCTCGTAACGATTATCGACGTCGCTGAGAGGGTGGGAAAAAAAAATGGCCGATGTCAGCGGAAATGGTAAAAGCGCGGGCACGGCGCTGCGGCGATCCTATCAACCGCTTTATAGATAATATCGTACAGAACCAACGTAATAAATAAAAAAATTCAAGTAGTAACCAATAAATAAAGTGAATTTTACGAATATATTAATCCAATCCAGAATATTGATTCGTTCTGGACAGATTCGTCGTGGTGGATTTTCATCTTTTCCGCTGCTAAATATGTACTTTTGGACGAACTCGATAGTTTTTACGATGAAATTTTTTCATAGTTTCCGCGATGAGAATGTAAGAATACATTCGAACAACTTTCCGTGTTGATGCTCGATGACACGTGAAGAATGTGTCTGAAGAATCTTAACGATATGTATGGAAGAATATGGCTACGAAGCTTCTTTTATAGAATCGTGAACAAACATATTATAATATGTGCCAATTGATCGTTTAACTTAAAGAAATAGTGTTTTTAATTGTACAATTAAATAGGATTACTACACTATTTAGTATCGTAGTCTGTTGTTGGTCTATGTCGAAATATTTTTTGAAGAAGTTAGTGTGATCATCGCCATGCCGAATTCTGTGAATAATATTCTTGTGATTGCTGGTAGTCGACCATTTTAACGAACAGAAAGGACCTATTGTTAATACTTCTATGACCGTGCAAGTTTGAATAAAACACAATTAAGATTCACTGATGTCGTATAAGATGAAGTTTGTTTTACTTTAACGGCTGTGCTTTCACGAAAAAGATTGTTAATCGCAAAGCAACTCTTCAGAAATATACCTATAACAGAAGAATAAAGAAATATTTAAATAGACTGTGAACAGAAGGAACATTTTATAGTATCTGATTCTAATTCTATCCTTTTCGCAAAAACAGAAATTCGACAAATCTACAATAAACGTTTTGTAAAAGTAAAAAGTGACTTTTCTGATTATCTAGAGTTCAGACAACGTTCCGAAAGTTTTAATCTATTGACTGCGTTGCTTCCGATAATCTCATCACAATTAAAGTTTCTACGGTACCGGCTTCTATTTTCTTTTCTCTCGCGTGCATTTTCACGGTAACCGCTGATCGATTTCCGTAGAAGGAAGCTCTTCTTACACGATACGAGCCGTGTTAACGAAAAATAGGTTTCCGATACGGCGGGGCCAAGTTTCTTCTCGCAGATTCTTTGCTTCCGATAGCGTTGAGTGGAAAAAGAACAAGACAAGTGAAGTTCCATGAAAGTTTGGAATTATAAAATAATGAAAACTACGTAAAATTTGTCTACGCGGATAATGTTAAATATTAAATGCACAAATGAGTAATCCATTATTTTTTGTAATGAACTAGTAACGCGGTTTAAATGAAAAACATTTTCGGAATCTTTTCCTATTTTTTAAAATACTGGAAGTTACTGAAGAATACGAACAGATGTTATTGAAATAGAATAAGCTTACGATTTCCTAAGAAATAAATATTGAATGCATCAAAACATGGTGGGTCATTTATTAGTACACATATCTAATAGATACACGTTACCTATAAGTTCTTAAATCGAGTTCATGACTGTTCAGTGTAACAATATTTTTCTATTTGTATTAGAGACTCGTTAAATACTCGCAAAATGGCAAATAGTTTTATTTTCAACATATTAAAGTAATAACAATTATAAAAAGTCTCGTAAATCACTCACTAAGGTTTAATATTAATTACCGAATTTTAACCCTTCCGACTGTTTCCGGATATTTCCGAAAATATTTGACCTCAATATTTACCGGAAGTGTGAAAACCGACATCCTATGTCCAGTAACTTGTTGAATCTCCGTGCTTTGATGGATGGTCTCTGTACGAACGCACGATGGATGAGTAAATATACCCTAAGTTCAAAGTATGTTCTCCAGTATTATAATCACATTGCTCGGAAAACGTAGCAATTATGCAACAACTACACAGTATGATTGATGATAAGGGGGACCCTCGACACACTCAACATGCAAATCCCACGTTGTGTAACTCCCGGGCAAGGATAGTTCCGAAAGGCACGAAACCCCGTGGCCAGATTTCTCGCGTCGGAACAATTTATCTTGTTTTCTGGCTCTTTCAGTCCGCTGATTATCAATAATAAATTCTTTTCTCGACTTCATCCACCGGTAGTCGGGGTCGTGAATCGTGATTGCCTCCGCGGATCGCATCTATCATCGATCCCTTTATCATTTATTGATAAATTCCCGATGCGCTTCTGCTTCGCCGTAAAAACCCGATATATCGACGAGGAAGATTAATGATTTCCGATCAACGGTGTCTCTCGCATGGCTAGACCGTCGCGCTAAGTCCCTCGACACGATCCGTAGGACCAGGTTCGATCGAAAGTTCCATAAATCCCGGTAAGTGTCTCAGACGCGAGCCGTATCATCGCCGGATTGGAGGCGAACGGATTAAAAACGGCGGGCGTGAAAGAAAGAAAGAACTCTTTACACTACGCGCCACGTTTCAAAATGTTTACGATTAACACTAAACCTACCGAAAATTAATATACAGGGTGTCCCGTGGAATCGGGGAACCGCTTCGGTGGATAAATCTACAGTTGAAAACAATAAACAAAAGGTTTTCCACTTACAAAAGTACAAGTACATAAAATACAAGTTACAAAAGCAATTCCACTACATGGATAGGTCGTGGAGGTCCTATTTCCCGACCTGTATCTGCGGCCGACTTAAATCGAATGGTCTTTTACTTGAGGGGGTTATATGAAATCCATCGTATACAGAACGCCCATTGACAGTGTCCAAATACTTCGCAAAAAAATTGAACAAGGCTTCCAGAAAATATGAATGGTATCTGAAGAAATGGAGAGGGTAAGACGATTAATGATTAAACGCATTCAAACTTTTGCTCAGATACAAGGTAATTTTGAACACCTCTTGTGAACATAGGCAAGTACAGGGTGTTAAAGAAGAAATTCGTTATAACTCGAAAACTAAGTCAAATAGGGCGTAAGTTTATGTGAACTTTTTTAAAATGTTTTCATGTGTAGATCCATCCACCGAAGCGGTTCCTCGATGCGAAGGGACACCCTGTATACCTGTTTCTACCGAATCGGTCAAATGACCGGTCTTTAAACAAAAGTTAAAAACAATATAAAGTGTGTCTGGCTACGTACATCCTTTTTCACTGTGGCAGTCGATGTGTTAATATTTTTGCCCCCCACGCCCCCCGACTGATAACCTGGCTGCGCCCATGGATATTGCAACATTGACTCTATATTACAGGAAAAGTCGTTAAAAGTCAAATGACAAAAGAGACAACAATGAACGTAGAATTTTCAATCGAAACTTTAAAAACGATCACTTGATCGGTCGTGGTAGCTTCAGTGTTAATTCTATTTGACGGAAACGCGAATGGTTCGTTCCTTCCGGAAGTCTCGAAACGCAGCACGCTGGTTGCCCGCGGATTTATCAGCGAAACGGTCCGTTGCTTCGAGCCAGTGTGTTTCCCCCGGTTTCCCTGGCGGGGCGGACCGCGATAATTACTCGCGCTAAGCTTTTGCGTCCTGCGCTTTGTTTTTGTGCCACATAAAACGAACGAAAAAGGAAATGTGATTTTAAGAGCGCGAACTTTTCTGCCCCGGGGTCCTCCCTAGGTCCGCTCCCGCGTTCCTTTTCCCTTCTCTCTGACCCTCCCCCCCCCCTGCCACTCAGAGTTCCTTGTTCCACGGTGTTGACCCATTTACTCGTTCCTCTCGTTCCAACCGCCGCCACGACCCCGTGAGCGAGGCGGTATAAACTAACCAAGGCGCTGAAAAGTACGAGGGAACCTTCCCTTTATTTATGGCGTTCTCAGAATTTCTCCGCGGACTTTAACGGCACCGTCACCTGTCTAATTTATGAAAAATTCCCAGGCTCGAATTTACGGAGCGTAAAAGCGCGGTGATCCCATTCCCGAGCGGGGGAAACCGCGAGACCCCTGGATCGGACAGTTGGTATTTCTCTGGGGAGGATTGTTTTCAGAAGTCAATCGTTCGCGCCTCTTCAACGATCGCAACTCTTGCCCCCTCCCCGACACCGAGATATTCTTGGGCCCTACCCGTTGATCGCTTTGAAGTCCTTCCAACCGGAGCTGTTTGTAAATGCGTCGCGATTTGACGGCTTTTAAAATACACGTAATATCCTCCTGGTTGTAAGCAATTCTTTCTTTACGCTTTGCATTTATATTTTTGTCCACGTGGAGATAGTCGGTTTGAAATAGAAGATCCTGTTAGGTCACTGTGTGTGAAATGTCAGAGACAGAAGTTAGTTCATACGATTATTATTGAATATATGTCTGAAAGTAAATTTTCAAACTTCAGATCAGCACTTAACCCAGATATTATTGAAATTATTTTTGGTTGACTTGTATATTATTTTCGATACGAGGGGAATTTTGTTTGGGAAATTGTGTAACCATTTGTGTCCGTTATTATAATAAAAGTAAAATATATTTCAACTTTTATAACAAAAGGTATTTTATTTCTTCACGTGATGAGTATACTCGTCGTTACCCAAAAAGTGGTCATTTCCTCATAACGAGTATATTTGTCAAACACCGTTAAAGGGTTAAAACCATCCGTAAATACCCAAACTTCTTCAAATCAATTGTTATTGGTTCACTTTTTGTTACTGGACTCTTTCCTGCAGTGCAACAACTTAAGATATGTAACCGTAAAAGGCAACCGTTACGATGGCATTCCAAACATTGACCATACCGTGCCGAGAATTTTCAAAGACATTCCACAAAAAGACAGAGCAACGATTTGATACATTGACCGTTCAATTCGCTGTATCGCCACAGAAGGAATTTTCCTTTGAATAAAATAAAATATTCTTTCCCCAAAAATTTCCTGTATTTTGTTATTCCTAAAAACCTCGGTTATATTTGAGACCCAGTGAATCCCCGATTTCTTTCACACAGCGTTTGAGAGAATGTTTGACACTGAAGAATTTTAAACGTCACGAGGACAGTATCTTTTCGCCCTCCCCCCTCCTCCCACGAAGATGGCGACTAGCTTCAACAGTTTTTCAGTTCTGTCGCCGGTGGTCGACTTTGAAGTCTTCGCACCAGCATCGCGCCCGCGAAATGAAATGATCGTGGCGCCATTGACGCGTTTCGATTCAACTCCCTTCCCCCTCCACGAAATAGATGGGACGCATTTTTTCGTCGCTACGCGCGCGCACGAGAGCTGCAACTTCAGCTCCGACGTGTTCCGGTGGGTAACGATGATTTACGTGACTCGTTTGTTTTTTGTAATTGACACATCCAGCCAGATGGCGAGCACGAACGGCAGTTCCACAAACGAGGAGATTTCCCGAGTAATCGACGGTTACACACCAGCGATCGGGAGATCGGACTCGCGTACAAAATAAAAAAATAGCGCCCGACTCGGATGTCCCGGTGAGGGGGAAAAAAAGGGATACCCTTCTACGGCCATCGAAGCGACGTGTTTTCCAATCGAATTCGCGCATACACGCGATAAGTTCGCGGGCAAAGTTGCGGCGAATAATTCGCTAAATGTGCTTTCTACATCGAGATAAATAGTAACCGGAAAACGTAGTAAATTCGCGATGAAATTTACGGTTATCCCCATATGTGTATCAGCGTTGCGGGGGAACTGTATAAAATTACCGCGATTTACATCCCGAACTTCACCCGGCTGCCATTAATAATCGGACTGCATAGTTCAATTGAAACTGTTACGCGCGCTTATTTCGCGATTCCGTTGAAATATTCATCGTGTTAATAGAATGCCATTACCGCGTAGCTGTTTTGTTATTAGACATTCATGCTCGGGATAATGTATAACATTGTAATCCGCAATTATGCATCCCTGTAATGAGAATGAAAATGTTGTATGATGGTGCTGGATGCTCCGAACAATCTGTGTAAATAAGTTAACAGGAAATGTAAAGTGAAGCGTGTTTTACACTTGAAAAGGTGTTACTTGAGAAGCGAATGTATGTTGCAAACTAGTTGATAGGACTGAAAGTTTCTGATGTTATCAAGACTTTTATGTAAAGATAATTGAGAATTTTGATCTTCATACATACTTGTGTCGATATGGAAAATTATATTGGATTCAATCTATCCTTTGTATAGTCGCGCTAAATTTAATCTCTGCTGGCGAAATATCCTTGCACCGAATGAATATTCACCACAGAAGCTGCACGAGCGAATGAATTAACCATTGTATTAAAAAATCAATGTTTAAACCTAGATGAAAAAATCAGGATTTATGGAATGAAATACTGAAGATAGAATTTACTTTGTACTGACATAATGTTACTGGAAAAATTTTAGACAAATAGAAAGGAACACTAATTTTCTGCGATTTCTTTAATTTCTCATCTTAGAATAACAAATGAATGAATGCAGTTGATGCGACGATAAGTAATCGTATCAACATAGAAATATGTGCAATATGTAGTTAAAATTGATTAATGAATTGTAAGATAAAGCGAGGAGTTACATTTAATATTAATTTTTAATGTTATGAAGTAATATTACTTGCACAATACATGTTAAACAGAATAAAGTAGCATGCACTTCGAAGACACAGAACTTACCTCGTAAGTTTTCTGCTTGAGGTTGAGTGCAACATGAAACCTTCATACGGTCCACGATGGTATCCGCCATTTTGGTATTTCATATTGCGTAGAATGCATCTCCTTCACGCATTATGTACGTGTTTACTGCATCGCTGTACACAGACCAACGAAAGTATAATATTTACTCAGTATAAGAATTTCAATCCTCAGTAGAATTTTGTAATCAATGCCATAAATACATACGTTTCATTAATATTACAACTCAGTACCGTATACTCTGACAATATTTAAGTATAAGTACGCGAAGCTAATAAGGTAGGAATTTAGAAGACTGAAGCAAACTTCAAACACGACGGATATAGTACTTACTTTACGAGTTTGGCTCGGAGTTTAATGTAGGAAGGAGCTGTTATGTATTCCGCTTTAAGAGAGCTTCTGTAATGAAAGTGGTAATTCTATCATTAAGAAGATAAGCAGTGTTATGTAAATATTGGGAACTGTGTTAGGTTGGAAAACCAAAGAATGTGACCGAATGTAGTAAATTAAATAAAAAAACACACTAATTCTTAATTGAACTGAATCCAACACACACGAATTGACACTAATATTACAAACTACAATGTTAGATAATACAAACTAGACAAGAAAATGAGACTATGAACACGGTCTTAATCTAAACTAATAACAATAAACCTAACATAAGTGAATGTGAAGATAAATAACTAAAAATAAAATAAAAGTGTACTTTTTAAATATTAAACGAATTATTTTATCGTTACGGCGTACTGGTCCTTTAAAGAATACTGTATTCTATTTTATTAAACATTTTACGTCGACGTGCAGCCAATTTGTTTGGAAATATACATGACACAGGTACAACAAATTTGCAGGAAATGTATACAGTAAAAAATGAACCTTCTCATCATAAATAGGTCAAAGGTATGCATAATAATATTTAAAGCAAATACCGTGACTGGATGCATGGTCTTTCTATAAATAAACTGCAGTTTACGTTATGTCGTGCACGGGTTCAGTGTCATACCGCAATGCACATTTTTGGCTCGGCGGATAAATTAAATTACCATATCTCGAGCAGATGGCCCTTCGTGTATTTTTGGATAGTTCTTACGGAGGGTGCTTAAATATCGATGCACATGGCCCTCCTGACTTGTCTAGAGAAAAAAGTTGGTTCCTGTACGAACACCGATATCGCTCTATTCAAGGAACCCACAGGTACTGCTTCTTAATTTCAGTTTAATTCGATTTACTCTTTTGAACTTTACCATATTACATAAAGAACACGAGAAGATACACATCATTTTATTAAAACTCGAGCTTTAATCATATAATTTAAGTTTCATACTATCTCGAGTTAATTGCGAATAATGAAAATCCTATACACAAAACGTTTGAAAGCTTCCACCTAATCTTTACTCAACGTCCAGGTGGACATATAGGAATTTTAACATACGGCGTGCGACACGTGGCACTGAGATAACTCTAATATGCAGCTGAGCACATTGTTTCCTGCGATATCTGAATGAACACACGCTAAGTTATTTGAATACTTTTGTCAAAACTTTTCGATTAAAGAAATGAAATCGAAAATATAATTAAAAACAAAACCTGGTATAAATAATAGTTGAGAACAGGGTATGTATATATGTTCACTGATTGACAATAAATTAATGAACGAAAACTTAATTGACAATCACCCAGAAGTATCACGAGTGTATACTTAAGGCATCTGTCATAATTAAAAATGTAAATACGTTTAATATCTATCAATAATAGTAGTAATATTCTGAATTTCTGACTTTCTGATCTACTGCAGTCATTTGTGACATCTATAATCAAATATCCATTTACAAAATAAACAACTGAGTAACGATTAGTATAACATCTTACAATTGTTAAGAAATTTTTCTTCCGTCTAACCAACTCTGTCAATCAACTGTTTATCTACAATTCCGGGACACCCTGTAAATCCCTTCAGTTACCCATTTTATAGACCCACCATCGTATAACCATCATGATTTGTCGCCTCCTCAAAGTTCCCCTTGGCCAATTGAAATAATTAGATGAACTTTTTACGAGGCCATAACTCCTAAGAGCACAGGGGAGGAAGTTTCAGGATGGACCGCTTGATCCTGTGGATAGCGTAGCCTTAACAGAGGGATGTTGTCTTTCGATCCCTTTAAAACCACGACCCAAGTCAACGTCGGCAATCCGGTTCTCTTTATCGCGCAGACGCACACGGATGGTTTTGGATGCGAACCGCGTGCATATTACATTCGAAATCTCGTTTATCCCGGTCACATAAGGGCTAGAAAGTGTTGAAAGATTAGAATGTAATTTGCGGCGGGCACGAAGGTGCACGGAAATGAATACCGCGCTACAGATCACGTTCTCCCGATACTCGTTTAGTTCGTGTTTCCCACTTACCGGCGAGGGAAGAATCACTTCAGTTCGGAAGTTTCGGTTTTAACGAAACTGTATCTGCACGGTGCTGTGCACTTCGTGTCGGGACCAATTGTTCTTTACTTAACCACGAATTATCCGTAACGAAATACTCGCGTAAATGACAATTTTAAGCATTTGTTGCCGTCTAGTTATCAATTACAGAGAGAGAAGGATCGAGTAAGGTGAAAATATTACGAGAAACTAGGCGTACTGTTTTAATTTATTGTATAAGGAAGACTTTTATGCACGTCGATCTTATATGTTTCAGTAACTTAAACATCAATTTACAATAACGTAATTTCAAAGGTGTCTTTAGCAAAAAATAATCTGTAATATTAGATAAAATTGAACTATAAAAGTTACTAGTGAGCAATGTTTAATGCGGAGTAATTTAACTTAATTCTATCTGTCATCAACAAATATTTTCTCCGAAAGAATAAAATTCTACGCAAATAATTATTCCCTAAAAGAAGTTAATTGCAAAAGTCTCCTTCGCCTTCTATTATATATTTCACCGTAAAGCTCCGTCCGTATATCATGAAACATCTTGTACTTCCTCGGAAGATTCCACGCTGTCGGGAGGACACATAAATTTCGTTTTCATCTCTGTCGCGAGCGAAAGAAGAACCGAGAGAATCCAAGGGCAAACTATGTATGAGCGTTACATACTCAATTTCTCCGGCGTGGTCGACTACGAAATCAATGCGAAAATATAAATTTTTGTCGGTTAAATATTCATCGGTTTGTGGGAAAAGATTGACACTTTGGCCGAAAGTTTCTTGCATCTTCGTGCGGAGCTACCGTGTCTGTGCAAACGCTGCGCCCTATGGCGACGTTAAGCTTTACGAGGTCAAACATTGTCAGGAGTTACGATCGTGTACGCAGATGTAGACTTCAGAAGCTTGTGAAAATCCTGTGATACAAAGCGGCACCTTAACAAATTCTTAGGCGTGGCACCATTTATACTTTTTTCGTGTTTTTCGAGGTATTAACTAGAAAAACTTATTCTTCAGTTATTATTAAGTCGATTCGAAGTAAATGATTGACGGCTACTTTTTCGATAGATAATACACTGTCTAAATACGCAAAATAAAACAGAAGTAATGATGGAATTTAATATTTCTGTTTCACTTCGAATTTCATGAAACATTTCACGAGGGACATTTTCTGTAGAAATAATGCTTTCGTAAATTGTGCTGCAAAAACTTGAATTTCAATAAGCATCGGCAGCTTGTATGTAAAAAAAAAATAGGGGGGAATTTGACGTACATTGCAATTACAGCAGAGACACCGCAGGACCTTCCAGAAGCCTATTATTTTCTATAGAGACTTTGTAACGTAATACGATAAGAGATTTCGGATAGTAGAATGTTCAGGCTCAACTCTACCGCATTCAATTCGATAATAATAGTTAGGATGTAACTATAAATTGGTGAACCTGGTGCTGCTCGAAGGTTTGAGCAAGAGTTATCCTTCGACGACGTTATTACGTTTTAACGGCTCATGAATTCCGTTCCCGGAAATTCTAGAGGGCCGTGGTAATAATGTGTCTTCAGAAGAAGCACATCTCCCTTTTGCTTAATTTACGAAGAAGAAACGTTTTCTTTCTTTTAGTAACAGTCTCAAAATATATCTTTGTTTTTCGGATCTTCGTCGTTATTTTCACAAGTTCCTTTGAAAAGGAAACATATTCCTAAGCAGAAGTCAGATTTTTATTCTTCTTCTGTTGTATCACGTGAAATATTCTCTTTCCTGACCTGCTTTGAAGGTCTATTGCAAAAAGTACCATCTGTTGAAGACTGTATTATGTAAATCATGATTCCTGAGTGACAGATGGTGCATCGGCCTCATAGATCGCGATGCACGTAAGACTTTATACGACCATCTATCTCCTTGTAAGATTATTAAACTTTACGACGGAGCACGATGGTAGAATCAGGACCTCCTATTCGTGGAACAGATAATCTCACAACCAAGAAATTAGCTATTTTATTACACTACATATGATGGAAAAACGTAAATACACCGGTGAAATATCTTGTGTTGCATTAACATGAAAATTGTGAGTTTTCCTTTAATAATGATGTTCTGTGTACTACTATAAGTAAAAAGATTTGAGATGAATACAATTAAGAATTATAGAATATTTAGTATAGAATACTATAGTATTACTGTATCTGTTATAAATTGTATATATTTGTAATATTATTAGTAATAGAGCTTATTTAGGGCCTAGAATTTTTTGAATGATTTATATTGACAAGAATATGGAACTTGACTTCTTTTCGTCTAATTCAAAATAACACTAAATGTATTTATAAAAAGTCGAAATTTAATAAACTCATTTAAGAAAGTCAGAATTCCAAATTGCGGATACTAAAATTCCCAAGGTAATTAACAATTATCTAAGAAGCGTTTTCGATTATTTAACAATCAACAATGTCGACGCAATTTAAAGCAAATTCTGCCTGTAGATGTATCTGTTCATCGGACTTGATACAAACATGTATCTAAATGTCGTATACCAACAATAAAGTTATAAGAGTATATGGGTTTTATTGACCTGCGTCCGGGAATACCAACGCCTCGTTGACCGATGGCGAAAAAACGGTAATAAGACTCACCCAATTGCCGTTCCGGTGTTCACCGGCCAAGATTTACGAGGTTATGATCATCGTTGTCAAACTCTTCGGCTTTCGGGACAAACGGAGACCGTCGAGGCGGCTGATTCGGTCACGGATTGGCCGGAGGGTGGCGCGCGGGTGCGTTCAGTTCTGACGTCACGCCCAGTTTGAAATAGTCCAGCGTCCCGCGTCCCAGCCGTTAGTTGCGCGTTGCACGTCGAATCGAGCATACGTGGTGTGTTCGTCGGTTTATCGCCTCGAAACCTTCGAAGTATCGACACTTATCACCCAATAATAACCTCCAAGTAAAACAGTGTTCATCGATCAATCTCCGTGTGAATCGACCGGAAAGTGATCCTGGACTGTACCGACTGTCCTCGGTGTATTGTGTGTCATGGTGAAAAATTTAGTTATATTCAAATCTTACTCGTGAAACTCGCTCCAATTCGATCGACGTCGATGCTCGTCCGTAACGAAGGGGAAAACGATCGCTGTTTATCCGGATATTTCCAATTTCCTTGTGTGATCGACAGAATACGCTCGACCGATGGATATCACTGCCCCGTGGATCGTGTGCCGGTTTGAACGACGGTTAACTGCGGTGTCACGTGGTCAGTGTATAGCGTATGAGTGATCGACTAATCGAAGGAAATCGCGAGATCGACTCTTTTTAGAGTGGTAGTCACCTGGGTGTTCTACGGTCGCGTGAAATCGTCGTCGTCGTTGTTGTTGTTGTTATTGTATCTATCGAACGAATGCGAAACGGGATCCGTTCGATCACCGGGGCGACGGACCGACTCCAAGTGTAATGCCCGGCGTGTCCGTGTCGATTTAATATGCGTGTCGCGGTGAAACGGACCGGCGACACACTCGACGCCGGCGATCTGACTTTGACGAATCCGCGGATGTCGTTCGAGGCGTGACTCCTCGCATCTCTACGTCAGTCTCTGTGCCCCCCACGAAAGTGTTTTGCTCCGTTTGCATTCACGGTAGAGTGACAAAGCGCGTGTGATGTGCTGGTGTCTGTGCTGCGTCGACTGAGCAGTGCCCGGTGTGCCCGGATGCCGAGACGATAATTGTTCCTGTCTTGAGGCTGAGCGACCTGTGTCATCATGCTGACGATCGTTTTGCTGTTACTTCTGGGACGGCCTGTCGCGTGGGCTGACCATTTGGGTGAGTACATATGTGTATTACTGGAGTTTTCGCGTATTTTGATCCTATCATTATTAGACACAACAAAGACCGGTCGTTTGAAATTGAAGGCTATTTTAACCGTTAACACCTCCAAGTAATTAACATTTCATTTACGTTCAACCGATGAGCAAAAACCAAAAATCTCTATTCTCACCATTTGAAGTCGTCTGGAAATCGATTTTTTTTTGTACCGGAAGTGTCAACCGAGTGACGTTTTTAACCTTAAAATTGAGGACGTATAAAGACGATCCGATGTATTTTGCAATAACAAATTTTGTAGGTAAACAAATAGAAGGGTAAAAAATGATTGGAAGGAATAGTTGAACACAAGTGATGAGATAACTCTTCAGAGACGTTACATTACACAGTTCTGACAATTTCACCGGTTTGTATTATGCACGCACCTACATAAATTCAATCCGTTTAAAACTTCGTAATTCTCTACTGAGGTAGACTCATTAATTATATTAGTTGTTTATTTTATACAGTAATGTGTATAAATACAGTCTAAACATAAACATTTTATAATCATACCGTAAAAGACTAAAGTATTGAACTATGTCGAAATTGCACACTGTACCTAAAGAGGTTGAAAATCCCCCGGACCAGGAAGCGTTAATATTGTTTCATTTTCCAATTAATTAATTGATAATGTGACTCCAGCGATAATGAATGCCTTACTCCGCGCGTCCGTATAAATATGTATTTTGTTTATGAAAGTGAATAATACGAGCAAGGCAGTTCACTAAAAATTTCCATATTTTCTTCGGAAGTGAATCTTTCTTGAATTTTTTCTGCCAGGACAGATGAGAGTGAATTGTAAAACTCCATGAATTTTAATCAGACCCCCTATATACCCGAACTTTACGCCCGCCTTAAAATTTCGTCGTAAAAAAGTTTTCGAGTTTAAGGTTTCGTGTCCCTCTGCCGTGAAACGATTCGTTAACCGTCCTAGTTCTGTTCCCTCCGTTCGGAAATCCAACTCGACTAACATCATAACGTCCTACGCAATTTTTTTTTTATATCCCTGCGGCCTTGGAATTACTTTATAGACGAGGTGTTTCTCTTTTGTGACGCGACGAGCTCCGTAAACACACGCTAAGACGAGTCCCCATTAACGAAGAAAGCGTTAGAAACGTGAAGTAATGAAGCTGAAGATATTCTTTGTTTCGAGTGAAATTTCTGCAGTGTTCGTAAAGAATGCTTAAGAAGTATTCGTTTTCGAATCCTGGTGTCATTGTAGAACTTTCCATTCAAGCACGCTACTTTTTACGTTATTAAAAGGCAGCATGTAATAATGACATAAACGCTGTGTGATCTGCATTTTTTTCTTTCGACGGAAGCGTTATAAGAAAACTATTTTAAAATTCATGATCACTGTTTGCATTATGATGGAACGTAATCGCTGAGGTAATTGATTAAATTCATCACACCGTGTAATCGTGTAATAATTTCGTAATTAACATACATGGCGAGACATGTTACTCATCCGTAGATCATCAAAAGGGTAATACTTGAAAATAGGAAATATTTTAACGTGACATAATGTCTATGGTTATTGATCGTTGGGTATAAATAGACACATATGACAAGCTTCTCAATCATTTTGACCATCAGTGACATAAATAAATTTCAGTAATGTTTCTGTTACAAGGATAAATTGTAGATATTTATAATTTTTTAAGTGAGAAATAGTTAGGTACTATAAGAATGGACTAAATTCTATTTCCTCAATTTTTATAATTAATTCATGATTCATATTTTTAACACTGAATAATGGAGTAAGCAGTAGAGAATTAGCATAGTAAGAAATTTCACATTTAATTCATTTTTTTTTTATTTATTTTAAAATCTGTTTGAAATCATCTTGGAGTACATCTCACGTTGAAAGAATTCACTCCTCTCCGGTTTTCAAATTACAAATAATTAAAAACAAGCCTCTGGTATGAACTCAGCGTTGTAGGCACAATTTCCCTTTAACAGATGGCTGTATTTGATCCGGAGTAACTCCGTCTCGTTTCTCGGGATCTACGGCGACCCAAAACGATAGTACATAGCATAATCGCTTAATGAAGTTAAAGTCGCAGTCGCTGCTCCGTGAATCTCTGTGACACCGACATCTCGATGCATATTAGCTGGAAATGTCTCGTTCCGAGGTGCTCCACTTGTGAACCTTAGTTTGATATCTCTGCGTCATTTTAACCCTTCCGCTGCCAGAGGTGATTACAGTCACCTATCACTCAACCCTCGCTATATACTGCGGTCATCCATCAAAGTTTCTCATAGTTGGATGAACTGGTTACACATATAGTAACTGGTCTTCGTGCATCCAAATCGAATCGAGCGTCTTTTGCATTGAGATTCTTCGATAAGTTTTCAAAATAGGTGAATTTGGACGACTTTCAATAAAAACTTGAATGAAGTTTGATTTTTGTAGAAGATTTGAATGCTGGATATTGTAACTTGAGCAAAGGATTTCAATTGTAAGATTCAAAATGCCTTCGTCAATGTGTAAACGGATATGTATTCGAAATCCAGCTTAATTCATCGTACACATAGAACAACTTTCTCTCTGAGAATCATACGATTGATAAAAATCGTCGTTTTGCAGGAAGACGTTGAAGTTTCTATGAAACGCTGTCAAAGTTCTCCTGGATGGGCACAGAGATTTGTTTGAAACTGAGACTGAAGGCGTTCGTAGAAACGATAACGTGTTTTCTGATAAATCCGCTAATTAAAGCTCTATTGAGACCTTCGGTCGTGTAGTTTCTTGCATAAAGTCTTTTGCATTCACGAATCGGCGCCGACAGTTCACGAGAACCTTCTTCAAACGAATGTTAGCAACTCTGACGGAAATTATCGAAGCGTGTAATATCGAAATGTGATATTTACGTAACAAGTTGGTGTAGCATAGTTTCCTATGTACGTACCTCGAATTTTCTTAATAAAGTACAGGACGTTTAACACGATTACGTAGTTAGTTCGGGCAAGTATCGTTTAAACCACTGGTGATGGGAAAACAGTGTCTCGAATCGAAACTAAACAACTTTAAGCATTTGATGGTGCAATGTTGTAACATATTTCCGCTATAAGCACTTAGAATATTGGAATAAACATTGTACGATTTTAGATTTTCAGAAAAAATAACAGGTGATTTATGCGCTCCAAATCCCATGTATGTAATAGCAAAGATAAATGGTTTTTGAAGTGGAGACTATGTTACGCAAAGCTAGTGTTATAAAGTCATTGATCGATAGTTTTGTCTTTTCTAGCGTTACAGCGCTATTTGAAAATGTCTCTAAGTTTATTTTATGAAGCGATATACATTTCTAAGTGCTCTGAAAATTTGTGTTCATATGGATATCTTGTTTACCCTCTTTCGTATAACACTCCTACATTGATACCAAAGATTGAAATAATATCCACATGAATATTGTAATAGAATCTACTTCAAGCAGTGATTGGATAGATTAAAAACTCTATGAATATTAAATATATGTTCTGTGATCAATTCTACGCTGCAAAATATCTTCACTCCATTTCTTCACAAAGAAGCTTGACTTTCTAACTTTTATAGAATTTAATTCATTATTAAACTAACTACTCCATACGAAGATGTTTCATAATTAACAAAGTCTTTCACAATTTAAAAAAATTCGAAACTTGCATATTAGTTTTCAGGCTTCTCAATAGTACTGTTCGTCACGTTTCTGCAGTCAGCCGAGTGTCGCACGCTACTTCTCGATGTGTTTACTCATTACTCCGCACAGACGCACACACAAGTTAAGTAAACATGGTATATACGCATTGCAGCAAAATCAAAGTCGCGTTGCGTTAATGCGAGATGAAAGGCGGGGAACTCTTCTCACAGCCAGTCGGATTAGATTTAGCGGTACGCGGATTTCTTGCGAGCGTTGAAAGGCGGAACGGAGTAGGAGGGAGCGGGAGTTCGCGGTTAGAGTATCAATCAAGCGCTTATAATTAGCGCTCTTTATTTTCTCGGGTCGACCGGTTAAACGATAACGATCCATCGCACGGATCAATGAATAATGGATAATGATCGCTGACTATTTGAGAAGCGGAACTCGCCGGAGGTTCCTGGAAATGATTATGCAAAAGGGTTTAATGATGTGGTGCAAGAAACTTCGTTTGTACAGTTGCCTGGTAACTGCTTTAAAGGTTCTTTGTTTCTCAGGACAGTTCAGGAAAGGATAGCTATCTTGATATGTGTGTCGTCGAGTTCCATGGAATACAATGTTTGGAAGGTGTGGATCGTTTATGCTTGGTCATACAGGTAGAAAGATGAACAATTCGTTATTATATTGTGGATGTTTACGCAAGTGTAGTCTTAACTAGGTTGGACTCATTCATAGAAATTAAGAAAAAACAGGACATTTTTTTTTATTCTATTAAAGGTTCTGCTACAATTTTATTTAAAACGAGGTTTCACTAAACTTTATGAAATGTGATACTATATTACCATGAATGCATAAAATCCGCAATCCATATATGATACATCACATGAACTTTATCCTTATAAATTATTTACAATCAATATGTAAATATTTACATGTTCAATATCATAAAATACGTGTCTCAGGGAATATGTACAGTTAGATATTTCACGTAACAAATGTAAAAATAGAAAATGCAATGTTCGAATAACTCAGAACCGTTTTAACCTATTTATGTCGTCCGCGGATAGAATGATTTACGACTCTAGAAACGTCATTGTATACAAGTATACACAATAGGTAATTTCTTTTACCCTATACATACCATCGAACATATAAAAACGACTTCCTTTGTTATCGTACCAACCGCCAAATTCTTTTTATATCACATAGATTCGCATGCATACATCGAACGCATGAGCGAACTTGAATTAAATCAATCGATGACTGAGCAGCAATACTTCATCATAAATGATTGAAATAACACAATCCGCCACAAAGTTCCCGTCCATTTTCCACGTTCCGACCGAATATACATCTATCGGCTCGCGGTCGTTTCTTCCAACGCAGACTCCACTAAAAGTATCGAATCTCCCCCCCCCCCCCTCACCGAACCACCAAAGTCGACCGAGTACTTCCGGGAACGGTACCAAAAACTCGGGCAAACTCCTCGGGAAGACGCCCGCGGGCAACGAATAGAAACGGAATAAGAATAACGAAAATAAGAAGGAATGGTCCACTCCTCCCTGTTCATATCGCAAAAGCGACGAGTAGCTATCGGAGGAAGCACGTAATTACCCTCGTAAATCCATCGTGCATTCGAAAGGAAGGAGGAGCCAGGAACAGCGAAACTGAGACAGATAATGAAGAACCGCATTGTGCGAGAGTCCCTGTGTACCTCCTCGCGCGATGACACTTTATCGATAGTCCTGGGTGGTAGTCAGTCGAAACGCTCATAAATTCTTATTATAATTGGCGCGATCGCAGCGACGGAAATTACGATTGGCCGGCCCGTGACTGTCCCCCTTTTCATGCCGTTGAATGGTTTGAAAAGTAGCCGCCATCTCCATGAATCGCTCCTAGCGACGACGGAATAGACGTCGCTGGGCTCTTTCGCGCGGATGGAAGTCGTGGAAATAGGATTGAAATGCAAAAGGAGATGGATGTAAGTAGATGGTGGGAAAGTGGGAAAGACTCGAAGGGCAGAATTTCATATTTTCTTTCGGAGTGGGAACATGCCTCTGTCGCTTTGAGTGTCATCGAAGCTCGGTTGTAACAGTATGGGTTCATTCTGAAAGTGAATTACCATCGTTGAGCCATTTACGTATAAATTCTACTGTTACATATAACAGTTAGAACATGACCGTAGAGTTTTATGCAAAGTGACATTTTGTAAAGTAATTCCTGAAGACAGAAGCAAGTGTAGGAATTTCTTTATTCTTTGAACACTGAAAACACCGAAGATGAACGTGTTTCTATTTCTGTCACATTGATTAAACGGACAGATTATGGAAAATATACAAATCGATAAATTAATGCACTTCGTTACTTGTACCTAATTACAAAATAGGTATAACTTATACCTAAATACAAAAGTTGCAAAGACCTTGAAAAATACACTATTGTGACATTTTAATAATTTTAATAAGAGTTCACGGATCAGTCGTTTTTACTGCTTTGATAGTTCTGGTGTTACGTATCTTATTGGGTTCAGAATATAATAGTAGGTATTTATTCTAACTTTTATTGTATTTTACAGAGACCTTATAGTTCCAGAATGCATAAAATTCACAGCCTATTTATAACTAACTAACCTTGACTAAATTCTTAGACCCGTTGTTATTTGATTTTTAACTTGGAGTCGAAAGAAACAATAATTCGAGTTTGTTCAGAAAAGGGGCTCACTGGATATGTTCATAAAGATATCGTTATTTTACGTGAACTACTTTGCATAACTATGAATATCTGAAAAGCCAGTGATAGTTGCAACCCAGTATTTTTCACGAATGTTTTTTTCTGTGCAAAATAGTACAGAAAATAATAAAAAGAGTACTTTACACTTTAAACTCAAAAGTTAATTAAAATACACACATTCTAAGTATTACATAATTAAAATTATATAACAATGTAGTATACGTACTGAAAAATTTGTTTACTTTATCATCATATGTGCAACTTTAGTTCAGTGGATGTTAATTCCATATGTATATTCGAATATAATTATTAACGGGAACCGTATTATATTTTCATGAATTTATATATTTCCTTCTTCACTATGTTAGTCTCTCATTTTCTGTTTTCACCATTTTTCCGCGCAAATTTAATCAAATTCAATTTCATATACACGCGTGGAACCTTATTTCTTGCTTTCATATTCACGTTACTTTTTTACATTGTTCAGGCTGACGCGCCCGTTGTTTGTTTAATTATTAAAAACGAGGTTGTGCATCGCAAGGGAATGCATTTCTATGTACCTTTTATTGCGAAATAGTGTCTTCTCGTTCATAATTCACCATCGCGGGTGGACGAAAAGCGAGTATGATGTAATTTCACGCTTTTCTTTCAACACTTTTTCTTGTAAACTAAGTAAAATTAATAGTACGCGCTGTAAGCTACGTGTGACACGTCGTAAATTTATTTTCTCGGTGTCGTATTTTACAGAAAAAAGTGTTTTTGTTCATTTTATAAGTCTTTTGCAATATGTTTCGTGGATGACACCGATCCATCCAATTAGCAGTCTACTTGACTTTTTCTTTTATTGGTAAACTGTTATCGATAAACCAGAACCGTTATTACATGAATTCAATTTAAAATTCATTTATGGTATTTCGAAATATTTTTTTTCTCGTTTCTCAATTTCCATGGCAGAAATAATGATATATTCATGTAGTGGTACGTAATCCAACGTTTCGAATATCACGTAATTATTGTTTTATCCTGTAATTGCATTCGCCGAACTGCGGTAAATCCGAGCAACCAAATTGTGATTAGTATAATATGTAAATTCGGTGGGGTATACATAATCCTTACGTCTCCTGTTTCTACATATTTTGCTAAACACTGAATAGGAAATTGATATTAAATAAAGTATTCAAAGAAAATTAATCGTGTAAATGATAAAGTGTATATTATATCGGTATTAATACAGCTTCATTACAATCCGTTATTCTGACTTGAGCAAATTCCAAATCAATACTCGGTATAATTCTACTCGGTTTCCATTGGCCAATTGGCTACGCTCTTAAAATTCAACAGAGGAAGAAACCACCCTATCACGCGAATCTCTCTAGCAAAAACTTTCCGGAAATGTATACAGACCGAGTCACGTAACTTGGACGAATCGTATCTCTTATTTGGCTGCAGACAGAACCAGAAAAGGTTACAGAGGAAAGAAGTTTTAACGATACAGGTTAGATATATGTACTCTTTTACAAGGCAATCCACGTTGAAACCCTCAACATTGCTGTAGATACTGTCGGGTTTACCTGAAATTTTCGAAACATTACAAAGAAACTTACAAGGAACAGTTCTCTTAATCTTTCCGGTGTGTTTTGTCATTCTTTTGACTTTACTGTCAAAGATTTTATTTATAATCTACAGAAAATGTTAAAAGGAGACTGCTTAACGCTTACAAATTGATTGATCGTCAACTGTAGTGTGTGATTAAGTTAAGTAATGTCCACGGAAGGACAAAAGAAAAATGAAGGTAATTATGTTTTACAGAAACGTATCTGTACTTTAAACACACCAATGAATGAACACTTAAGAGATTTTGTAACTATCAAAGTCAAATTTTAAACCTATTAATACATATTTGGCATATAAAAATTAGATTTTCTAATATCGATACCTTTTTCGAACGTATAGATTCCAAATTTCAGAATTGGAAAATGTAGTTAATTAAATTTAGAAGAAGAAATACAGATTTCACCAGTGAATGAACAGTATTAAGTAAAAGAACATTTTTGACCAGTGGCGCGAAAATTATTTAAATATGAAACAAGGAATTGAAAGCATTCAGTATTTCATCACTTACTCATTTTATTAATTTAATTTACTTGTTTTTATATATAATGTTAATTTACTGGTACGTGTACATTTACTGGGGCATCTAACTATTATACTTGCTAAAACCTCTTAATAAATCGAGATAGACCCACAGTGTATACAACCTTGTAAGCTCTAAGTATGCTGGAAGATACTTTTCCAGATTACCCCTCGGAATCCTCTGTAGAAAGCATGTGAGTGTACCTGTTACATGAACAGAGCGTTAAAAGTTCCCTTGCACAATTCACTAATGAAATCACATAAGAAATATAACTTGCATCTATCAAGTGTTCCCGATCCTGACAAACCGCCCCAAGTCGCATTGCAAAATCGAAAACGTCCTCACAGTACTTCAAATCAACATTTTTCTCTTGAATCCTTCATTGTCTCTACCGACACGCATAATAGGGCTGGTTTTCCCGGTACCCCAATCGTGCGAGATGGGACTATGATTGAAGCAAGGAACGAGGATGACAACGTGTTCTTAGCGTGCTGTACAGTTCCCCTTCCGTCGTGGCCCGTTTGCCTTCCCCGTTCCTTTTGGGGGGTGAAAATGTTCCTCGAACAGGCGTAGCGTTTCTGGTTTCCCCGAGCTTTTCCATTTCCACTCCATTCCACCGGCTGTTTCACAACTCCGCCCCGATTCAACGAGAGTCGCGCAACTTGGCAACAGTTTAACGTCCCCCGCGAGCGCGAAGTGCATTTACCTATTGTTCAGGACGGGGCTCGTCTTTTGACGGGATTCAAAAGCACCAGGCCAATCCGTGTGTGTATCTGCCAGCGCGTGTAGATTTCTCCGCCGTTCACGTTCCGCGATATTGGGCCCATTTAGAGAGGCGTAATCGGCTCCGGCTGATATTCGAATTTAACGCGGGCCTCTTAGCAGCTCGTAATCGTCTCGCTACTCTACTGAATATTGGTGCTTTTGTTTCGGTCCCATGCGGCTGGTTCCGATCCCACATATTGTCTGCGTCTTAATGCCCCGTTTCTGCCTTTATGGAGATGGGTCGTGATGTATAGACCGAAGCTGGAAGTCATTTCTGGTTATTGTTAATATTATGGAAAAAGTTTGAGGATAAAAATTGTGGTTAGCCTGCGAATTTTATTGGATTCGATTAATATTCAGGAGAACAAATGGATTAAATAGAGTCTTCATTTTACTTTTTAGTGGCGATGACTGGGTTCATTTTGACCTGGGTTTTCAAGAACTTTATCTAACTTAGTAGCTCCTGGTAATTAATGTTAGTCAGTAGTTGTGTATATTTATTGGAATTAAAAGAAGGCTGGTTTACTGAGAAATTGGTTAAAAAGTGAATCTAGGTGGAATTATGGACGAGGGTCGAAACGGACCCATAATCTTCTATTTGCATTAGCGTCAACACTGTTCGCCATCCAAGGGTTAATAAGGAAATTCTATTTGATTGTTGTTCTAGTACACGCATGTTATAGTACAGTTTGCGCATGCTATCAATTTGATTCCTTTATATTATTTTCTGTTAACCTTGCCATTGTTAAGTGACTATATTCAGCTATCGCTAATCGCTTGGTTTGTACTAATTGTAAGGCTGACCGTAGTCATTATTAAAATTTCGCACGACTGACAATGGTGATTGTATGTGGCAACAATTACTTTGTCCTTCGATCTAACCAATCGTCAGTTGCCTTGATAGCTGCAGAAATAACGATGCATAAGTTAGTAGCAACGTAACACTTCTTCATTCAAATGTATGTACCAAGAATCGTATAATTTTAACAAGTGTCTGGAATCATCCTTAGTAATGAAAGATTTAAGAGGAAATTTTATATTCTATTGATATCGTAAATATTTACTAAAAACGAGGATTTTGAAAACTGAAGGGTGTACCAAACATTTCGATCTCCTGGTCTACTGACGAAGTAGTTAATTCCTACATATTGTATAGGTATATTCGATATAAATTAATTTATTTTTTAAAGGCGATTAGTGAATTCCACTTATTCATATAAATGTGTATACAGTATATATATTTTGTTGAAACCAGTTTTAAGAACAGAATCATCAGATCCTCGAATTGGAATCGGTGAACATGAAAGCTCGTTGCGATAACCGTTTCGATTCTGGCGCATATTTGAGACGGAAATTTCAAACTGCGCCCTACTGATAAATCGGGATTCATACTCTTTGAAAATGGATTCTCGTAAACTAGCGTGTACACGGGTGCGTCACCGATACGTCGTTTCATTGCACTGATTATTCCGCTCTTCAATAGCTTCATATTTGACGGGAAACAATTCAGACAGGAATATTAAAACAAAACTACATAATACCGGCTAGAGATGATAATCCTTTCAATCGACTTTCAAAAGATGATACTGAAGCGTATAGAAAGTATTAAAATTATTATTTTTTTATCGATAAACGAGAATATTTTGGATGCTTTTTTGAAGTATTTTCGATGAATGGAAAAGAAAATTGTGCAATACCAATACAAAAACATGTATGAGTAATCATGTAATTAAATCGTTATTTTGAAAAATGAACATAGGGTACAAAGCTCGTTTGTACTTGTATTTCATTTTATACGGCGGGTTTATTGAAATTTTCTATCGAACGTATCCAGGAAAGTCATGAAAAAATGTATTGAATCCATGAAAATTTATACTCTCGTAATGGATATACTATTGAATGTTTTTCGAAGAAATAAAAAATGAGATTATTTTTTGTATGCGCAGCATCCGTTATAAAAATACAAAAATATTTCCGTATCTATAGCTTATTAATCCGTTTCCGATTCAGCATGTTTGAATTGTATGCATTTGTGTTTCGTTCAATGCTTCCAATTTGAAGTTTAATAACACATTCACTACCGCCTTTTGTTTTGCGTTGATACAGCACGTTGTTTTATATTTCGATATTTCCTGGGTATCGATAGCTACAGTTTTCTTGTCCTTCAAAGCCGCTTAAATTGTCTTTTTTAATCCGCTTTTGATATTTTTTCTATATTCTCCAACTTTCCATCTTCAGGATACTGTCACATAGAATGAAAGTTTTTGCAAAAACCAACATAGGACTGTATTATTCATTCAAAATTTACTTGTAACTATCTATCTATTTGAATCTTTTTAAAGAATTTCTTAGTTCATGTTTTAACAATTTTTGCACAATTATATGAAGTATGAGACAATCTAGTATTGATCAGCACAGCATATGGCTTGTAAATGTTAGGAATATTGAGATAATTAGTGCTTAAATTGGTGTAATTGCGGAGGAACAGTGTTTACAATGTGAAACGATACATTTGGAAGTGAGTTCCGGTACGGACAACCAACGGTCCACTTAATGAACGTGAAATTATTCGGACAGAGGATTGTAGCACGATCGTTCGTCGAGTTTATTGGGTGGGATTGATGAGATAGGGTCCGTAACACGTGGATAATTTTGCGAATGGGTCGCGCATCGTCTGGCTTCGAGTTGATCACGAATCGTCAATTTGGAATTGTTGTTCTGTGCGAAATTCGATGGTAGTTGTAACACGAATTCTAATAATAATACTAATCTATTAACATATCTTGCGTACATGAATTTCCTTAAATAACACAATTGCTTAAAATAAGCTCAAGTTTATAATTATCTAGAATATTTTCGAAGAATATTAAAATATTTCGAGCAGTTTAAATGAACTGTTTCTGTTAACTATGTACTACCAACTGTAATTTCTCTGAGTCGAAAGCTCTTTTTGTATTTATTATTCTATCTCTATTTCACTTGATTTATTTTAAGTAGTCTAACATTTGTACGCAAATAAAATCGATCTTTCTCTTTTCTTCTTACGTACTAATACTCTTTGAAAATTTGCTTCTACAAGTATAGTCGGTTTCTACATTTTTTTTTCTCGATTTGACATCCATTCCATCAAGTCCACTTTGTTCCCTACAGTTTCATTCCCTAACTTTCTCACTTTTCTAGATTTATTTTCCACGTACCTCGCTTTATTCCTCGAAATTCACGAAATCTTACGTTCCATTATTCGGGCCCGTTCATTTGCACTTTTTCTCATTTCGCCGCATTCCTCTCTTCCGCTTCATTTTTCTAATTTTCCCCGGCCCTCGTGTGTCTCGACCCATCTTTTCGCTCTACAAGTTTCTTGTCGTGCGCCGTCTTTCTTTTCTTGCTTCTCTAGCGCCGCCACGACCTTGCAATCTTTTTTCCGTGAAAGATGTTGAGTGCACCGTGTATCCTCTTTTGGTTTTTTCTTCCTGAGAATCGTGTTTCTTTAACGGACGGATCACCATCAAGAGTGTTACTAGCAAGAAAAAAAATTTCTGATACCTTCGGACGGGTTTTATTAAATATTTTTCTGAAGTCCCTCGTTGATAGTTATTCAGAAATCTTTTTAAAATCGGACTGGCTTATTTGTTATGATTAGTGATACATACAATTCTATTACTCAAATTAGAAATCATTTACAATGCAGGATTTATTTCTTTTTTGTTCTCGAATTAAATTACACAAAACTTTCTATTCGTGACAATGTATTTTTTATAACTACATAAGCTACGTTTAATTTTTTTTGTACTTTTAGTGGACAATTGTTGATTAAAAAGTATTCAGTGTAAAAACCTTGATATCATGATTCTATTTCTACACAAACATAAAAAATATATTTATCGTACTCAGATTCTAATAATAATTTTATCACCTATTCTACCATAGAGAATGGCACGTATGAAGAAATCATCTTACAGAGCAGGCGTTAATAGTTATTTTAACGCGAACCGCGCCGAGATTTCCTTCTTTTATATTTCTTGTGTTTACGTGCACGGGGATTTCCATTTCGGCTTTCACTAAGAATTTTCGCTATTCCCGCAAAACTGGTTCCATATGCGCACGTTGAATGTCCAAGGAGCACGTAGGAGGTGTGCGTCACTCGTGGAAATTCCGTGGGACAGTCTGCGTACGCTCGAGAATAATTCCAGAAGGGCTCATTGTGTCGCGTACTTTGTTTCCGAATGGGCTTTGTTGCACGTATACCTGAACCGAGGCAAGTCCGCGGTGAATTATTGGAAATTTCCTACTAGGGACGAAAGAAGATAATCCTGCGGGTAATGTCAACAGAAGATTAAAGAACACTGGCAATCTTGTTATATGGTGCCCCGTAAGTATCCAAAAGAAATTAGCGACCCAAGTGTGAAATCCAGTTAACCCTGCTACGGTCTTCAGGTCTATTTCGACCCAATCACGTTTTCGTTTCTTTAACGCTGTCTTGCAACTTTACACACGTTTCGACATAATCTTAATCTCGTCCTTTCGAAGAAATGTTCTTAGGTTTGTGAAATGTGTAAGGAAATGGTAAGGCAATTACCTTTTTAATGAGGTGTTTAGAACTTCTAAGTTAAAAGTATTACATAATGTAGAAATTGTTCTGCGTTTATTGGAAGCCCCAATGTAAGGATTCGGTTCGCTCATGCGTAATACAGCGAAGAATATTAATTGAATATTAAAAACGTAGAAACAAATTATTATATAGTGCTGTAGAACCTCGATTATCCGTACACTCATTATCGGAACGCTCTGTTAACCGAACATTCTTTCATCCGAACATTTCTTCAACATATTCTTCACAATATACTCTAAACTCTAAACAATATCGAATAGTGAATGAATCCGGTGACACTGATGACGAAGACATTCTCCCCCATTTTGAAGCAGTTATGGCTCCCGAAACAGGGCTTATACATGGTTCGTGGTACAAAAGAAATGCAACTCTACACAATTACGTGTGTTAAAACGTTTATGCCATATACAGGTGAAAAGGATACCATAAAGCGCGGAAGGACCCATAACATTTGCATAACGTGTCCTTTTAAATACCTTTATAGAACGTGTCCCTTTTTGGATCATTTATATTATTAAGCTTAACATACAGATTGTCTCATCTAATGTAAGTACCTTCAATATCCCACTTGTTTTTGAAGATACAGAATCCAATGACCTATAATAGTGTGACCTTCATGTGACCTTGGGTACGAAAAATCGACAAATGTATAAGAGTAGATTTAAATAATAAAATAACTACGATACTGGGATTAGTACAAAAATGTACCGAAGTTGATGGGCATCACTTTGAGCATTTATTAAAATTAATTTTCTGCGAATCAAAAGCACGTGATATACTAAAGGTGCTTACGTTAGGTACTTAAAAGACACGGCTCGTATTATAATCAGGTTACACGGAATACAGTAATATATACACTGTTCCAATCTTATGGAATACCTCGATATAAAGATTCGGTTGTGTGGAACGTTAACGGAAGAAGGACGGTTGTAGCTCGCGGGGTCAGAGAGACAAAAATTAATCTCCCGAGGACAATTGGGCAGCGTGCAAGATGCGCTTTATTCCGCGGCACTTGGCGCCCCTCTACGCCGGGATGTAAATTCAACGACTTTTAAGGACGTTCCCGGGCGGCTATTACAATATATCTCCGAGGCACGCTCCAGGATACCGGGGGTCCGGTGGTAACGTAGCTTCTCTTGCGGGAAGAACGTAATATGCTTCGCGGACCAGCCAGCCAACCAGCCTGGCTCGACCGTAGTTTCTTAATTTCATTTTCGCCCCCGCTGCCCCGAGCGCGGATCCTCGACGGTGCCGTTTCTCCGACCGTCTGCCTCTCGCATTTTGAGCTCTTCCCCCTTTTTTCGCATTCACTGAATCGTCCGGCGTGCGGCGACGCTGCGAATTCTACCGTGGATTTTAAGTGGAGACCGGGAACGGTGGGAAACGCTCGTCGCTGTCGCCACATCCTTAATTCTATCTATTTTCACCCTATTTAAAGACGCGCACGGCCCTGAGGGACACGGAGACTTCGTTCCTCGTTTCATCTTTTCCTTTTGTTAGAATATTTGGTGTACTGGTTGGATCTGAACTCGTTTTATTATTATTCTTTCATTGGATTGCTAGCTGTCACAATTGAGACTGTGAAAGCATTAGTGGCGTAGGTCAATAAATATACTTTTGAGGTGTTTAGAGGTTTAGAGAAAATCTTGTGAAACCTTCCCCAGAATTGTTATACTGATATGAATATATCCGGGTATACTGATTCTACTGGGTACGATTATTATATGTATAATGAGCTTATAATTTTATTGAGTATCATGATTATGCTGAGTATACTAATTATGAGTACAATAGACTATTGCCACGCAAGGCCAATGTCGTAAGAATCCACTGCGTATTAGTATGTATCGATATATGTAGATCAATATTAATTCCTAGTGAGATGATAAATTCAGCACCCCCTGTTGGGTTGTTAGTAAAGCTAGAGATAGACTATTTATGCACAAGATTTAATGAAGACGTTAACTGAAATTCATTACAAATTGATTTACACCATTGTTTGAAGGCACAATAAAATTCGGAGGAAAATTATATTGTACACGTTTCCTCAATTACAATCTAAAATCTGGAATAACATTTTCCTGTTCAAACAGAGTTAATAAATCTGATAATTATTTTAATGATATTCTTCCAATCGCAAGTTGTTTGTTGCATTCATGTTTTTTTAAGTAACTAACTGTCATTCAAATTACAAAAACAAAATATCATCAATTTATCCTTCGTCTATGTTAGGTAAAATGCTATTGGAAAATATTGGGAGCATTTACTTGAGAGGGTCTCTTTATCCTTCTCATGCTGCATATTAGTATTTGAGTAATGGTTCGATAAAACCAATACGGTTAACATGGATATACACGAATCGAAGAATTACTCAAACCAGCAATTCCATTAGCTACGGCGATACGGCTCCATCCTCTCACGAGCACCCTCCGATATTTGCTCATACATAAAAACGATAGGAGCCACAACAAATAGAAACAAGGGACGGCGCGTTTCCGTGGAGCGTGAAATCGAAGTACTGTCCGGTCGTGGAACCGGAAGCTTTTCCTTGAGAGATAGGATTCGGCGGGAGGACACCATTAGCTGCTAGAAAACATTCGAAACACTGAAAAACTGTTAAAGAAAGGAAGGGGATAAAAAGATCCTTTTTCTTCCTATTTCGCCTTTTCGTTTGAACTTTCTTTACTTTCGTCTAAATGAATATCCGACGTTCCGAAGACCGCCACTCGATCCATTACTATAAGTTTTATCGATCGTTTGGACTTTTCAAGATTGCAAAGCTGCATTTTGTTCTTCGACGAAATAGATCTTCTTTTCTTTCTTCTCTTTTATGTCGCATCGACTACTATATCTATACGATATTAGCGCCGTAGTTCATTCTATGTATTACGATATTTTTTAAGATAATTAGGAATTAGATTTTAATGAAAAGGTTTGTGTCGTATAGAAAATTGATTGTGTCCTTTTAAGTAGTTCTGTGAAATGAGAGTTGTTCAAGGTTTATGTTATGTTCTCGCCCCTGCCATCCGAATCTTTTTAGGATCAATACCAGAGTATTATTCAAAAAACTTCAAATTGCATCCAAACAATCTCTAAATAAACGTAGTAAATAAACATATTGACTAAGAAGACTAGATAAACGTCAACTTCCTTAATTATCTTTCAATTCTGCCAAGACCTCGATATTTTGGCATTTTTATACATTTATAAACTATGTGAAAATCCCAGGATCAGAGAAAACAGCACTACGATAATTAAATCGTTACTTAACTGAATAATCCACCAGAAATAAATTGTTCCTTCCGAAATGGTATTCGGTTCATCGCGTTTTCCATTGTTCCATACTCCATAAATTCATGAAATCCCCAGTTTGTTTATTACTAAACCGTGGCAGTGAATTCCAAAGCTCAGAGTGCACCAAATTACGCACACCAAAGGATTGTTTCACCGTGCATTCCTCTGGAGGTTACCACGCCGAATGTAGCATACAACAATACCGCAGTCGTCTGATTACGCAATCCCCGAAAAACAGTGTTTTCTCACGGCGGAACATTTTTCGGCCAGTCCGTTGTTAAATAGTGAAGGCCTTCGCTATAATTAATGAGTTCAGGGGCGCGCCCACGAAAATACGCCAGACAAGCGAAGTTCCGTAACACGTCTCTGCGACTAAATAAATCACAAGCGGGGGAGGGTGTTTTTAGCAGTGGATAGGTGCTGCGGATCCTTGGATAGGTATCATCCAGCCGACTCCGTACGACGAAATAATTCAGCGGGATACACGAGGGCACATCCCTCCAGATTCACGAACTGTAATGCGAACTTCATTACGACCCGGACAAAATCTCTGCTAATTATGCAAATGCTCTGAGTCGCGCGGTCGAAGCATTCACGTTTTACGCCGCATACCTCGGCCAACGTGACACAACTCCACCACGCCTCCGAACTCCATGGAACTTTGAAAGAACTTTATAGGGAATCTGTGTTTCATTGATCGTATCTCGATTTGTTAATAACGTCGTTGAGGGTCTTATAAGTAGACTGCGGATTTTAATGCAAAATGAAATTTTCTGAAGTAATTTGTAAAGACAGGAGCAAATGTAGGAATTTCGTTTTAGTCTTGAGTGTCTTATTAGGTTCCAAATAAAATAGAAGTTTGTATTTCACAGAGCCCTATCATATAGGCGATAAATGCATAAAATCCGCAGTCTACTTTTAAGGCGAGCAGAAAGGAATATATTAAGTAATGAGTAACCTGGTTTAGCGAAGTTGCAGTTCTGTTTAGATTTCAAATTTGATTCCTTGTTCGGGAAAGTAGCGATGCAATGGTGTATTCTTAACCACTTCGGTTGAGATAACGGATGTCACAAGTGATAGCTACTTCGGGCTAAAAATAAATATGTCAGACCCTTTCGTGGATAACGGTTTTACGTATTTCTTGTTATTATTGTCAGTCACCATTAGACTTTAGGATTGTTTTACTTGTATCTATCCTATATTAGAATAATGTCACGCAAAAGGAATAGTAATGCTGAGAATTTTAGTGATCTGTCGGTACATGGTCTTCGAAGATCGTAGAATACGCAGCGATGTTATAAAATTGACAATTGTATGAATTCAGATGACAGTGAGAGTAGTGAAGTGCCTCCACCCATTATAAAATGACCAAGATCTTCAGTAATTCAAGAAAATTGCGAGTCATAGTAACGACGCGTTTGCTTGTGATAATCCTTATTATAATATAATAGTTCCTCAAATAGTACGATCAAATACGCATTTATCTATGAATTGAAAAACCATCAATCAATGTTATGTTTCCTGATATTATTTGTCAGAAATACCAAAACCATTTCGATCCATTTTTAACGATTCTATTCCTGTACAGCATTCAGTACAGAAACTCCTGGAACAAATAGTTATAATCTAAACTAAAAACGGAAAAAAAGCGGATTCGTTGTAAAATTGGTATCATGTTTCCACGGTACACGTTCGTTCGTATATACAACAACGTCGATACCTTTCGTTTTCCAGTGGCTTTATATGATTCCTTTAATATGAAATTTATAGACGTATCTCTATCCAAAACCAACGCTGCCTTCTGCTCGTCCTCCCTCTCTCTCTTTTCTCTCTCTCGTAGCCCCCATATTCATTGGCGCGGTTCCAAAACGCGAGTCTATCACCTCGTAAATTATTTTGACGCGTCCCGGGAATTAAACGTAACACAAAAGTATTACACTCGATATCAGAGCAGCCGCGCTATGCGATCCCCTACGGGAATACATTTCGTTCACGTTTGTTTCTCACATATTCATCGGGAGTATTGATCACGCGCCGTGGATAGGTATTCCCTCGCGGAAAAGAAACTTCATTTTATAATACCCTGAACCTGATACACTCAGTGACGTCAGGAAACACTTGCCTCGTAAGTTTTATACAATTCCGAGCCATCACCGATATTAGAAACTGGTGGATGCACTTCTTAAAATAGAATTTCATCGGTGATTTATAAAATTGAATTTTCTCTATTGTGGCGAACACACAATTCGAGTACTTCCAAATGACAATAGAATAATATATATCTCTTTCTGTTCTTAGTCTTTAAGTTTTCAAATGGTCAATAACAATTACAATTCTTTTGTAATTTTTTCCAAAATTCAGAAAATCAGTGCTGAGTGATTTTAATGCTTGAAGTTGTGTATTTGCACGATAAGATACAGTTGTAAAAAATTAATTTTTCAGGAGATGAATTTGGTTCTTGACTAAATTTATTTAGCCGTAATTGTAATTAAATAATGAAAAAAAGTTTGATGATGTCATAAGGGGATGTTGCGAAAATTTACCCCGAAATTCACCCGTTTCGTGAAATTATGTCATTGTTCTCCCAAAACTGGAAGTTAACATTCAACACTCGTGTAAAAAATGTTATTAGGTAAAGTAATTAAAATAGTGGAATACACTGGCAAAAAATTTTGTAGTGCCTTGTAAATGTCAAAATGATTTTAGATTGCCGTTTCTGTGTCTTCATTTCCAATTTAGGTATAAGAAATTAGTTTCAACTCTAAATCAAACTGTAGGGTATCTTTGGATGCCACAATGTTATGTAAACTCATAACTCGTGAAGTCAAAAATTCGACCTTCGTCCTCTCCACCATCTTGAAAAAGCCTTATCGGAGCTAGTACTAGAGTTTCTATAATTATTATTATGAACAGCATATATCTTCAAAAGAGAACTATCTTTAGTATTTGATGACAAATTTTTTTTAATTCACGCTCGATACATGTTCGTAAGTACATAGTTGAAGAGAGTAACAGACTTGCGAAGAATAGCTATGCTCATGGCTGCTTTACCCCTCGATTTTATTTCGACCTCTTTAGAACTTTGTCGTTGATTCGCCTCGAGCCAATTCCTCTTTTTGCCACCCCTCCTTATGCCTTCGTCTCCCTTCGTTCTTCTTCTACCACTTTCGTTCCATTCGCTCGAGTTCCAGTCGCGAACTCCGTGCACCTCGATCTTCGATATACCAAGCTCTTGGTAGTACGAGGCCCGATAGTGCGCTCTTCTCGTAGTTCTGACGAACGGTCACGGTTCGATTCTCTTTTTGTTTCCTCAATGGCGGCGACGGAAGAGACCAGATAACGGGAAATTTTCCTGTCCCATTTACCGACACAAAGGGCCTATTAGAAAGTCGCCGGTAAATGGATTTCACGTACCTGTTCATTTGTCATCAGGGAAACAGCTTGGGAATGATGAATTTTCTATGCTTTTTCAGCCTCTAGTATTATAATTCCATACTTGAGATGGACAAATTTATATAGGGTCATCTCCATCATTGCTACGGTATTCGATTATCTTTGATATTTTGGCAGAGAAATATTTTAAATCGATGTTTTGTATACGTCTTCAACGTTATAGTCCATCACTGGAAGTTGGGTCCACAGTGGCACGAATTTTTCACCGCTCACATACATGTTCGTTACAACCAGTCCTTGAAAAAGATTTTACACATTACAAGAATTACATTTCGAACGCTGTTATTTCAAACGAACGAAAGGATTCAAACTGTCTTTATTTTTTAAAAAATATCATAATGCGAATATGTGTCATTTTCACCTTTGACATGACAGATGTATACCGTAAGGGGCTAATATGGCAAACAGAGAATTCATTGCTATGGCGAAAGCTTTCAGAAACTGTAGATCCCTCTCTTCAATCGTTCAATGGTGAATCTAAAAACTCGACATAAATGTAAATTCACATAAATCCATTCTAATGGTACTTTAACATTGATTTTCTTCCTGTTATTATACTACCTTAGTGCTTTCATCTAATGTCAACACATCCGTCTCATATAAAGTTCTGAGCACAAAAGCTTGCCTAACGTAAGAGGTGGTTCCAGGACGAAGATAAGCATGAATTCTTTAGAAGTTCATCTACTTATGAAAAATAACTTAGTGTATGCGAGAATTGAATTGCAAAATTCATCGTTTCATTGTTTCTTTCACGCGAAGAAAACACGGAACATTTCTCTTTTCTTCAAAAATGTCCCTTCAGGAAGTGCGAACATATATTGCATGTCTTGGAGCTGCTTCGCTTTCCTCGATGCTGCAAAAGCTTTATGCTTTCTTTCTGTGTGTTTGAAGACGTCGCCCTCAAGACCCACGAGAAGTTTTCTGAGTTTATGTAAGTAGTTTTAAGATAATAAATGTCCAATTCATTGGTTTATCGAAGAACTTTGTGAATGTAGAAAATTTTCTAACGTAGGAAGTAATCCTATGATATGTATGCAGTCGTTATTCTTGAAGTAGGATACCAAATAATGAATTTCATTCCAGAAAAATGGAAAAGAAAATTGAAAATTATTTCTAATATATCTGACGATCCTTGAAAAATTGATATTAACAGTAGTGGAGGTATAATGTAGTATGTTAGAAGACAAAATATAACAAGTTCCACAAATTACCCTGAAGTATACATATATAGTGAGCCACAGAAGTACTTGTACCTTCTCCACTGTAAACGACTGATACTTTTTCAGTACAAATGTTCTAAAATCTTTATCAATGGGAATTCGTACTTTATTGATTAAGTTTTCGATTGATATGCAATTTATTAAAAAGCAACACGTCAATACAAGGAAACTAAAAATTTCAATAAACTGACGAAAATCCACGATCACAAAAATATTTGTAATGTAGAAATTCTGTACCTACAGAATTAAAATATCTAGAAATCTAGGTCTGCCTTGTATTCAAACCCTGTACGAAATTTAGATATACTTGAAATAATTTCACAAAAAGAGTTAAATACTTTTGTGACAATTCTGTGATAGTTTATTTAAATTTCTATTCTTGTCACAGTGAACGATGTTTTTGCCATTTTTATAGAAATCGATAGCTTCATTAGTACGCTGTACATTCCCGTCGATAAATATTTTCAAATGTATGAAATGTGTAGTAAATAACAATCGCTTGAACACAACGAATATGTACTTCTGTAATTCACTGTAAATATAATTTAGAATTGTCACGAAATTGAAATCGTCGAATAGCCCATTGTCTCCAAGATCATACTAAAATTATAACGTCATGTACGGAATGTCAGCTGTTATCTTCACAGAGCCTCGAATCAAAGACCAACCCTCGTTGGATCGCGCACGAAGTTCGGAAAATTCGTCGACCGACAAAAACCGTTTTCCAGTTTCCATCCACCCTCTGAACTCGCTCCCCGTACGAGCCAATATACGTACGATGAAGTTGGCGGTCGAAAGTTCGACGCGATCGAGGAGCAAATCGAGCGAGCGCGCGGAAACTGACATCGGAACAGGATCAGGAAACAAGCGGGTGGAATCGGGGGACCGGAACACCGTAACACCGCCGTATTCAGAACTCGCATAAAACCGGAGTTAATGCCCAAACAAGTAACACCTGTCGCGAATCGAATTAGCTCAGGCAACGTTCGAAATTCGGTCGACGGGATCGGGGAAAATTTCCGATCGAAGGTTCTATTTTCCTTAATCGAGTTTTGACACGAGCGCTAACAGATCTCGCGAATGACGCGCAGCCTGTCTCCGTAGATACTGGTTGAAGGTTCAGCTTATCGTTGGATGATCCGGTGGACCCGCAGCAGCGCGCCAGAAAATTGGAATTTCTGATTAAGAAAGCCGAGACGGCCGATGAGAGATCTATGTTCAGGCTCAAATTCATCGTCCCAAAACACCCAGACGATCTTAGGTTGGTCGTGAACCACCAGCAAGGAGGCAGGACGAAAGACATTCGGGGGTCACTTATCTCTAGTGGGGCGGGGGGGCAGGATTTATGAAACGCTCTGTTCCACGAGGCACCAGGATAAGAGGTTGAAAGGACGACACAGCCTAGCCCGTAGACACGCTGGATAATGCAAGGATTAGGAAGCACCCTCGCGGAGATGAAGCTCCCCTTGTTCCGAGATTAAATATCGACGTGGAAGGAGCCACGATTCAATTAGCGACTGTGGCTTTTAAGACGTCGCTTTAACCTCTCGTAATTTTTTTCTTATCACCTTCGGGTTCATTAGTTGGATCGATGTTTGAAAGTTTCGCGGCATTACTGGCACCTGCGGCGTAAGTCACTGATTCGTTCTACTGAAACGTGTTGTGTATTATTTCGTGCAGTACGACATTCGTGTAATCTTTTATCAGACATACCTTTGTGTTATACATTTTCGAGTATCAAGGGATACTAAACTATTTATGGTAGTCCTTTGTAATATTTCGTACAAAGGAACTTCAATAATCCGAAATTTCTCATTTTTGTTTCATTTTGTAGGTTTTTAGGGAACCTCAATAGAAGTATCAGGCAATTTTTTCGTTTTGCTACTTTTTAATTCCTCAGGCTGAAAATACCCTTTAAAGGCTATTGTGTCTTTTCCCATTTTCCTGTATATCTTGAAAACTAGTAAATCCAAAAGAAGTTGTTACAATGAAAATTTAATTCTTTTTCATGTTCTATAAAACTATTCAGTGAAATTGTTAAAAACTTGTTTATTTATTTATTTAATTGTTTAAGAAACAATTTTGTGATTATTTTGTTACACAATTTTATAGACCATGAAGAACCATTAAATTGTTATTCCAACAATTTGATTGTATCTATTATACTGTTCAAGATGTACAGGGAAACACTCATTATCAGTAAAGGGGTGTTTGCACCTTCAAGAACCAGAAAGTTGCAACAAAAAAATTGCCTGATACACTTCTGTTGTGGTTTCCTATACACGTGGAAAGTTTCGAAAACAATCGAAAGTTTCGGGTTATCGAAGGTCCGTTGTTAATGTGCAAAACATGCGAAATATTGATAATAAGAAGGAATAATGTCTGAGAATATTGTAATGAACGGTTAAAGAAGTTATTTAAGGGAAGGATATAGTGTTCCAAAAGAAGGAGAAAAAGATAGAGGACAAGGTAATCAGCCATGTTTTTTTAAAACTGATTTATGTATTAAAGGTTAGTTCAACTATCTGTTTAAAAATGGATACAAGCTTAACCAACGTGATTCAAATGCATACATATACATATGAATCACTCGCTATTTAACACATGATGTCCCAGATGAGGATCTATAAAGCGTCTACAAAACCGAAACCTTTTCATTAATGACATGTAAACATACCCAAATTTGTTGTGGGTATTTTTTAACACTCTACTACAAAATTTTTAAACACCATATGTTATGACATCATAGTTAAAGAGTTCAACGCACCGTTGAACCATAGCAAGGGAATCTATAAAAACCTATATCGCCAGGAAACAGAAAAATCGTCTCTATACTTCGATTCCATTATAATAGGTGTATACGTATCAGAAACAATTTTCGCGAGAAATAAACCATCGCCGTGGCGAGGAAGATCAGGCAAGATTTATAGCGGGTGCGGCGTATGGAATGGACGACGAGCGATCGTTTGTGTGCAAAACTTTCAACCAGATAACGACGAATGTCTCGCAAATTGCAGGCTGAACGATTCCAGGGCCCCTGGGGGTAGGTGGTATCGAAATGTAAGGATAGCAAGCGGTTATACGGTACTGGAGAAACCGGATCGATGCCTATGATTATGTTCTCGTGGTTCCGTGGAACTCTGGTGAACGCGCGCCGCGCCGTCCGGATCGCGCTCTCGACTCTTTATCGCGTTTATGGCTTCATATCGTGGACCACGTCGCGAGATTATCCGAACAGCTGGCCTTCGACGGGGTAATCCTTCCACAGGATATCGGTACCGCGGTTTAACACCGGTTTCACGGACCAATCGACCGTGTTGTTCCCTGTTTTCAACGCGGATCGATCGTTCTATCGCGTTCCGTTCTTTCCTGATTTCGCGTCCGCTTGTAATGTAACTTGTAGCGTCCGCTGACGTACACGTGATCGTTTCAATAGATTTAATTTATCTGTGAATGAACATATATATAGAGTAAATTGTGTTAGGTCATTGCACATGAAATGAACGACTTTAATAACAGGTACATGTACTTGATGTTACTTTTATGAATGACAATTGTTAACATACCTTCTTTCTTTATCGCATAATTACACAATGTACTCTACTCGGTCCAGGGTACTGTTTAGCATAACTATTAAATTTATTATGTTAGAGAATGAATCAGACATCAGTTAAATTCAACCATTTCCTGCAATATTTAATTTTTTACGTACTTATTTAACACATTTATTTTGGTATCGATTATTTTTAATGTATGTTTAACCTTGCCTCAACTTCGCACACGTGGTTATTTACGAAAATGAGTTAAAATAACAATACTTTGCAGAATTAAATTCTATTATAGAGCCCTGTGTCTTCAGAAAAGGATAATCTTTTCAAAAATAGATGATAATCATTGAAATGCTTATTTACAGTTGCTTTAATCTGACAATTTGCGCTAAAGTGTCTAGGACAGGTCACGAGAACAGAATCATTCCAATATACAATAATTTCCGAATGCCTTTTACAAGTGTTGCGTCAGTAACGCTGAAATTGTCTCGTGATAGTCGCGAAACGAGAATGTATGGTCAATTTACAGGTTCCAGAGAATTGTCTGGGTTCACGTTTCCAGGATGGAGAACGCGATGATCGCTGGGCGATTAGAGTTAATCTCGGAATAAAACCGCGACCGAAGGAAGGGAAACTGAGCAGACGGGGGAAATGAAACGCCGAAATAAACGGATTTATCATATCGTAGAGGGGTAAACAGTGCTGCGTGCTCGGCCGCGCAGACGTTCAGGGTAGGGAGGGGGTGAGTTTCAGCAAAACAAACGCGTGTCAGCCGGGTCCACGGTGTTACGTGTCGTGTAACCTAATTAGTGCTTGACATGCGTGTAATGTTGGCTTTTCCGTCATTGTCCCGAGTGTGCGCTTCAACCGGGCCGCGACGGAAACGTGCGACAAAACAACCGACGCATTATGGTTTCGCGCAGGCTCCTGAAAACCCGATAGGAAAGTCTGGGTCTTCTCGAAAATAGTTGTTTAAAGTGGATGTGATTAGTCGGTAAATTCTTCCGTCAACGTTCACCCTTTGCACTCGAGAGGTGACTCTCACAGTCGTCATATAATTCAACGCAGTAACTTGAGTAGCGAGTGAGAAGCAACAGTAACAATTACTACAAGCATTATTTATTTTTCGTCTGTTCGTGTTGACACCTCTGGCAACAATACATACATTGCTTTTGTATACCTCACAATACCGCGACATTTTACTATTTCTTTGTATGTCTATTCCACATAGATTGCATCGAGTTTCTAAGTATCCTATCAGAAAAAAGCTTCGAGTAGCTAGGCCCTCATGGCTAAAATAACTTCGAATGCAAAGGGTTAAACATAAAGTGTCGTGTATTGCTACTTGTATGCGGATAACTGGTTGGAAGTTCTAGCGATTCAACATGTACCAGTGCTTCTATTCCATATACACTGCTCAAAACAGCGAGAGGATCATGTATTGAAGTCGCTCTGATCGTCAATACGATGTATAATCGTTGAAAAGTTTTTAATAGAGATATAACTGGGTGTTAAGAGAGTTAGTACTGTATGGAAAAATTGGGTCTGTAACGGTAGTCTTCGCCTCGAGTTTCATGCGGAAATTTGATTCGTTCATTATTTTAACAAAGGGTTAAACATAAAGTGTCGTGTATTGCTACTTGCATGCGGATAACTGGTTGGAAGTTCTAGCGATTCAACATGTACTAGTGCTTCTACTCCATATACACTGCTCAAAACAGCGAGAGGATCATGTGTTGAAGTCGCTCTGATCGTCAATACGATGTACAATCGTTGAAAAGTTTTTAATAGAGATATAACTAGGTGTTAAGAGAGTTAGTACTGTATGGAAAAGATATCAATTTAGCTAACTTATAACACTTGTGTTTCTTTTGCTTGGTTGGTGGAACAGAATTGCCCACAATAGCGATCCTCTAATTTTTTTGAGTAGTGTAGTTCACTTATTATAATTAAAGTTTGTTTCCGAAACAATTACAAAATAATTATTAACGATTTTGAAATGTATACATAGAATTTGGTAGCTTAGACTGAGATACGGATATATGATTTAGGTGATCAGATATTGCTCTTAAGTGATCGGGAGTTGGGTCTGTAACGGTAGTCTTCGCCTCGAGTTTCATGCGGAAATTTGATTCGTTCATTATTTTTCTTACGAGTACCCTAAAGAAGTGACTCTCCACCGCATAAAACAAGTTTCCGTTCTACAGTGTAATAGTGACAGATAATTACTTAAAAAAATTAAGATAAAAAATCATTGGTTCATAAGCTTATACAAACGTCGAAGCGATAGTTTAAACGTTAAGTAACACAAAATAAACCACAATAAGTTCCAAAGCAAATGCACCAAAGAACCGAAAATATACTGTCGTTTTTCTAAATAAAGCGACACGATTATAAATTCGATTACACGAAGTATCAATAATTTAGTTGCAGAGTGACGTGTAACCAGCGGTTTAATTCACGATTCGTTGCTTTTAATTCGGTTAGAACGTAATGGTAATCTTCACTGGACAGGATAGTCGACCTCGAGCACGGTTTAACGCACGACGCGTTCACACCTCGGCTCTGCTCTCGATGAAAACACGCGAAAATCCGGCTTTCCGTCGACGTTGACGCGGTAAAACCGAAAAGTGTACGTATGTATGCGTATATAAAAGTGTATATACCTACGCAGACTGGTGTATACACGTAAATAAACGATCCCGATGACAGTAACATATGACGGAAGTCCGGTACACGTTGTACTCCTATTACGCGTGGACCGTGTTTACCTATCGCGAGCGTGTTCGCGGGTGAACGACAAAATTGAAAGCCAGGGGCATCCAGGCAATTTTGTCGCAATAGATATAAATCCAACAAACGGGGCAAGATGTTACGATCGAGCGCGTGAACGCTCGACTTCGAATCGAATCGATTTTCATAACAGCCGGAAGTCGAAATAGCTTGGACTCCTCGCTGTGTACCCGAATCGGACGCGATTGCTTCCACGGAAAGAATCGAAACATAGCAACAGTAATCACTTGTTTATTGTTTCCATCAACTTGCCGTTTTATTCCCCTCTGTTTTGGGAACACCGAATCGTTCGACGCATAAAAGAAATCGTTGTGTGTCATGAAACTGTTCATGTGTCGTAAAATGTACAATTGTATAAACGTAGTTTGATTCATCCAATTTTTATTTAGATCAATTTTATATGAGAGGGACGTACCACTAGACGTCACTCTCGATATTATTTGTTGGAAGAATACAGTTTAATAACAAAGTGTTCATACACTAGTGAGGTTTATTGAAAACAGATAATATTATTTTCACTGTAATATTAAGTTCGGAATTATTCATTTCGAAGTATACTAGAAGAAGTTTTATATCGACGTATAGCTTGATGGAAATCATTTTTAACATGCCGTTGCAGTAGAAACTTTATTGTCAATCGATGGAAAAAGTCGTATATGCACCCACAGTACTCGAATGGTTAAGTACGTATAAATTTAATTCGTATATTAAGTTGAACGTGTTATTTAATAGTATTATAAAGGAAGATATAATAAATTCTGCTGTAATCTAATTTCATTCATTACCAGCGAATGATCTTGCGTCCGAATGTCATTTCACACCTTCCATTTTAATGTTATTTAACCACGACATAGGAGTACGTCTTGTTGAAATTTCGCGGTTTCCTCAGATTTTGTCGGTGCATTCATCGTGGCGCGAGTTCGTTAGACTTGCTGTTAGTCGTAAAATCGCCCGAGGGCCATCGTGGAGTTGCCGTTTTACGAATTAACGTGTGTGAAGGAAGGCGCGCTGATGTCAGCAGTTCTCGCGCGGTTTATATCACTCCTGGAATGGCAATCAAGTCTCTCCGAGTATTAGAATTTTTATATACACCCCTTAAATTTTATCTCTCAAGAAGTTTTATATAAATATTTAATTTGAATTTTTTTGCAAACATTGGGTATTAACTTAACTGTGATCTGATTTCATGATTAGAATTATCTAATAATATTTGTAAGTTTTCACATAGGTAAATTATCTGTGGAAGTATTAACTTCTGGCTCTGGGATAGTAATTTATTATTGAGTCAACTTAGACCAACAATTTAGACCAAAAATTGGACGAATAATATTTGTTTTATTCAATAGACATCAGTTAATTTAAGCACATATTTGAATGAAATTCTATGTATGTATTTCTATTTTGTAGTTATTGTGTTGTTGCGTAATTTTTTGATACAATCATTTATTTAATGAACGTCCAATCTTTTTACTTGAATTAAAGTAGGATTTAATGTAGATATGGTTTTATTCCAACAAAGTGAAACGTGTATATTACAAATGTATCGATACTCTTGGAATGTCCTAAAAAATTTATTTTCACTGGTAATTTATTGTACAAAAAAATATAGTAGTTTCCATTTTGAAATTTTAGGAATCTTCACCGGTTCATAACGGTTATTATATAATGAGTTCATATAGCAGAGTATTAAAGCCATCCCTCCCCCCAAGCCACAGGAAGCGAAAATCGGAATCCGTTGTGCAAACGCAATCCTGAAATTTATTAGTTATACGAGGCACGAATTATCAGTCCAATGTTAAATAAGGTAGAGTAGCGTATGCGTTTGGTACGATAACACGAACCATAAGGAATAAACAAAGCCGGCCCGTAATTTCGACAGATTGCAGAGTATCGCGATTACAAAGTCGCGAATTACTTCAGAAATAGGCCACGGGCATAATGAATGCATTGTGGCGAAAGTCCTTCCAATTTCTTCCATTATTCCCTGCATTCTTAATAAACTAAACGATTGTTTCCGTTATGATGTCATTCTCACGCGGTGTTCCTTATCTTCACTATTCAACGAGTTGAAAAATTTGTTAATATTAACTTTATAAAAATTTTTTGGATCTTAATGAACTTATAATATTTCTCAATAATAAAAAATTCTTAATAACCATTTTAATTAAATCTATTATTAACACTATTTTATAACGTAAATTATTGTATTAAACAGTAATATCGAAGACAAAATCACAAACGCAACTGAAGTTGATTTCGGAATCAAATATCTCCAAAAGAGATCAGAATGCAGAAGTTTATTAGATTATTCCCCAACCTAAATTATTTTACTAAAAATAATGTCAAAGTCGCAATCATGAACTTAAGTTGATTTCGGAATCAATTAATTCCGGGTCAGATTTAAATGCAGAAGGCGAGAGACGTTTAGTATCTTCGCTTTATTCATTCAATGTACTCCGATAATCGCGTGCGGACGTTCGATTATAATCATCACGAGGGGTTATCAGTGCACCGAATGCGGCCTACAAAAGCACGGCCCACTCGGGCTTCGTTCCGAGTAGAATGGCGCAGCGACGTGGCCCGAGAATCGGAAGTTCCGGACTATAAGTCAGCCTGCCACGAAGAAACTTTCGTAAGTGGGCAGTTCTCTTGAGAAATTACTGGCATCAGTCTGCCGTAATCACGGCGCCAGAAGGCTCGCCAGAAATGTAAACGCGTATAGTAATTCACCGCTCGCGATGTCTTCCTTGTGGGACAATGATACGCTGTTGTTCATTGATGCCTTTTCATCTCTCTTCCCAGCTGTTACTTCATAACAGTCTCGAAATGAACTCCTTTCTCCAAATGTTTAAATGGCTTTTAATTTGTTTTTCCATTTACGGAACGTTTTCAGTAAAGACTATAAACATTTTTCACGGTACAGATAATAAGTTTATGTTAGGGGGAAATAAATGGTCTCCATTTATTGCCATTTACTCTCTTATGACTTTTCCCTCAGATGTTCATCTGCTTTCTAATCGTTGGACAAAAAATATAAATTTCTTTACTGTATAACGGATCCTGATAAGTCCCAAATAAAATGAAAACCTCGTCGAACTTCGTTAAATGTTTATCTATGTTGAGCTTCAAACATTCGCATATGCTATAGGTGCAAAAAATCCGAAGGATCAGCTTTTCATTTTTCAAATAGTCTTTCGTAAATATTAGAAATATTTACATGACCATAGGGTATAAAGGATGTATACATATTTGTATATGTGAAATGTCATAAGTACACTTTGGACTTCACAATATAATAAATACGGATTTGGGGAATGCACTCTTTTTTTATTTCGATCTCTATAAAATAACTATGATTTATGAAAACCGTCGATCTGAAACAATTGATTACGAAAATGCGCCAATCGGGTAACATTGTCCATGAAAATCTGCTGATGAATTGACTATTAACCCTTAAACGGTATTAGACGAGTATACTCGTCATGAGGAAATGATCACTTTTTGGCCAATGACTATACTCACGTGAAAAAAATGCCTCTTACTATAATAACTGGAATTTTAGTAGAAATTAAAAAATATATTTCATCTACTACAATAAAAGAATCACATTAATTACTCACGAAGATACGCATTTCCAAAACAAAATTTCACAGTTGAAGGGTTAAAATCGATCATTCGAATATCAGACCGGGAATAGGTCTTAGAAACTAAGGATCATTCGTTCGAGTATTAATTAAAATTCCCACGCGCCTCGATCGATCTCATAATGAAAAAAATTCTGTCTATAACATTCGAAATGCAAAATACTTGGAAGAAAACTAGAAAAGTAACTATCATTAGGTAATTCGATAAAATTACGTTCGAAGAAAATTCTGAATATTTCAGTTTCCTCTTTCTTATTGCGCAATAAAAAAAAGCTTTGCACTTCCTAATAGAAAAGCTTCTTACCAGGTTCATGTTTAGTCGTAGGCGCGAGTAATTGAGTGTCCGCGGCGAGGAAGATTAACGCGGAAACTCGCGTGAAGGATCGTGGGCCTCGAGAAACGAAAAATGAGCGGAGCCCCGCGGGCGTGAAAAATTCAAGTAAGATGCAAATCCAAGACACGGCTGACAGGCTTTTTTGCTATTCCTTTTCTACGCGGGGGAAGTGTGTCGGTCTTGTAAGCACGAGGAGGGGGGGTGGAGGAGAGGGGGAAATACCTTTAAAGACCTCCGCACCGAGGGTTTAATACGTGCTCGGGTGTTTTGCATTTGAAAATGTGGCAGCACGTCGCGCGTCGACGAGAATACCGCGGCGCGCTGTGCTCGTCGAAATTTATGCTTCCCCGGTAAAATTGAAATTTCGCCGCCGCTGAATTCTCGAAATAAGGTCACGTGATTTCTTCGGCTGTCGTACGCTCGCGGATCTAATAATCCGACGGGATATTCGGAACCTATGAAAGTTGCACTTAATAAGTCGCGAAAATGTTTTAAGCTTTGAATCGTGTACAAGTTCTAGCTGGTGGTTTAATTAATTTCTGTCATGATGACTGGGGATTTTATGCATTTATAGTGTGCTAGATTGTTTGAAAGTGAGTGTAATAAAGGGGGATAATAAAGTTTAATGCAGTTTTCATTTAACTGGGGATCTGAAGGACATTTTTGGGGTAAAGAAATTCTTGGTTCGATAAAAGTCTGTATTTGCAGAAAGAGCTCTAGTCTATTAATGAATAATTCATTATTTTCTTGACCCCTTGATTCGTTGTATCTAGTTGGACTTGTGGTAAAAAAATTGTACAAGGTACAGATTATTTTGTAAAATTAGGAAGTAAAAACGACCTTAAGCTTTCCTCTTTACATGGAAAGTGTATGTGTGAACATTACGACGAAAAGTGATCACTATCATATTTACAAATATCATATTCCCTTATCAAATTCTAAAGATTCGAAGGCTTCCTGAACTTGTCCATTCAAACACTTATTAACATCCCTTTTACAACATTTTATTACTTATTTGAAGCAGATAAAACCTTATAAGAGAACATTTTCTGAACATCGTACCTCCACTTTCTACAAGAAGGTTTAAGTTACCCTCTTTCTACAAGAAGGTGCTACGTTCTTATTACAATATGAATTGATTCTCCTGCAACTGAGAAATTCAGTAATCGCAGAATGTTAATTTCCTAATCAAAAATTGACTGTCATCTACAGGTACACAAATTACCTTGCAAATCGACAGAATAGAACGTTATCCGTTCAAAAAGTGGATGCACAGAATCGCGGCTCTAGGATGATTAGTCGTCGGAGGATGAAAACGTCAGGAAGACTAATGGGTGGATTTCTTCCACTGCTTACTCTTTTCCTCCTTTTCCCGCCCCTGGCCCCCCGTTCCCGGTGTTTTCCTCAGGAATAATTCCATCCTCCGTCTGAGCAAACTTTCCGAATCTCCGGCGTGTGACGATTGGTCCCTGTTTTTTTCCTTGGCCCGCGATTGAAAATTTCCAACACCGATAATTTTTCTCTCCCCTCTCCAAGTCTGGAAGTTTAATTGTCGTATGAAAAGTGGCCGGATGATTCTAAGTTCCTTGTCCGTCGTATATTTCAGGGCGTTGGAAGAAAAGAGCCACCTGGAAACCTGGTCCTACGGTTCCGTTCATCTTAAAAGCTCGTATGACGCGACTCGGATATTTATATCGAAACTTTCCCGTGATCGCCCGAGGTGTATTAGAAGCCTGTTAAGAAGTTCAGTTCTTAAAGCGAGAGCTTCTATATTAAAAACTTTGATTGCGTTACAAGGAAATCGTTTTACACAAAGGAGGGGGGGGGGCGGTGTTGGGGTGGAAGACGGATTTATTTTAGCAGATGAAAGATCGGGGCGGCGGAGAACGTCTACGTGAGCGGAAATTTACATGTAAAGTTGAATTTCCCACAAGACTCCGAGGATATCGTCTGAAATTGTAGATTATTATGATATCCAACGCAATTTACAACACGCGTTTATAGAGTATCAGGCGAAATTGATACGACCACGTCCTTTGCGGAGCGTTCTAAATCTTTGGTTCGAGATGGGGCGTACGATACTCATTTTAAAGTTATTGTTATGTGGTAGATATATTCGTGAATTAGGGATTTGATTTTGGGGTGAAGGGATTATCGATACATTTAAATATTTTATTTTATTCAAATACGGGACGGAATATACTGATACTTCATATATGAACGTATTGCTTATTATTATATTCGGTAAAAGAAATATCAGAATATTACCTACAGTTCAAACTCGTAAACATTTACTTTTGAAATCAATAGGGAATACTTTATGGGCGATCAGGTATTAACCAATATGTTACTGTGTACACACTACTGTTTAAATATTTGGAGTATCGTTCGTTCGTTAAAGAACCAGATTTTCCGTGTATAAAGTTTCACTTTATTAAAAATATGTCGAATAGACATATCAAGTGAACTAGAACTGAAGTTTACGTTTCAGGGTAATAGGACTAATGCAAAGTGGTTGTTGTACAAAGTAGGAAGATATAGAGAAATTTATTTGCTCCGTTCAGAATTTCTTTAAATTCGAAATAACAAGTTCGCTATAAATCTACCAAATCCGTCGTCCATTTATCATATTTCTAAATTTTCATTACATAACATGTTTTCACGTAATACAACCATCTAGGTACATTTATAACAACAGCTACGTTTGCAAAGTGAAACCTAAAATCGATATAAGAAAATTTTCTCGCGGTCGAACAGCCATAGATAAATAAATGCTGAACTTTCGATCACGTAAGGACTCACAGATTTCAAACGACGAAATCTCTATCTGCGGAATCATACGCCATTTTTCCTAAACAGAACTCGCTTCCCTCGAAAGTGCAGACGGTGATTCAATGTTCCGAGGTCTCGCCGCCGTCAGTGCGCCGAGTATTCTCACAGGAAATCCAGTTTCAGCGGTCTAAAAGCGAGCCGTGCGTTCGAACAATAAAATTCGAGCGTCTGGTCTCGACCTACATTTTGTTGTTGCGCAATTTTATCTGCCGACTTTATATAATTAAGCCAACGCGAAATCCCGTTCGTATCGGCGTTGGTTTGTTTTTATTCCGAATTTTCATTTCGGTGAAATGGACGAGTTCCTTCTTGTTGAATGTCTGCTCGGCTCGTTGATTAAAAGCACGCTGATGCGGGATATTTTATTAGAATCTTCACAGCGCCGCCCTTAACGTCGGACGGAAATTAATTTCGTGTTTTTCAGAACTTTCCACCTCTGCGTTGACAGTCACTGGCTTTTCAAATACATATATTGTGGTACGCAGACACGTACCTTATAATCTTTGTGAATTTCTTTTTCGATTACTATCATTGGATATTCATCATAAGATCAAACAATAAATAATTCACTATAGTTCTATATGGTGGCAGTACAGTTTAGATTCAGAATATTTTTCCAACGTTTCGTTTATTCAAAATGTGGAAGAGGGAACAAGTAATGAATATTAATAAAATAGGCTAAGTATTTGAATTATTTCGAACTTATTCGCATTTCTGTTTCGTAAACTGTTTAGAAACTGGGAAACTTTAGACGGTAATTTTGAGAGTAGACACTGTACGGCTAATTATTTTGACGATTTCCACATTTTCCAAGTAAATTCTCGTCTCTGTTAATCCTCAAGAATACGTGCGGCGTATTCCGTACACTACCGGTAGAGAGAAGTCTTCTACGTCTCTAAATATTTTTTACCCAAAAATTATTTTTTTTCATTCTAATTATCTACCATTAAAAATAGAGTATGATTAAATGAAAAGATAAACATAAAGCTTGCTGCTGTCTTTTGAAATTACGAAAAAGGAATGGTGTACTGACGGTCCGTGTCCTTAAGGGTAAATAATAACTGTAGTAACATAATCACAGTTAAAAACATACGTACTGAAATAGAAAAATTAAATTTCATAAATTATGAAGAATACCTACGTTTATATACCCCATAAAGGACAAGACACACCCTAAAACTCTTATTTCAACAAACCTTAATATTCTTGTGTACAATTAAACCTTATCCTTTCCTTTGGTTCTTTCGCTGAATTTCTTCGCCGAAAGATCTCCGCCCAAGAGAAACTCGGTTCTCCAGGTCGGTTGCAAACCATCCAGAATGATTTTCCAGGAATGGTTCTTCTTCATTTTCCGTTTCTTGCGAACCTCGCCGGTTAATGGCTCGAAAAAGGTTGGATCTTTTTCTCGGCGCGACCCATTCTCAAATAAAAGCACTAAGTATCGATCTACATCGGCTTTTGGGGCGACTCCCACATATACCGCGCGTCTGTCTCGAAGGCAGAAAGAAGAAATACGCACCGCGGACACGGAACTCATTTACCGGTTCATTCATTCGAGGAATCGAGAATGAAAGGTTGCGCAGCGCGTAGCGGGTTCGACGTGCCAGATCGAGTTCTTGGATAAAGAGGGTTCCGATCAGTTATTGGCGACGTACCGCCCATTTTCCATTTATGGTTGCCCCGTCGTTGCATGACAGAACCCTGCCATTGCCTTCCACAATCCGGACAACATTCTTTTCCGTAGCATACATGGTCCATATCTTCAGTCCCCTTTCTGAAATAAAAAAAATCTTGTTTGATGAAATGATTAACTTTCTGAGACGACTGTAAGTATATTCGTTAAGTGTTTTTTACTTTCTTATCGAGTAGATACTGTAATTTCTTGAAATCTCAGATCCTTCTTTTAAACATGTGCATTAAGTGTACCAGTGAATAATCAACTACATTTTTTTTAACAAGACAACAGTGTAATTTAAATCCAATACATTTGCCCACCGTTTTACTTGATAAAAATGGCGTGGGATGTTAGAGATCAATCGGGAATGTTACTAAGGGAGTATTAACTTTTTCTTTTCTTGGAAAGTAAATATTGAATATCGTAAAAAATAGTAAATTACACTGTGATATAGTTAATATTTGTGCACAATTTTTTGTTGTTAATGTATTACATATTTCTTAACACTCTGGTGTTCGATTATATTTGTTTCATTCTTTTAGTCAGTGACTTTTTTTACTTTCTGAAGTTGATCGTTGCCCTCTCTTTTCGATATATTTCTCCATTTTCACTATCTTCTGATAGTATAGGTAAACGAATGGCATTCAGAGTGCACGAATGGTCGAAATATGTCACAATAACGCCCGCCTCATACGCCGGCAATACGTTACGTGATTGAACGTAAGTCGGTGCATCGAACGACCTACTTCGTATTCTTTTCAGAGGGAAACGAAGGGAAAAGAGAGACCACTCTTCGTTCCCGAGCGCAAAACTTATTCGACGCCGTACAAAAAATCCTTGAAATTTTTCAGTTCACGCGTAGAACACGTTCACCTCGTCGGAACGTGCAACTACGATTTTTTTGCACTTTATTTCGAGCACCTAGAATTCCATTTTGTGAACATCATTTGGCTGAAAAAGTTGTGACTAACATAAGAAATATGTATGTACATTAAATGGAGATTTAATGCTTGAAAAATTCATATTTTGAACTTTACTATATTTTTATCACCCGAGTAATATTTTATGTTTATATTGAAGCAGAAATATCAAACCAAATTTCTAAACTAATGTTAGAAGATTAATTAATAAAAATATTGTTTCTATCGATTGAAAATACGTGTAAAAGAGCCTTTAAATTAATATAAGGTTTAAAGATTCTATTAGTATTAATCTGGCTAAAATAGCTTTTAAACACATTACTAAGAATAAAACACCGTAATCCATCATTTTATATGTACATACATATGTGGATTTGGATAACCTATGAACTTCTTCTTGTATTGTTTATTAATTTGTCACTTTTTTGTTACAGGTGAGTACATGTATTCTATGATTACAACTTCATATCCATCCTTGGGCAGCAACGGTGAGTCAGAATTGATAGAAATAATACCAGTGAATCAAAAAAGCATTGTAAACGCTTTTCCTTTTTTACTACTTCAGCACATTTTATAAGTACGAGCTATAAGTATTTTAAAAGCACAGAAATCCTATGACAATTTTTAACACGATTGAAACATTTCACTTTTCTTTTTTAAGGCATTTTAACATTTCAGTTTTCTACAACTACAGTATACTATCTTCACGTCGTAAGTAATTTACAGAGTTTCAGAAAATAATAAGTTGCATTTAGCGAATTTTTCTGTCTCCATAGTTCATTTGGTATTTTTCACGACGAGGAGTAAGTACAGAAACATAATAACAAGTATTGTAAAGTGAATTTAATTATAAACGTTCCCAAGAAGAAGTTCGTTGTCTGATCCTATTATTTTGTTAACTTTCTAATGGTTCAACGAAGGTAATAATGGGGTCGCATCCCGGTTCTTGAGCCGTTCCTCCACCATAGCATTAAACGCAGAAAGCAATTAAACTTTTCCTCTTTTTGCGGCGAATGGATATGAGAAATTGTCTCGGAAACTTGGAGGACTGCGATGACAGTATTCCGAAGCGGTCAGTGGTAATTCTCTGCTGGGAGTAAGATATCCTATTCGAAGTTAAACAATTTTTAAATTGAATTCCCATTGACGTCGCGCTGGTATCGAGCAGATTATATCGCGTCATGAGTCATGACAGTCTTTTTGTCACAGACCACCCCCACAATTACATGTAAAAATATATAAGACAACCAAAATATTTATTTCCATTCTTCAAGTTTATAGTAACAGCAACTGCAAAAATATTTATTTCATTACTGTTAAAATTTTCAATGATACTTTTTATTCGAAGAGCATTAGATGTACAGCCAAAAGTTTAAATGAGATGTATAATATTTTTACGTATTACAATGCCGATAAAAAGAATCTCCTAAAACATTGCAAAATTATAGTTATGAAACATTGGATTGAAAGGTGTAAAAACTCTGATCCTTCGCATATCTTAGAAATAATAGACAGCTCTTTCAAAGTAGATACTCACTTTGCAAATCTGACGCGAAAGAAACAAACCATAATTAATGGAATTAAGATCTGCCACTGTAGATTTATACATTCATACACTAGTGCATTCTTCGGCGACAGCGTACGCAAATATATTCAATTTTTATTCCAATAGAAAATGGCCGGTATACACAAAGCTGACTATAATTCCTGGCAGCGACTCATATTTCTTACGTGTAGCGTCTGTAAGTAGATACGGGGACATAGCGTGCAGGGAATACAAAATTTTCAGCTGCGTGCAGTAACTTATACGAAAGGCGAATGCTAGGAAGTGGAACGAAAAGTTTATTTTTCCATAAAATACACCGATAGATGCATGCTTTTTGCATAACGTGTTCACTCGGGATAAATGAAAAATGGAGTAACTCGAAAGAATGCTTCGAGTTCAGATCCAAGAGGGACCGAGGCTTAACAATTTGAATCACTGTGTCTATCTTAATAGATAAATGTTTATATATTACTATAATATATAATATATATTATAATAATTAATTATAAATGTCTATATTAAGATGTATTACTTTATTTTTATGGTACGTATCGATAAATTTAAGATGATATTGGGTTGGCCTAAAAGTTGGCGCGGTTTTTGGCAATAGATATTTTCAGGGCCCTTGAAACGCAACTAATTTTAGTTAAAACCTTGTAAGCTTATGATTATCTGGCAGTGAACATTTAACCGTACATTTTAACCAAAAAGTTTGGAAATTATCTTTGTTTCGTAACTTTGGTATAATTTTAAAGATGCGCATCCAAAAGCAGTATTTCCGACATATTTTGCTGTTTCATTTCGAAGAATGAATCGCAACGTAAATCTGTAAGAAGTTATGGAAAGTGTAAGGATAGAATACCATCAATGAATGAGTGTATCGGAAGTGGTTTACAAAACTTTGTCCCTTTTCGCTCTAAATTGCAAAAGGCTTTGACTGGCTACAGAAAATTCACAATGATCAAGTGATGTGTTTAATCTACAATAATCTTCGTTACACAACGCAAGAAATTGCATGAATTCTTCAGGTATCGAAGTCAAACGTGAGAAACCGTTTGCATTACCTTGACTTTGTCAGTCAGTTTAAAAACCGCACGAACTTCTTGGCCAACCCATTATTTCATGACGAAGAATTGTTCTAATAACTCAACCACATATCGTAACAAGCATACCCATATGTTTGTTCCATGCAATCATATTAAAGTTAGCAGTCGTTTGTAAAGGTGTTACAACCATTCTCTGGTAGAGCTTCACATCTATAAATCTTGAAGTGTCGATGTAAGATCGAAGTACCCGAAGATACTTCGAAGCTAGGAAACATCGGCGCTTCATCCGAAATGTTTCAAGAAGATTGCCAACAGTGTTCGCGCGTCTTTACTCGGATTCCTTTCGATTCCGTGGCGTCCATCTTGTCAGGCAACGGCCGAGTAAATTGCTTCGCGAGCGAGACGCGCACCTTTGATCCGCGGGCATCGGGAGGATCTTCCTTTAAAAATCGAGAGATCAAGCGAAACTGAAATCGACTGAAAATTTAATATCCCTCTGGCAGATAATACCGTTGTCACAATGTGTTTTCTCCGCTGAAGTATTTCCTTTGATAACTCCCGAACAAGAAACAAGCAGCTCGGGCTGAAAAATTTAAGTCATGTCGATGGAATGGGGAGAGCACGGGCAGACGGGCCCATGTATGCAGTAAATCGGCCGACGTTCCTTCTTCTAATCTATCGAGAAAACTTCATCATCGTTGAAAGAATACTCTGTAATCCGTCATATCTCGATCTTCGATATCTTCTCGAAGGGAATCTGTTCTCCCGAGGGAACCATCCCAAAGAAACTATTTCTTTTTGAAGTTAGACAACATCATTGATGTTCCGTGAAACCGATGAAGTTATAAATGTACTCGAAGAAACTGAAAAACACTTGTCGAACACGAAGAGAATGGAAAGGAACGTTGATTACGAAACTGATCGATGTCTTCGATAAGTATAGAACATGGAATAGTAAAACCAATAGGTAATGCTTCATCTGAAAACTTTCATTTTACAATGGTTCTGGGACTCAAGTGTGCTATAAATTACTAAAATCACCTTAATTGGAATAAATACATAAGTACGATAAAACTTTCACAGCAACGTTACCAGAAACATTATTCAACTAATCATTAAAAGTAACAAAAGAATAACCTTTTACAGACTCGTCTCGAATATCGTCTGGCTTGTTCTACACGATTATTGTCCAGGCATTATCCTCACCACTGGGTGGGAGGGAGGAGGGGGTGGAACTTGTCAAGCGCATACTTTGTTGCCCCTCCGCTTTTGTTGCTGAAACTCCGGCTTCCAGGAAAAACGATTTTACGAAAGTCTGAAGCATTTCTCCCTATAAGATTATTGTCCCGGCGCGGACTCGGGTTCAGGACAATAATCGAGAATAGTCTGTAGCTTAATAAATAGGCTGGGTACAGAACGGTTATGTCATTCTTACTGTTCAGAGTAAGATTACAAATGATTTGTGATAGTCCTTTGCATTTTTGTCGTGAAACTAGTGTTTCTGAGTTGTGTTACTTCTGTAACAAAGGTGCATATAGATGCAAACCCCCGGCAAACCTCGATGTTGCGCAACGTAAGGTGAAACGTTACAGGGCAGAGTGAAATTTCCAGCGCTAGCGGAGTAGAAGGCATCCGTAGCCCCGATACTTCGTTGACTCGTTCGGATAGGGCCACTTGCAATATCCTTGGGGGGTCGAACGATGAGCCGGATTCCAGTGAAGGAAACTGCAGTCCGACTGCAACTTATATGTCTCTCCGGGCTGCCATGTCAAGTTAGGACTCGAGTTTACGCGTGGCCAATTTCCGTCCCTCCGTTTCTGTATCTCAAAAACTTTATTTATAGTTTCGAAACCACTCGGTACTCGTGACGCCTCAGTTTCAATTTCACGTTTTCATTATTGAATATCGGCCCTAGCCATTTCTCTGGCGTGTCGTACCAGTGAAATTTTCGTAATTCATCTCGTAAGTTACAGCCAGAATTTAAACGTTTATCTACAGCGAATTGTACAATAATCTTCGTAGATTTTTTCATTCAGTAATACATACTTGTAGTAAATCAGATCCTACCGATTTCCTCTATGTACATACTTCCTTCTGTTCAAGGTGTTTATATAAAGTTATTTCCACTTTGTTTGTTACTATACCATATACATACACTGCTCAAAACAATTAGGGAATCACATATCGCAGCTGCTGTGTTTGTCAATGTTATGTATTATTCCTGAAAAGTTTTGTTCATAAAAATAAAACCAGGTGCTATTATTGTACGAAACAGATATCAATTGATCAAACCAACGGCATTTGTTCCTTCCTTTCACTTCTTTAGTACATTCAGGTGGCTTGTGATAGCGATCATATAATTCTTTGGAGCAGTGTAAGTTACATGCCTTATAATTAGGTCGTGGATACTTATACATACATATAGTTTTACCTACAGGTCTCCAGAAACTGGAATTAAAATGAAAATTAATTTCCACTATCAACGACTATCCCACATTACAAAGAAAACAGAAACCTCATTAAATTTTCAACAATCTCCCAATACAAACGCCTAAAATCTCTAGTTTAATTATAACAACACAAGATCTGAAATCTAGATCAATTTACCTTTCATTTTAATATCTTACCTCCATTCTCTATCACAGTATATTCAAAACCGTGTTATCTTTCCTCCGTTCTCAGCGCCATACCGGCTGCCCGTGTAAAACATAAACGTGGAGGGTCCGGTGTGTTTTACGAGGTACTTTCGAAATCACGTAATTCGATTGCGGTCGTTTAATTACGCGCCCCACCCATAAATCGCCCACCCACAATTTCCCACTCCTGCCCCCCGTCGCCTTTCGTCTCGCAGCAACGTTTTCCCGTACGCGCAGCGATCGGTCTCGTTTTACATTCATTACAAAGTGCTTTGAACGCCTCGCCCGCCTGGTAACGAGAAGCTAAGGGGCGGGTTCTCTCCGTTTCGATCGTGAAAGGTTTCCCGTCGCTCGAATCACGGAAATGACGTTGACGATACCGCGCAAGAGCTACCGATGAAAGGTGAGCGTCGCGATCTCGCGTATTATACATACAGGGTGTCCCAAACTAGCTACGACTCCTGGAAGTGAGGTATTCCCGAGATGATTTGGGACAATTTTTTCCTTAGCGAAAAAGTTCTCCGAGGCTTTAATAACGAGATATTGACGAAAAACCCCGACCAATCAAAGAGCGAGTCTGCTGGCCGAGTTTCGGCGGGAGCGTTGGCTACCAATCGCAGCGCGTAGCCAACGTTACAGCGGAAGCTCGGCCGGCAGACTCGTGCTCTGATTAGACGGGGTTTTTCGTTAATATCTCGTTAACAAAGCCTCGAATAATATTTTTGCTAAGGAAAAAGTTGTTTCAAATCATCCCAGGAACCCCACATTTTCGGGATTCGAAGCTATTTTGGGACACCCTGTATAGGTACGCTTGCTGGTGCACACGTGAAGGGTTGTCGGCCTGGAAGATGGTGGATGCATTAAAGAAACATGAATATTCATCAAATTCCGCGGAGGACCGAGTTAGACGGCGCTCGATCCCTCCGCCAGATCTTTCGCCCTTCACGAAAGTTTCCGCGAAATAGGAAATAACACGAAAGAAACATATTAAAGTCCAGGAACTACTGACAGCGTATTTTTACCGAGCTTTATTTAACCTCTGAAATTTTATGGTTCATCGCTAGAAGTGCAGTTCATAGTGGCACGAATTTTTCACCGCTGGCGTATATGCACGTAGTGTACGGTCATGACCGTTGCTGGTAAATAAATTTTGAACATTACGAGAAATACTGGTAAAACGGCATATGTACTTTGAATAGTGTTATTTCGTAAGAATTAAAGGAATTCGAAAAATCTGATTATTTTAAACATTGTTTTGGTAAATTTTCATTATGCGAATATGTCCGTCATTCCCGTTGTTTATTGGCTTTGGTCGTGACGTATGTATATGACATAACTGCTTGAGGGGTTAACTCCTTTTTTAATGTTCAGGCTGTTTGGTAACCTGTGGTACAAACGGAATAGAATTTTTTCATAACTCGCTCCATTGTCGAGAGAATCGTGTTTGAATTTTGATCGATACATTTGCACTTGCAAAACACCCGGGGGATGTATGCAGCGAGTCACAGGACACTCTGTTTATCCTTCAATATATATTTACGAAAGTATCCACTTTTATTTTACCATACTGTCTCTGTTTCTGTGAAACGTAATACAATAAGAACGTTAGTAAATCTTCTGTTTTAGCTTTCAAATAATAGATTCATTAATAAACACACTAAAAACTATCCTCAGTTGTAGTTCTTGTGAACAATATACTCAGACTTGTTAAAATTTTCTATTCGTGGTTCGATAAAAAATAAGCATGTTGTTTCAATTTTTTAACTAACCTACATAAATAAACATTTCGAACGGTTCACCCCAGAATATTTCACGCGTGTCGGAATTTTATAAAATTAACACGTCGCTGCAAGGCTGTTATTAATTAACTTCCCTGAAAAGCTAAACGTATTTTCGTTTCACACGGGGTACGTAATAACATATTGCCCGTTTTGGCTACGTTACCATGGGAACGGGAGAAGAGATAGGTCAGCGGGTTCGTTGAAATAAAAATATATTCCCTGGATAACTACTAGCATCGCGAGTTTCGTAGTTTTATGAAACGAGTCCCGTGGCGCTGACTTCATTCTCGAACGTAATTTTCTGATCTGTAGAGCGCCGCGCAGGTCATCGTTGCACGAAGAAGCTCATCCCGATCTCCCTAATGCGATCCTTTTCATCCGAGCGAGCCGTTCTTGAATTTTCTAAGATTAAAGGAAAATAACGTTCGAACGATAATTCGACGCGGAATCACCGGGTATAACCTCGAATACGAATTTATATGCATTGACCGGCGTCGGGGAAATTTCACTTGAAATTCAAATAAGAGGCCGCGATTAGAAATCATACTTACCTCTCAGGGTTTGCTGTTCGTAGCAATTTTATACGATGTCCGTTTGAAATGACAGTAATTTGGAGCGGTTGAATTGATCTCGTTACCTTCTTATTTCGTGAAATGAACAATTACGGGGAAGATTGTTTCCGACACTTTAAATTTACTTTCGTTTAGTAGAAATGTAATTTCAAACTATCTTCAGCTGGAGAAAATGTGTTTGTCTGATGAATGTCGAAAGAAAGGTATTAGGAATTGCTGGAACTGGTAATTGTGTTTAAATCAGTAGAAAATTTCACTGAAACATTATTAAATTATTTTATGTCTTTCATATTGTGTTGCGTTTGTTCCTCATAACAGATATCTCTCCATGTTTTTATTTTACTAAAGTGATTCACTCGTATTGAACTTTGAAGAACAGAAAATGTTTGTCGTAATTGATATAGGTATGTAATTTATGAACGTGTTTGTTTGTAAAGAAGAAATTTATTGACTGACAAATTATGTATGCGTTATCGTGAACAACAGTTTCTACGAATACTGTGTTCAAAATTAAGAAAAATGTTCATACATAGGAGGTAGGTCCAATTGTATTTTCCAACATTTCGGTAGAAATAATTACCATAAATTCAGAAAAGTATATATATATTTACTTTTTAAGTGTTAAAGTTTGCCCATTCAATACTTAAAAAGCCCACAAAAAAAGCACATCTCCTCACAAAAATGGAGAAACGTACTATATCGTTATATCTATGTCAGTTTCACACAGCTATTCCCATAGAGTAAAGAATGTAATTTTTTTTGTACATTTCTAAACAATTAGAAACAAAAATAAGAGAAAACTCGAAGAGAATATGTACATACGTTATGCAGTCAGTAGTTAATTACTTTCTGTCTTAACCCTTTTGTTGGCAAAGGGTATATGTATACCTGGGTGCCCTTTTCTATGCAGGGTGTCCCAAAATAGGTGTAAGTCCTTAAAAGGGATGATTCTCGGGATGATTTGAAACAATTTTTTCTTTAGCAAAAAAGTTATTTCAAATCACCCGAGGAATCACCCCTTTCATGGACTTACAACTATTTTGGGACACCCTGCATATCTATTTTTTTATGTTCCTATGAAAATATCGCAAAACCGCTCCAGATCCTGATTTTTTGGATATCCTTATGTCGATTTACACTTCAAAAATAAAATTGCACAAAAATAATTGAAAATATTGAAGCTTGAAACAAGCATGAAAATTTTGGTTGCCAACATAAGGGTTAACTGTTGTCGGTAAGCGTATCTTCACAATACTAAAATGAAACATTTTACGCTAGAAGTTCACCAAGACAGTATCAAAGTGATTCCACATTCATCCCTCTTGTCCTCCTTTCTTGATATCGATCGGACTTAATTTACATAAAGAGAAGCTCGAAATAAATCTCGGCACGAGGCATTATTTCACCGGGAGCGATCGTCGCGAGATCTTTCCCGAACCCTTTCGATCTCTTGATCTCTGTTCCGCCGGTAGGAAGTATCTCGTCGGTGATACACCGAGCTTAATGGAACCATAAATCGTTCTGGATTAGTCGGAGTGCCAGAATTTAAATGTCCGCGCTCTCGTCTCGTCCAACTCCGCGCGCTGGATACAAACGGCCGTGCGCACACATAATCGCATATAAGGCCGTTTGTGGACTTGAAAACGACTGAACACTCATTGTTTGAAGCGGTTCTGTATGCGTTCTCACGCCTAGCATGCGGCAATCAATGGATTCCTGCCAAGTGCTTACTCTAGGAGGACGATTCGTCGGTAAAATGAGCTTCGTTCTCCTTAAAATGGGTAAACGTTTTCCTTAACTTTGATCTGTTTCATCAAACACGAACACTTTGACTGTCCATATCAGGAATGGTTCAGTTTAATTTTATTTAATTTGACAATTTATTCGATTAAAGATTTGTGCACGATTTTTACCTCCAATTAGTGATGGTGAATCTAGAGCTGAACGACTTGCAGACGATAATACGAATTGGAAAATTGAAACTTGTATATTTTTTATTGGATCTTCATGAAAATGTCGTTTAAGAATTTGCCAAATTTTCATAACAAAATACACTCTAAATGTACTCAAATTTTAACTATTTTTAATAGGTATAACATCCAGTATTTGTTATCAATGTTAAAGACCTATTATTCGAAGAGTAGGTTTTGTTTCTCGGTATGGTTAAATATCTTTGTATACCCATTCTTGTTACTATTGCATCAGTTCCCAGTGCAACACTTTTTACTATTGTTGCTTTTCTAAAATGTGTGTACCTATACGTTATCCAGGTCCAATTATATATTCTTGAAGAATTGTGTAATTCGTTTTTTCATCGAGAAAAGGTAATGTACCAGAATAGAATAAAATTATATAGCTCATAAAACGCGTCGGGAACTCATGATTTTATAGGTCAGGCAGTGCACCAGTTGCAAATGATTTAATCCGTTTAGCGAACAGATTTAATTCATAATTATGAGCTGCACTCAATTACAAGATCATTCATTTCTTGTGATAAAACTCAGGCTGTCAAACATAGATAATTTTCCTGCATGGAAATTTGGGCATCACTGAAATCTTGTGTGATTTATGATAAACTCAAAACATGTGGGTTACTATTATTGTTTGGTAATTTACATGAAAGTGAAAATATCAGAATGAAATAATGTTCAATACGTTTATAAAGTTTTCTTGCTTCAGTTCTACTTTAATCGAAAAATTGTAGGAAGCTTCTGGGAACGGAGACCGGTAACAGGAAACTTTAAGAGAAGAATAGATGATTCGCGAATGTCGAGATAAACAGAAAGTTGCGAAACAGACACCAGGAGTTAATAATTAATACAGATAAAGAGTCATAACTCACTGTCCGCGAGTAACAGGGAAGAAAAACGATCTGACGATGCGAATGCTAGTTGGAAGCCATTACAGTAAATGTAGTCGAAACCAACTTGTCGCCAGTTTTCAAAAGTAAAATTTGCAGTTTCGTATTCATAGAATGATGTACTGTTTATGTTCTAGTCCACTCGGATAATGTGGGTCACGTGTCGTTGCTAAACACTCAGAAAAATTGTCCGCCGACAATAAAAGATGCACTCAGGCGCATTAACAAAATTACAGAACATTATAATCACAGACGTAAAATTATTAACTCAGTATTCTTTCGATATTACTTATTATTATATATGTTACTTATGACTTATTAAGATGATTTAAATTTGTTAAAGTTCAGTGCTAAACGTAGATATCGGAACGATATTTTTAACTTCTACTGGAAACCTATTTTAAGTTAAAAGTAAAAGGAAGATTTTATCAACCTTTGTTAAGGTTCTTATTTTATTCTGTTTCATATATTCATGTATGTATGCTTCGAATGCATAAAATCTGCATTCTATTTATTACTATTAATCTGCTGAGAATCGGTTAATAATCTGTTAAAGTTAGGTAACAGTTTTAAATGCTTGTGGCATTAACACCGACAAGTAGTTTGATTTTTATATTACCTCCAGTGATTATAATACACTTCGTTCCATTCACTATGTCGAACTCGTCGCTGTAAATTTGTACATATCCAGAATATTTTCTATGAATACTCCTTAGGTGAATGATTGAAATTTACTTCCATGAAATTTAAATGCATTTTTCCCTGCTTATCCCTACCAATTCCTGAAACTGCTTCCACGTAGCGAGCGGATACGTTACCTGTGAGATACATAGTGAAAAAGTTCTTCCAAACTTTCTGCCTGTTTCACTCACACTCAATGTTTCTTACAATTCTTAGAACATCTATCATCTCGGATAGCTGTCGTAACCCAGTCCTGAGTTGGTATCAATTAACCGAGTAAAACTGTACTTTGCGTCCATTATTCACTATATAAATATAAAGTACCAATTATTTTATATACGAACATTTGCCTTTGAACGGTTTCAAAATTACAACTAAACTAACTTGCCACTGAAAATTTGTGTACTATCTTTGACAGTGATTCATATTTGTATGATGGCTTCCCAGAACAAGAACTCCTAACAATTTAGAAATCTCAAAGTTCCAAAAACTTGAATGGAAATCAAAATTGTCGAAAAGCTACTGGAATATTTCAATCAATGTACTGTTTTCCATGGGAAGCCGTATTTTGTTTATCGGCCGTGGTCGCACCTACGAGCGTCAAGAAAGTTTCCAGGTGAGCACACGGTGAGCACACCTTTCGAGCGCGTGAACACCCCACGCTCGCCATACGCGCACGTGAGAAACAATGGGTGGCCGACGAACGGGCACAATGCACGGTCGAAAAGTTGGCTTGGGGTGTTCTTGGCCGGCCGGTTATAGCTCTCGCGGTGCTCTGACAAAAGTCTTAAAACAAAAGTCGACCAGGGCCCCCGTATGAATAGTCGTCCCGCCGAACTTTCGTGCGTCAGTTCCGTTTCCTTTGACGAAGTCATCCGTTGAACACAGTACATCCATTGTCGCGAAAGGGACGCTAGTTCGGAGTCTGTCGACTCGGGGCGAAACAATACTCCGAGCCTGCCCTGCTGCGAACTGCAAGTTTTAAAGTTGCCGCTATCAGGTCGAATTTTTCGGTGAAACCTTAACTTTAACGCTGACACGTCCACGGCTGTGATGTAACGTTAGCCTTCTGTGATCTTGGAAAGGTTAACGGCTGCATCTAGATCGGTAGGTTAACGCTAGAAGTGACGACGATTAAATGTGTTTATTTGTATGAGGGTTGTAAGAATGAGAGTATCTGATGAAATTTCATTTCAAATATTTTATCACTGCTTCCACAAGTTTACTTTTTATATTTGTTATATTCCACGTACTTTGCGTTTCTGCTGATCCGATATTTTCTCTATGGGATTGAGATTGCGGGATTATGGTGACCAGTGCATAATTTTTAACATAGCAAATTTAGAAATTAACCATATACATATATGACAAATATTTACAGTGGAATATGTGTTTTAATAAAAAACCGGAAAACAAAAGCAGTGAAAAATGTTGAATCGTATTATGTACAAATACAGCAGGTGTCCTACTTATGGCCGGCAGTATATTTCTATGAGAGTGGTGAGAATGGGAACTGTGATAAATAAATTAATTACTGTAAACTCTCTCCCGTTTATTTGGCATACAATTGGAATGAATTATGTTTTACTGCAGCTTGAAAATCACGTAAAATGCAGTTCTCAATTACGAAATATTGAACGTGCTTGACTTTTAACAAATACATACGTGTAATCGTAAAAATTATACTTTCATATTATTAATTCGACCGAATTGTGCTTGGTAAAAGGAAGGTAAACTTCATTAATTTCAATTTAAAGGGATTCGTTAACACGTGAAATTAAATTGTTAAGGGAAAACGAAGCCTCTGTATCGACGGTTCAGTTGGAATTAATTTTCTCTGACATTTTAGATCATATTATAAGTTTCAAGTGTTTTTCAGAATTTTTTCCGCGTATCGAATTCCATTTAATTTATTTGATATTTGATATTCTTCCACGTAAATTATATGTAGCAGATAATAGACTCACCATAAAATAGATAATCAATTATATACTTACGTGTGAAAATGTGAAGACCTAAATTATTAGCTTTTAGTGAAAAGATGCCTTTTTTTTATAAGATTGTGTCTTCAAAAAATACCATTCAAGAAATTATATATTATTCACTGAATACTAAACAATTCTTGCTTGTTGTCAGTTCTGCATGTGCCTGTAGAAATTAACACAACCATGAAATCATGTCAGTAACATTATAACTAAACTATAAAATCATTTTATTGCATTTATAATAGACTGCCAGTAGATTATTTGAAACTGAATTCAAATTCATAAAACAATATTTCTGTAACAAATTTCAAATTCGAAACTATGGAGAGCTTTTAATTTTCTATAATCTATCTTTTATTAAGTTGTATTTTTATAATATTATGTTTCACGTTAATATTGAGTTTTGTACTGGTTTTAATTATCGACCTCGTAGATTCCCTCGTAAAATTTTCCCATCTGTCTACATCACGAATAATAATACCAGTCGAGTACTTTTTCTCTGTCTATCAGTCTTGTCTTTCCCCCCAAAGAAATGTTTTTTAGTTAATTAACGGTCGAACGTCCGACAACAACATCGTATAACAACACGAAACAGAATTAGGCACATCCTGTTCGTATTTCCTTGAATAACCCATTGTGACCGGTTAAAATATTTATGTGAGCCGGCTACATTATCTGTTTCACGAACAATCAAATATTCACGTTAATTTATACAATGACTGTTTGGATTCAAATTGTGCCGTCAATATTCGCGAGGGACTGCCCGGCATATTTGTACGGGCATTAATTACTCGGCACGAAACGAACCATTAAATTACGCTGCACATTAACCGAATATACTTTTTCAGATTCATTCGAGCCGTTTCGGTTTGCTCAGCTCAAACGATCGACCGACTGACATTTCACGTAGAACGTTGATCTGCGGGAAATATCTGCATATATGTACATATTCCGGTTCGGTTCCAGTGTGTCAAGAGTCACTAGAAATGGAACATCCATTTTCATCGAAGCAAACTTTTTTGAACTCAATCATGATACATGACCAGTCATCTGAATTAAAATTTTTTAATGTTAATTCATACATATAATTTCAGAACACGAGTGTCTTCCTTCTATTGAAATTGCTTATAAATTACAAGTAAAAGAGAAGCGTAATTAAACACTGTCAGGGTTCTTATTTTATTGCGTTTTAGCCACTCGCCTGCACTGTAAATACATAAAATCCTCAGTTCAGTAGTCAAGTATCAGGTGACACAATATATTAGATCTACCAATAAGTAGTCCATTATTTCTTTTAAAATTCTGTACTTGTTTTAAAATAATTCAAAACCCTTTGTCATTATTAGTATTGTTTATTGCTTGCTTCCATCATTCTCCACTATTTCGACTAGACAGAAGATCAGAAATCTCTTTTGAATTTCAACTTAGTAGTGCACCTAATACAAATGGATGTACCGAATGAACAAAATTAAAGACAAGTTTGTATTATGGAACACCCTGTGTGAGTGATGTACAATTCTGTACACATAACCTGCTCAAGGTCCAAAAGTGAGCGGAGAGTCAATCTTCTCGATGCCTCTTCCATTGCGAAGATTAAACTGTCGCTTTGATTTCGGGACAAATGTATCATCCGACCAAGCAGAGAGCCACTGCAAGGGTCTTTTAACTTTTTTGGGATGCGACGCGAAACGAAATGGATGCTGGACAATTTTTTCTTCCTCCCCCTTCCCGTCCCACGCCGCCAATGGTTAACCGCGCGTCGCGGTCGCGCGTCGAATTAGGAGACATTTCCCATGATCACTTATCCTTCATTTTTCCGGACAGTATTGCATTTTTCTCCGGGACACGTATGAGCCTGGAAAAAAAGTCGAACCAAAAATGACGTTCCCATGGATTCGTCGCGCAGTAGATTTTTTGCGAGGCCCATTTTATTCCTTTTTCGGGATTAGTTCCTCGAATTATTTGCTCAAGTCTTTCGACGGCCATTGCACTCCCTTTACCAACGAACTGGCGGCGAATAAACGTTTTGGTGTCTGGACGGGTCTGTTGTTGATTTACGTAACAGCACTGTCTTAATAGGAAATGAGAAAATAGGAAGGTTAATTTTAGAAAAAAAAATGGAATAGTCCCTATGGCCTTTGAATGGCTGATATTGAATTTATACATATGCTTGGAAATTTGACATTGAAAAATTGTACCGAGCAATATTTGTTAATATTTGAAATAATAGGACCAAAGAATGCAGATTGTTTTCGAAATATATTTAAAAATTAATACATTGAATGCTATAGACATGATGAATGAATTTTTATTCTTGAATATATTTTTTATATATTCTTAGATTCATCAAAATTACTTTGCCCTAGGTTTCATATATTTTTTAAGATTAAATTCACAAATTTTGCATTGAAATCTTTTATAAATAACTGATCGAGCAAAAACCTTAATGCTTCACTTTAGGAGCAGGATTAATTAAGCCTTTTTAAATAGTTTTAATTTAAAACTTGCTTGTCATACAGTCAATTTGATTAACGATGTTATAATCATACTGCTGATTCATTTTATTCATTATTTTATCATTGAATCAGTGCTAGATTCAATAGCAATTAAAAAGCTTTCTTTCCTCTCTAGGTAAGGGCCTGTAAACAGCAATTACTCTTTGCATTCTTTATTTTCGATGTGTACAGAAGATGACTGCTACATATATCATTTTATAATAAATACATTGTAACTTTCTTTGTATGTCTCATAATTCAATATATTAGACTGTATGTGTAAAATTGTGTGATAAAATAATACAAGTCACAGATTCTCAACTCTGACAAATTGTATTTTAAACTTTGGCACATCAGTAGCTAATTCTTGATTTTGGTGTTACTTGCATGATGTTATGTATTGTTCAGGTTATAACATAAAAATATCAGTCTTTTGCATCAATCCAAAGTGTTATCATATTTTAACAATTGTATGTTGTGTCTCTCATATCAACTGGAATACTGTACAAATTCTTCTAACACAGTGTAAAACTTGTTACGAAGTAAGTACACTTAACAAAGACATAAATGATATTGCTTTTAACGCGTCGAAACGATATCGTTTCACAAATCTGTCCGATTACACGATCCATGACATAAATGACTTCGTAAACGTCGAATAAGCGAACGGAATGACTGTCGATGTTCCCGAGATCCTTCGCGATGCCGAGCAACGTCTACGAGTACGTGATTTATCAATTCCATCGCGCAACAGGCAAAATGGATAAGATGCTGATGGACGCGAAGGAACGTTTATTTTATTCCCAGGAGAGGAGTAGTCGTCGTCATTACACGGGATGCAACCAGGCATTTTCCGCGGAATGTCACGTTTCGCGTTTCAACTCAAGGAAAAAGTCCTTAAATCCACCGCTATCCGTTAGACTGCCATTGGTGCGGCGCATTTACCCTCGGGATACGTCCGTGGTTACTAATCGTGGACGCGCATATAATCACTGCGCTTCGGAGAGGCCATCGTACTGAATAATAAATTAATCTCTGTAATCCAGGCGTCATTACCCGTCATCGGGTCCCTCCTACGGCCAAACTCTGTCTCCACTTCTTCGTCGTTTCCCGTGCAATCAGTCACCGCTCGGATTGATTTAGCTGTGGTCACGATCTCCGTATCATCACGTCATACTTCTTTACCAGAAATGGACTTTTCTTGTTAACGGGGACAAATTGTCGCAATAAAATAATTTTATAGGTGTAGGTACATTCTTCGAAATTGGATTTCCTAAGATGAAATCTTTTAGTTTGGTATTTTATCTTTATGGAGAAATTTGAATTCATCGTTTGATATTATTATTTTACGTTGGAATATTACGAGATTAATGGGAAGAATGTAAAGTTAACAAAGTGTGGCTGTACTTAACAGTAACTGTGTAAGGCATTTTTAATCTTCTTATTGCTTACTATCGCTGTTAGTTTAGGAATTTGTCAGCTTTTAAGGATGAAACTGTGGACTTTGGATTATTTCGGATGAAAAGAAATTGAGAGGGGGGGGGGGGCTTTGAAGGGTAACGGGAGAAAGGCACGTCACGAAACAGCTTTATTGAGAAAATCAATTTTTGATACTTTAATCCACCACTGTTTTAAACCAGTACACCAAATCTGTAACGATATCTTATGTGGACATTTCGACTTTCTAACCCTTTGTTATTCGACCGTTCTGTAGTCCCAGTTGCCACAAAAAAATGTGTTAAATACCGTAAAGACACTAAAAATCGACATTCCCTGTTTTTCCTCTTTACCCAGCATTTGAGTTTTCTTCATTTTGTTACTCTACTGGAAGATATTCTCCGATACTCCCACATGGGTTTATTGTAATTTTTCCATTTTTTTTGTTAGCTTGCCATTTACATTTATTAATTAGCAGAATTCGCCGAACCTGAAATTAAAACTAGATTTGTATCGACAGTTTTCAGTGCTACCGTAATTTAAATATGCCTTCCTGGCGAAGTTCTTAATCAAATTATATGTTGTGCAGACGTTCGCTATTCTACGCAATTATTTTTCATTTTCAAGCATCCTACCGCGGTTCAAATTTATATTCTGCTTTTGAATATTAATCGCGATCATTTAGGAAGCCACAATTATGCGGGTACCGGAGATTCCGCGTAACGAGTGAAAAATTTATCTCCATAATTTCAGTGTCGTTCAGCCCCCCTCGTTATGTTTTATCGATGTTTGCTTTGTTTCGTTATTTTCCGTTCAATTTGTCGATGATTACCCGAACCGAATAATAACCGTGATATTCGTGAATGCCCGATGCGTTGATTAAATTGGTGTAACCACAGTCAAAGGAGTGACGTTAATTCATTATGCGGGAATACTTAAAGAAACCATGTTACGCTTAATAAAGTTTCATGATCGGTGCCCAGTTTGGAGAGAAAATATTTTTCACGAAAATATGGACGTTACTCTGAAGCTTATGCTTTTTGCAATTAACGTTCCTAAATATATCGTTTGTCTTTTCTATTTTAATTTGACGAAATAAGAAATCAAATTCATGATGATTATGACGATATTACTTCTTTGTTTGAGGTGTAAGTAATGCCTCTGATAATTTGCGTATTACATATCTAACATTTACAATATTATAGGTTCTTTGGAAACTTATATGTATAAGTACATGTATATTGTTCTCTTTTTACCTATACGTATGTATACAAGATGTAGCAATCGATTACACGATTATATGGTTTTGAGGAAACCACGTAATGCATTATTTACTTCTATTCATTACCTCTATTTCTTTTTTTAGGCCTGAGCGCAAACTTTTGAAATTTCTCGATAAAAGAAAATTAGTTACCATTCAAAAAACTGAAGGCTACTTACAGGTACTGAAACATACAAATGGTAAAAACAAATTAAATTTCTCCTTATGTGGTCCTTGGAACATTTATCTGAACTAATTGTTGCAAAAGTCGTTATAACGGAACCATTTCGCGATGGCTTCATCGTGCAACCCATACTTCCTCGAACCATTTGGTTCTCTAATGATCATAAATATTGCACTGTATAGAAGTACAAACTCCTATTGAAAGAATACAAGACGATGTTACAGTGTCCGTTACGAAAACAGTTTGTTACTGTCCAGGCCCGAGGGCTCGGTAATACTGTCGCAATTAGAAAGGAGCGTTCGAGAAATTATGGTCCCCCCGGAGGAACGTTATAACGAATAAGAAATTAATCTTTCTCAGCCGCGGTATTACAAACCATCAAGCCCCTTTATTGCCTCCTCCACGACCGCATCCACCTCTTATTGTTAGCTGCCTCCGCGTTGTAATCCGTCACTGTACGGGCAAGTGATCTCTCCTCGGTTTGCTCTAACGGTAACCACCTGTCGTCGTATACTTTGCCGTGGCGAAGCTGCCCGACAAGAACGGACCCCTACGCGAGAAATTATGTCGTCACCGGAGACGTCAGGAAACCTTGTTCAGTCACCAAATGCGATCAATTCCCGTCCGACACAGAGGAACTTCGGACGCCGAGCTTTTAACTACGATGGGCCTTTGTGTATTCCTGCCTCGCGATACTAAGTATATACTTACACTTTGACACCTATTATCGTTAATTTATTCAGTTCACTTTGTTTGCTTTGTTTTTTTTAACAATCTAATGGAAGATTTCCTTCTGGACGAAATTTCGGTGTAGTTCACGGTCTGACGAGGATAATTTGGCTAGGAGGATGTACGGTTTGGGTCGATTATGTATGTTCTGCTGTGAAACTGTTCTTCTCAGTCTCAGATAATTAAGATCGATTTTTTAAAAGTAGATAATAGTTTAGGAAATAGAGATGTACTTTTGTTGCAACGGGGACGTGGTCAAGTCTTTTAAAGTCACGTTAGTGGGCAACAGACAGTACAAGATAGAAAATATTATCTTGTGGAATATCTACCACACAGAGCAGTGCTTATTTACAACATATTACAGGTAACCTCCCTGTAAGAGGGTGATTAGGCCCATAAAAATTGTCGTGTTATGCGAATTCCTGTTTTTCGAAATTAATTGTGAGAATTAATATGTACATGCATACCTACCAATAAAACTACACTATTCTGTACAATCGTATTATCAGAATATCGCGTTACATGGGGTTGTCCCTATTATTACACTTATCTAAAGGATTTCATATAAAATGTTGAACATGTCAAGAATTACCAATTGGTGAAAACGGTGCATTGAATATATACCGCCATTCGCCCGTCAGAGGGTTAAGGTTTGTGTACAATAGAATATTGATGTTCATAGAGGAATCTTATGTATTGAATTACCTCAAGAAATTGTAGCTGCAGTTCCTTAGTATTCAGAATAAAGGGAATCAAAATAACAATAGATGTGAAACCTCGATATTTGCTTGCAATATTTGCTTTCAATCCTCAGATATCAGGGTTTGCAAGCGTTTTCAGCCCCGTTTCCGTGCAATAATTGAAGTTCTGCTGGGGATACAGGTTGCATTCACTGTATAATAGTGTTTTAATTTATTCTTATCGAACAATAAACCTTTTGTCATTTATTCGTTCCACTTTCCTTTACTACTGTATAACAATTGGATGCGAAATCTTGCCATCCTTCCACTAAATTGTGACCATTTCGAGGGTAGTTCGAGCCTGATACAATTTGTCAGCAGAAAAAATGGTTATCGAACTGTCCTTGCCAGAATTTAAATGGGCATCGTATCCAGCTACGATCGCGTGCCGGTTGTGGTAGTGTCTTATTGCGTTCAGGTTTCGAAATATGGAAACATGTGTATCCATGGTAAAATCGGGTCAAACCGCGGAATCGATTTGTAATGTAACTCGGTTGGGCAATTTTGCGTGGACGAACGAGTACGGGAAATTATGCGTGATGTGATCGGGACGGCTCCAAACGTCACATTCGTAAAATAGTAAATTTCTACAACCTTGAAACGTGTATTCAGTAGTTTTTAAAGAAGTTTAGTTTTTATAAAAGAATTACGAGTGCAAAGTGTGTAGGTTTTTAGAACTCAATGTATTGACTGTCACGGTGGTTATTAGTGATTAGCGTATCCTTAGCGACACCTTTATGACTTCTGTAATTGTAAAATAAGAAATTAGAATTCCGTCATTTTTACGGGTTTAGTAGTGTAGTGTTAAATATTGTTACAAAGAATGTTATATTTTGAAACTATCGTTTGCTTGGTTACTTGATTACCTGCAAAATTAAAACTTTTCGTACCAATTAATTCTACAACGGGTGAAAAAACAGTTGAAACGTCTATCCGGCAGAAGCTGAGAGAGAAAAGAAACAAACGTAAATACTTAAAACTGATGACGGTTTCCGCTACCGTTTCCTGGAAGGGATTCAACGTTAGATCCAGAAGAAGTCCCGATCCCTCGCTAAGACAAACAACGATGCGGTTGTACGGCGGTTTAAAGGGGTCTGCAGTCTTTCCGTTCCCTCTTGGTTCTTTTTCCTTCCAGACACTCCGGTAAACAGTTTATCTTGATGCTTTCCTACTTAACACCAGAAATTGGTTTTGTTGTGTAAAGCTCCTCCTTTCGGTCAGGGTAAAGAGATATATACACTCGTATGTTTATTAACTGTTTTGTACCATTACTGTGAAACATTAGTTTTCAGCAAACGGAATTAAAAGAGATACGTCAGAAATTACAAGTTCTTTATTAATTGCAGCTAGAAACATTTTTATGCGAATCACTGAATCCTTGCTTTCGGATTTTATGATCTTATTGTCTCTGATATGTATACGCCGTTCTGTTAGTATTGCTACCGTTTTGAGGTGGCTAATTAACTTGAAGTTTTTAAATTAACTATGTAAGTTGATTTATGAAGTCTATGAATCTAAGCTTTGCAGTAACCAAATTAAATTCATACACTGGATTCTTGCTTTGTTTGGAGAAAATGCAACATTTTATAAAGATTAATTATCTTACACTAGTATTACTTCCAATTAGGATTACTGTAGTTTATTCAGCTTCCTCAGCCCTTGAAGAACATTTATTCATAGTCTTCAATAATTGTGTAATTTTTATTGATAATTCGGGGTGTTAGTTGCTTTTTGATTTTATGTTATTTACGTTTATATTTGGTGGAACTACTCTAAAAAAGGGCTAGTATAATACATCGTTGATACATAGAAATGAGATACTATTTATGTAGCATTAGAAATTTATTTTCAAATCTGTAGTATAGTTATTTCTGTTTGACTGTTCTACATATTTCGACACTCCTAGTTCTACATAGATCATGAAATTACATTCTCTTTAATGTACGCTTCGGATAGAATATTTTTCAAATCTACAGAAAGTAAAATAAAAAAATTACTGAAGCTTCGCGACAAGAAAAAACGAAACGTTATATTATTCGAAGCCCCGCGATATACTCGTATTTATGCGCGAACCCAAATCGTAGATCTTCCATGTAAACCAGTTCGAGGGCGTACAAATATCAAAGAGATTTTAAAAATATTCAAACACCTTGTCGCCAACACACGTATTTTCGCGTGTGCGCGCACGATCAACAACCCCGAATGTATTTTATCCACCTCTTCCCCCCCTCCACCAACGCGTTTTACCCCCTCGAGTAGAGCGTAAACCTCAACAAAATATCCAAACGTCGCGGTCCTCGTGTTTACGCGAATCTACAGCCGATAAACTTGAGTGGCGGCGCATTTTATGGGCTCGTATTTTCGCAGGAAGTTACGCGGTGAGTTTTTAGTGAAAAAAGAGAAGTATGTATATTCACGGGCGCGTTGTTTGCATATTGGCGCGCAAGATCGGATATTGATTATTAATGGATGCGAGCGTTTACCGTAGTTTTGCTGGAACCGGAAACGTACCGGTGAAGTGGTATCATTACAATCTGCCAAAAGAATGTATTTCACTTTGCAAAAAATAAAAGAGACAGGACAGTAAAATTGTAGTTTAATACTCGAATTGCTTATCGGAGACATAAATAATAATTCACACTTTCGTGACAGAATTGTTTTTCTTTTTAAGAATTTGCTGTTTATCTACTCAATTATCGCGGCTGTAGTGAATACTTCATTGAGATAAATTTTTGTTCGAATTACTCAATTGAGGTAAATGTTTGTTCGAGTACTTAATTGAGAAGTAGAAGTAGAAAAGTCCCAGCTCACACGCATTACTCGCATACGTGCGCGCACCCCACTATCGGTCGTCATCTATAACTAACATTCCGATCCAATTACTGAATCTACCGTATTGCCACGAGATTCTGCGTGCCCATTGGCTCACGTTAAATTAGCGTTTCTAGGAAAATTCCACCTCGAGAGCCCCATACCGCTACTTTAACGCGAGTCTACTGTCTTTAGTCATTTTTCACGTCCACAGTGGAAGGTACTTACGAGTCATCCTACTAAGTAATCCTCAGAATACGCAAACAACCCCGACTTGAATTACCTGCTACCGAAAGCAGAACTTTTAGCAAAATTAGAAGGATAAGCTACTTTCCTAATACATTTGTAACCACGATCTTGTTATCAAATGATCGTAGGCCGTTGTCTCGCTAATTATCAGGGTGTGTCTATATTTTTTCATTTAATACAATCCACGAGGACTGCGCCGTACTGTTGCTTCCACGACGGTGAAAACGCAACAGTCGTTAGCAACGGTTTACCGCGCTCGAAGCCGGTAATCCTAAGCCGATACTCGATAATCCGTGTGTGTATTCGTCGTCCGTGCCCCGGGACGAGTTTTATATTCCCGGAACACCGTGTCCATGGAAGAGGAGGGAACGTGCCCGTCAGCTGCCGCGGCGTTGCGTGTTCCGCATGCGTGAGCGACCGACGACAGGCTCCCATCGTCGTCATCGTCATCCTCGTCGCCGGCGGTCCTCGCCATAAACGCGTCGTTATCGGCGAGACATTTTTTTTCTTCCCCCAACCCTCCCCCCTGTTATCGTTTCGAGACAGACACGGTACACACCGCTACCGGAAAATCGTTCGGGTTTGCTCGAATGGGAATCTCAAGTGGCACGGTCGTGAGAACAGGCCCAATCAAGATATCTTATACCCGAGGTCTGTTTTGCTCTTCAGACGTGACGGATTAGAAAGATCTGTGTACCAGTGGAAGTTGAATATATCGTTTCTTTGAAGTTATGAACGAGGTTCTTCGGTTCTGGTCTTGGCACATTGTGTACTGTACTCTGGTCATTCAACTTCTGATACTCTACGAAATAATCTTTTGGTTTTTCGATATTATTTGTGGTCGTATCAACTATGTGCTTGGATTATCAGCGTCACTAATGATAGCAAGTTTAGATGAATTTAGTAGTGACTGTATAATTTCATACAGGGACTTAAACCAGTATGATTTTTATACCGGTATTATGTATATAGTATTAACCGATATATTATCGAATACCGAAATAAGTATCAGTATTTGTTCGGTTTTCAATGCAATTTCGATAATTTTGACTTATATTCATTATATATTTCAAAGGTTTGTAACGTTAATCGTTTAGATCTTCAAAATTATCGAGTGTCTAACCAAATATTTCACATATATCATTAAGAACTTGTACACTATCATCGCATAAAACCCCGTAAAAAACGAAGTCGGACAGTCGGGGTCCCTCCCTTGTTAGACGTGTAATGTGTTTGTATCGTAGAAAATTTCCTTGATTGTCATTACACACTAACTAATTTCAAATTCCTGTTCTTCCTAATAGACAATCTCATTATTATTGTTTTCTTCTGTTTTCTGAGATACATTTGCTGCAATATTTATTGTATCATCCACAAAGCTAAGAAACCATGTAAAAGCGATTCGATGAAACAAAATTTTCAACACGAAACAAAAATGGAACCAGTCTCCGATCGTCATCTCGATATTGCTAGAATTTTACAGTTCATCGTGCACACCGTCGGGCTCGTAAGGTCGATCCTCTCGATTCCGCTTGTCCCGGTTGCTTGCCGTCGGCGAAATCCCATCCGGTTCCCCCCGTCAAAATTGAACCGTAAGCCTGACATCGCTGGCTCGTAACAACGATAACGGGGCCAGGATAGACGGGTTCGAGTACCGATACGGTTCCGATCAGATCGAAACAGTCGAGGCTCCCGCGCACTACGGAAGCCCGATGCGACCGTGCATTATCCTGAACTTCGACTGGGAAGCTGTTCTGAATTATGCAGCTGCAGGCGGTCCCCTATGAAGCCCTCCGGGTTGCATCTCTCTGTCTCACTTCACTCCTTCTGAATCCCTCCTTCCTCGCCGGAGCAAGAAGACCCTTGGGACACACCGTGGCCTCTCCTATAGTTGGAAGCTTGTCTGCCCGTTATGTCCCGCAATGGCACCGAAGACAGGTTTATTTCTCCCTGCTTAATCGCTGGGAAACACCGGACTCGGTGTATTCAACCGCTTCCTGTCCCCCGGAATTACCGGACCTTGGAGGAGGCGGCTAGATTAATTGATCCGCTGGTCGATTTGTCCGAAGATAAACACCAAACTTCATCCGATCTTACCTAGCCCGACGTCATTTAACTCGATTGGAATCGCGGACCTTTAATCGTTGGACACCAATCGTTGATAATAATTTATGATTGTTTCTTTGGAGGTTGTTCTGTTTTGATGACTTTGGATCGTGGAGTTATTAGATGTAATAATATTTAATTGATTCACTACACAGGGTGAACCACGAATCGTAATCAGTAAAAATTATTCTGTTATTAGCAGTACGATTGAAAATGGTTTTATCAGGTATAGCATGGTTTCAAGAGAGCTTTAACGTGATTATAGGAAATTTTTGTTAACTCTTTTTTTTCATGATTTTTCACGGTCACCTTCAATTTTGTGCAAATACACTTATAATTTTGTACGCCTATCTGTTGGAGGATTTTAGGACGAATTCAGTAAGTATCATAACATAACATGTCTTAGGCGTAAAAAAATGATCACAAAATGCGTAGCACCGGTATCTACAATAAAACAATTATAGATAGAAAAGAAGGCAAGAAAATGTGTAAATATAATAATATTTTTTTTACAAGATAGAAGAAATTTATATGGTTTTTAAACATTTCAATATGCGGCGGGCGTCGCCCGTTAAACTCGAATTGGACACAGAAAATGTATGCCGGCGAGACTCGTCATTTCCACTTAAGGGGTTACGGTGTGATGTATCTGTATGCGCATGTCAATACAGAACGAAATACAAAGCAATTCGTATGCATAATATGTACAAACAAATTTTTCACGAGTCATGAATTTTTCACACACCAGTTATATATGAATTGCAGCGTAATTACTCATTGAACCGTAACAAATTTCCACTGGATGAAATTCAAAGGAAGAATATCGGGTTGAAAAATTCGGCCGTGACAGCGGATCTGATTCCAATTTTCCATGCAGTCGGGTGAGATTTTATAATAGTTGCGTCCACGCCGGTGCAATGAAAGGACTAATTCTGGTGTACAAATCAGTTTTCCAAAAGAACGGCAATCCCTATCGGGGCGGTACCCCCGTTTCGAACGTGATTCGCGTAACGCGACACCGTTAAATTTCATCGGGGAACGGCCAGCTATTTAGTGTCCTGCTGCTTAAAATTCCGCGGTTCGCGTGAGATTCGTTCGTGGGACACGCAATATGGGGAAGAATCGATAGCGTGCCCTGTGTTATTTCGTGTACCGCGAAATCAGAGATAGAAACGTGAGATTGGAAACACGTCGTGATAAGGGAAAGGTCTCGTTAACACGGGTAATTGCGCTTCGTGCCTATATCGACATATTTGCGACCGGAAACGGTGGTTATAAGAAACTTGGCTCGTGTCTCGCAAAGGAACTGACGACAGGTCTTATTTCTGATTTAATCAGTGGAATTAGGTACCTTTCTTGTTTCTTAAAATGCTTTTTCTCGGCTAAAAATTGGATCGAGATGCTGACTGAAATCGTTCCATGGTTTGGTTAGAGTCTTTTTTGGAATACGCGAATTTTCATTTACATATAAACATAAAGTATTTCTCATAATTGTGTGTAGACTGCTGAAGTTCATTCAAACTCATAATTTTATACATTACTGTTCACACACAGTGTATGCATAGAAATTTGTTTTCCTGTTATGAAGTTTTGCCTGCCGGCTAAAAAACGGGACTTAGCTTACGAAATAATGTTTTCCATTCATCTATCCATACCTTTGTCTCATCCAATCTTATATTTATATTATACTTATACTAATATAGTAGGAACTTAAAGCTATCCTTTCATTATCACCTATCTTTGAAAAACATTTGCACTTTATAGAAATTTATTGCATTAAGGCATTTATATAATTGGACATAGTACAATATAAAAACTTTCTGCGTATTCGTACACGTTGCATCTGTTACATACATATGCTAAAACTCTAGAGTGTAAAGATATCTGTTTATAAGTGGTTTGTAATTAACATTGACATTGTTCCTAGTGAATCTGGCTACAGAGTGGGAAGGCAGTGATGCCTTTTTGGTAGGAGGTCTCACTCACTTTGAAATTCAAGTGTTTACAATAACAGACAAAGCCGAATTGGCAGATTCTTAACGACACGTCCTAGTGTTTTAGTTTTAGATATACTATACATATATCTGTTTCTGAATTTTTGAAAAATATCAATTATTTTTCTAGACATCGTTCCAACGCTCTTGTGAAACAGAATGTATATAAATAGCGTACCTGAAATATTCCTTCCATATAAACATTTCACAAACTTTCGAGCATCTTTGTTATCTTGCTTCAACTTAAGTTACTAGAACGAGTTTAAAAATGTTTCTGTATCAACTAAGCATGAATTGAAGTTTGAACGAGATCTGTTTTCTTAATTTTCTAACATTTCTAAGCACACCATGCATCTCACTTGTCCAAGTAGGAGTATAACTCCCACTTGTTAAGTAGGTATTAAGACGTTCGTGGCTCCGCGTGCTCAGCTTACACCGTCATAGCACCTACGAGCTGAACGGGATCTAAATATTACAAAGCTTATCGGCGATCAAGAGTGAGTTACACGGTCGCGAACGCGATTACAAAATGGTCGGCGCAAAGCCACATTTCAGCGCGTTGCGCTCAATAAATTGTTCCCCTTTGATAGGCCGCGAGATAGGTAAAGCTGTTTCTGCCCGACAACGTTACACTTTATTCTCGCGATAGTCCGTTTTCCTGTATTCACCGTCGTTTTTAAACGGACGACTAGGTTCATTTGTCTCACGCACCTGTCGTCGCAACGAGTCCCACGTAAAGGAATAGTTTCTTCGATTAAGTGCGTCGATTTGTACAAGACTGCGTTTAGAAAAATAAGAACCAATCTCACAACAGGATCGGATATATCGTGTACATTCCTTATCAAAGTCAATTGTTTCTTTTTGAAATCGAGAGGTATATGCAGGTTTGCCCTGCAAGAAAATGATCTCTCAAGAATGGTGTTAGATTTGCACTAAATTTTTAGTGTAATTACTATTTTTTCTTAGACAGAATCCGGTTTAGTTGCTGTAATTTGTTCTAACTAGACTGCGGACTTTTATGCAAATCTCCATGTTCACAAATTATGGTGTTAAAATGCTAGTATGAAACAGATTTATTTCGGGAAGTAAGGGCTTCATTAAGTGAAAAATAAAATAATAAACTATTAATCTTTGTCAATGTATGTGCATTAAAACGACCGAACAACAGTAACAGTAAAACTACCAAACTCCTTAAAACTGACGGATTTCAAATTTCCTGTTTCAAGGTTACTGAAATCATAGGCAGGATTTATGTTGACCTGTAATTTATTATACACATTGTATCATATTATAATATTTAAAATTGTATTATATAGGGTGTCATGTAGCTAGTAGAAAATACCTACAAAATAAAATTTTTTCATTTGAAACATCTTCGAGAAAATAAACCTTGAAATTTAATCTGAAACGCATTATGGTAGTAAGTAGAAACGGAATGCAATGCACAGACCCACCAGCCAAGTCCTATTCAATTCCACGCGTATCCAGCAGATTTTCAAATTCAATTATCTCGAAAACAAAGTCTCCTATAAGAAAAAATGTTATTCGAATTGTCGACTTATTTTGTCACGTAGAATCACCGCTTACCTGGCTATACCACCAGTTACATGGCACCCAGTGCATTACACGTAATATTATATTCTGCAATATAATTTAGTATCTCTTCAACTTCTTAAGAAATCCATCATATTCCATTTCATAATATACAAACCACTATTTCACTGAAACATTTCGTATTATTAATCATTATTTTCCGTTTCCTTAATCGTCCATTTACAATATACGTTTCCCATTAATATTTTGCAATACCCGCTGATAAACTTTCAAACATTCACGAAAATTTGTTACATCTGGAAGACTCTTAATACGTGGATACACCCCGTATGATATTCGATGTGACGTGTGCAACGCCTCCGCAAGTTTTGCTCCTGTCCCGGGCGCATGAGGTGGCTCGTAAAACGATTTCTTAATTTTCCTATGGTCGCCGTGGGAAGAAAGTTGGTTACATACTCGGGACGGTTTTTCATCTGCGGCCCCTGGTCCAATATCGATGGTATCGGAAAACCGCGGGAATAAATTTCCCGACGTGGCGCGGCCCAGTCTGTTTCGTTTCCTGGCGGATAGAGTCTAAAAACGCGAAACTTTTCGAGGCGGGCGTGTGCCGTCCCGCGAAAAATACGGTACAATGCCGTCGTTCGACCAGATACGAAACGAATATGCGGCTGGGGCTCGCGCTGCATCGAACCTCGATAAATTAACGGAGCGCGCCGGCGTCGTTCGCCTGTTTGCGCCTGGTTGTTATTAGTGGTAACACGTTCCTTCGTTCCGTGAAAAAAAGGTAATTGGGGGTCTCTCGTTTTTTTTTTTTGGTTTCGCTCCGATTCTACGTTCGTAAACGGGAGAATAAAGGGTTATACAGGGTGAACCACGAATCGTGATCAGTAGATATCATTAGATGTGTTCCAATGTACCTTCGAATTATTAAATGGACTTGAGAAAAGTCTCTATGTTTAGAAATGGTGAACATTGCATGGTGAACATTGCAATGGTGAACATTGCACAGTCCTCCATGTGATGGAGTTTACACTGTTTCGTTCGGAACGAGATATAACTTTATATTACTTTAAAACTATTCCATTAAAAACTACACGACTTAGAACGAAATAATTTTTACCATAGGAAATAGTGAAAGATGTAAAATGCCATTTTTTTTTTAAATGTAGTTACCTAACCTTTCTTCACTCTTCTCATAAAGTGAATCCCATCTGTTAAGAGACGGGCTAGCTACGCAACTTCCAAGTCGCACCTCAATGGGTTAAATTCTCGAAACTTCCCGAAGAAAATTTCAAAAAGAATTCATGATTTGCCGTCCCCTCGACACGCGGAACTTCGCCAAATTCACGCGTTCCCCGCAAGAAAACTCTTTCCACCCGACTGAACGAGGCCGCGAACGATCGATAACCCGTTGAAACGTCTTCGAGAGCGGAATTTGAAATTTCAGCGAGCGGTGGTGGTGGCAGTGGGCCGGGCGGACGACAAAAAAACTCGCTCGAGCAAACAGATCGCGGTATTTACGATCCCAAAAGTACACGAAACTGAAACCATCGTCGAGATCAGACTTCGGCTGGGGACGTTTTCTATGCAAAGCGAAGTGGATTGTTTTACAGGGGGGTTGGGAGAGTGTGGGCGGTGTTGGAACTGTGTCGGGAAGTTGCGGGTGAAACTCGTGGTCCGCGAATGATCTATAGAGCCGAACCAGGTTCTTTCCAGGAAGGGTGGAGGGGATGATTTTCGATCCTGCCTTGTCGAGCCATACGGTCGTGTAAGACGAGAAACTTGACACTCTGCGTGGCCGAACTGGCTCGTATTAATTCCGGCTCGGGCTGTAATTTGCCTCGTTACCCGGGGCGCCTCTCGAGATAATCGCCGCGTAGGTTACGGCAATTTGTACGGTAATTAATAATAGGACATCCCTATTTGTTGTGTCGCCGGGAAATTACGTGATTTAGGTAGCCGTTTCACGGATGAGGGCCGCCGTGTTGCAACGGTAACAACGCCGCGATGTAACACGAGTTCCTAGCGGAGTGTACGTACTTCTCCAGACTCTGATTCGTAATGAGAATGCTCGAATAAATGGGGACTCCACGGCCCCGTGATGGGTAATCCAAATGAGATGTTCCTTTTGACGGGACGCGGGCTGTAGTTTCTTGTCGGGGAAGTCATTAAATATTATTAGGCGGTTCTGTCGCGTTACATAGGACAGAGGAACGTTTTACGGGAAATAAGATTATGCTGTTAATGCGAGATTCAGTTGTACTTGAACGTGTAATGAATTATTGATATTCTGGTGAAGGTAATTTCCAGGGAAATTGTTAAAATAGGTTGATGTTTTAATTAAATGGGTGTAATTGGTTGTAACCCTCTGTTACACTGGGTCAATTTGAACCAGAATTTCACTCCGATGTAAAATATCTTTGAGGTATTATTGAAAATTGTACTATTGGCGTCTTGTAGTAGTAATTTGAGGTATCCTAAAAAACTTCTTTCAGATATTTTTTTTAAATGAATTTTTTTAAACATGAAACTTTTAATGGTACTTTTTAACCATGAAAATATAATCTTTAATGTTCATACTTCATCTCAAATTACTGTACAAAATAAAGTAACTCATCCCTAAATTGTATTTATAAAACGAAAGCAGACTGATTCACACAGGTCATTTTCAAAGGCCACAGTAGTACTCATCAACTAATTTACCGGCAACGAAATCAGTCGTATATTCTTTTCGCCCAATTTCAGTTCAATACAGTTCCACAAGAGTGTTAAAGTTCCCTCGGCGAGCTGAAATTAAATTCGTAAATTACTTTTAAAAGGATTGACACGAACGAGGAGAGGAAGGACTCGTTAGGAAGCGGCGAAAGAAATCGTCGAGCGGTATTGGTCCGTGCGCACAACCGAACAATCAGGACTGGTTGAGGGATGGGGTAGGGAGTTGGCTACCTTTGACCATTTTTATTCCGTCGGCGTAGTGTCTTAGTTTTATAGGACGGATAAAGTTCCGTCATCCTCCTTTTCCACCCCTTTCTCTTTTCACTCCTTCCACCGTCCCAATTTCCGCGGGGCGTGGCGGCCGCAACTCGAATAAAGGGCTACATTTTAAGATTCCGGGCTGAAGAAAATCTTTTAATTATCCGCGGTCGGTAGAAAAAGGAAACGCGCAAAGGTGGCAAGCTCAGTCAGGGGACGCTTAATACTTTTTACTAATTCTCCCCGTTTTACCAGTCCTTCAGAGACAACTGAGAATTTTAACTTTCATATCCGCCCCTCTCCCCTGAACTCTTCAACTAATTTTCAACCCCCTTTGTTTCGTTTCTGTCACTTTCCGTCATGAGTCGAGTCCTTCGATCACGTTCCTGTCATTAAAAACTTCCCCGCGAAACGGAACCTGTCGAAAGTTTCGGGCATTTCAGTGAAAATAACGATGTCAGGAAATCCTGCGCGCGCCAGGTCCAAGCGGTTGGATTAATAATCGAGGGTTCGACAAACGCCTGCGGTTTATTTAAATGTACACTCGCGTGGGGTCGTTCGAGGCTCGGGATTTTGCGCACGGTTAATTGTGTTTGCTGCACAATGGGACCGCGGAAACAATGCGGGGGGTTTGTTTCCACGGACATTATGCGCGGAAAAAGAATTTATTTCGGCGGTGGTTAATCGAGGTCATTGAGGGGCCAGTTTTTCTGCCGAAACGGTTGATGGAATTACGAACTTGGGAAGGGATCCAATACAGTGGACGAATTAATCAAGGATTAATAATTAAAGACATTAGAATATATAATTAAGGAAATTTATTAAGGATATTAGAGATAATTAAGTGATCATCGAATGAAGGGTCCTCCTGTCGATTTTAATTTTCTTTCGTTCGTTAAATTATTGTTTTATTTAGGAATAAACTGAAAGAATAAATTAAAAAATAAACTGGGATGAACTCTACACATGTGTGTATTTTGCATTGAATTTGATCGTGTGGAGTTACGTATTGTACAAAATATTCTAGGAAAAAGGAATGGAACAACACGTGTCTAGGAAAATGTGGATGTAAACCTGCTGGCTACTTAGAAAGGCAGTACAACAAACTGAATGTATCAGGAGATAACTAATTAACGTCACTTATTGTCGCCTGACTGCAGTGATAAACGTGTCTAAAGCAGTCTCGATATGCTAATTATACGTATTGAAGATAGTGTATTACTTTCTGTATCTACAAGATTTATACTACTTGCTAGCGGACTGAAATTACGACCACAATAAGAAATAACATGTAGGAAAGACAAGTTCATTGACAACTTCAAACAGCGCTAACTTGCACTGATAACAATGAACGTAAAATTTATAGCGTTTATAAGACCCTTTTGTAGGTACAATCAAAATAGAGGGTATCTGAATAGATGTAACCACTCAAAACGTTTCTATCTTGTTCAGTAATATGACCAAATAATTAACGAAACATTTGTAAGGTTTGTGTGAACTAAGACTATAGTAAACAGAAATCTTATTATTTATGATTTATTACACAGATCGTACTAAACACAAATCTTAATACTTAGTACACAAATTGTTGTTTTGCATTCCCATGTAAGAAAACATCGAAATAACCGAGCATTTCTTTAAGTAATTGAGAAAAAATAAAACACCAATTGGATACCAAAATGTTCAAAAGAATAAAATTACCTTAATACATATTCATGAAAATATTGCCCTGGTCTGTGCCATTTTGTCATTCGTTGTATTCTAATATTTACTAATTCCTTAATTATTTACTGTATTCAAAATAACCTGAGATATTTCGACTGGTCAAGTCAGCTGGAACACGTATTATACATACATAGTGTTGCAGATTACTGCGCACCAGCTCCTATTTATCATTCATAGCGCGTGTTCGCAAACGAACTACGCGATTTGGAAAACCGTACGCAGCCACCAGGATTTACATAATACATGCAATCTACGGGAGGCGTGCGCACCTGTAGGACCGTGTAAAGAGCCGTTCGAGCCTTAAATTACGATCCATCGGTGCGGTTACGGCTACCAACAAATCGGTCTTGGTTATCAGGCGAAACGAATGTTACGCCCGCGGCGCGGCGGATGGCAGTGCGCGGAACCGAAGACGCCGATAACGATCGACGCCGATCCGCCGCTAATTAGACGTTCCGTAAATGCGGACAAGGGATCGCGGAAGCTGATGATACTTCTCGCATCGACACGCCAGGCCCGATAATTGGTAGACAATCGTCGATTAGACTTGTTAAGGTATTAACGATCGAATCCCAACCGGGAACTGGTTGGGAAACAGGGAAGAGGGGAAGCACGAAGCTTACTTTCCGCGATGAAATTCGAGACTTAACCGTTTTTCAGAGCTCAGATTTCCAGATCATATTTCTAGTGACCTTTGATAGGTCCGTTTCAATCTAATAAAACGTCGATGTACGACATTGTCAATTTAATTGGAAGTTTTGTTTGCTTTATATGCATTAGGTTGTATGGTATAGAATTGTCGTTTTCATAGATTATTTTCACTGGTATTACTCATTAGCTTAGTTTTTTGCATTCGGACGGCCAGTTTTGTGAAAATATTCCCGTAGTTATAGGGTTAATTAAAAATAGTTTAATTGCATATTGAGACGGGTTTTTACGTTACTGCATTGGAACTGTTTACTTTTAATTTCAACTTTTCATTAAGAGTTCTGTTGAAACTCTTGTCAATCAATTTCGGGAAGGTAAACTTTATACGTGGAGAGGTATTGTTTTAATCATGGTTTTGTGACAGTATTTGAAATGAAAGAATAACGAAGTAAATTCGTCACTTTTATTATCCTTCTTTCGAATCAAAATTTTGTACACACTTATTACAAATAATTTAAATATCGCTGCAGTCGTTGTAAATTTGATTTTCAGTAGAATAGTAAATAATTTAAGAATTAATGCAGTATTTTTAGTTTTAACTATTACGTTTCATGTCTATATGGACAAAATTCATTAATACACGACTGGTTCAGTAATAATATTTATTTATGAACCATTATATCATTTATAATGATAATATATTCCCAGCAATAATAAAAAACTCTACCAAGTGTTAAACTCTAGAAAATATAGTATTTAGTAAAGTAAAGTAACAAAAACGTGTCTACAAAAGTATATGTACATTTTTACGTATCCAATTACAATTCTATTAAGTTCCAAATAAAATGTTAACCCCATCAAAAATCATTAAATTTTTTACCACAGTTTCCTATAGAGCATGTATTGTAAATGTATAAGAGGTCCAGAAATAAAGAATAAAAATAAGTAATCAAAGCAGGATCGAATTAATAAAAGTTATAAAGTCACATATAAATTTACCAAATAAAGTTCAACAGGTAAGGATAATTGATTAAACTCATTAGGTACACCTATAAAGTGATTTGTCAGTCTTGATTCACTTTCATACGTGTCGTTTTTCCAGTGCAACGTTCGATTAAGGAGGGATCAATTCCTTTGTACCGCGTTGTACAATGAGATCTCCTGGTTCCATTCGTTCAGCTCACTCATTCCCCTCACCTTAATTAATTGGATGTCGATATTTCCTGATAATGGGACCAGATATCAGGCGGTACGCAATGATCTGTTTCGCACCAGCCCCGGCTCTTTGAACAGAGAACACACAGAAAATCTAATGGCACACGTATGTGCGTAATATACTCAATAATGGAGCCATTAAAATATCAACGCTAATTATTCGCTTCAAGGGGTAGTCAGTGTCCATTACGCTCGCTTAAATTGAACACATTGTTGACCTCTTTCGCTGGAAAAGTCATGCAATTTAATGGTGACTCTATAAATGCCTGCTGCAGTACCTATTAAACGAACGAAAGCTTCTGATTGCCATTCTTTAACATACACATCAACTCTTTATGATACAGAGTCCCTCCGAAAGTTATCTACAAGCGAACATAAGGTGAAAAAATAAGTCGATAATGTAGAATAACATTTTCTTATTTGAGACTTCGTTTTCGAGAAAATTGAATTTGAAAGTTAATCTGGAACGCGTGTATTCGTCATTGTAGTAAGTAGATAGAGAATGCAATGCACAGACGCGTTAGGCAAGTCCTAATCAATCGCACGCATATCCAGCAGATTTTCCAATTTAATTTTCTCGAAAACGAAGCCTCAAATAAAAAAATTTTACAGACAGTACATATTCACTTACGACTATACTTCTGGTTTAATTTTGATTATACATTTCATTAAATAATTTTGTAACTTTTAGAGTATATTATATTGTTAAAATTTGTAAATTCGTATGCTGCCCTCAAATCCAGTAACCTCTCATATAATATTTCAATTGATATTCTACATTTTTATCGTTTGTAAATATATTATTAGAAAACTTATTACTTAGCAACTTTACCTTTATGTTATTTGGAATATGTTACATACAAATTCCATTAATTTATTAATCGTATGGCTGAGAGACTTTAGGTCCAAATGACAAATATAAAAGTTGCTACTTTGTTAAATATTCATAATAGCAAGCGTTGATATGTCTCTTCTAAAAGTTGAGTATCACAAAAATCATGTATAGGTATCTTATAAAATTTGATTTTCATAAAATCACACTGAAAGTTCCAATAAAATTAATGCTATTTTTTTAAACTATATTTTTGTACAGTTTCAATTGAATGTTTCCACATTTGCTGATTGGCAAGGGATTTAATTCTGGAATGCAAGCGGGCCGAATTTTATAATCCCAGCCATTACTAATGGTCCCTTTTTTGAGTTTCTGCCAAAAGTCTGTTTTTCATTGAACTCAATACTTCCGATTTACTTTAATTAAAATTAAATGATCAAGTTACACGACATTGTTCGTGTACGTCTACGTATATTTCAAAGGCTTTTCCATTGTCCTTTTGTTTTAATAACGTGACAAACTCGTTTTATTGCACAACTTCATAATAGTACGGCACATCCCCTGTTTGAAACGGATTTAAAAGCGAGATTTATTTACTCATAGAATTGTTATTAACTCAAATATACAACTACAGAAAAAATGGAAAAAACAGAATGCAAAACTATTTATTGTTTGAGTAAAAAGGACTAATATAGGAATGTATCTGCTCAGGAATTTTCAGTTCCTTTATTTTTCATAAACAGAATTAATTTCACTAAATTCTGATAGTCCGAGAAACGTTCAATACCGAGAAACTTATCGCCGAATAGTGCTCAATTCCTTAAACTGTGATCTCATCTACTGATTTTAAACGCATTTAAACGTTTCGAATAAAGTAATCTGCAAAATACGTACTATCAGATACGTTTTTGTATTACATGCAATTTCCCATTTCCATTTCATAACTTTCACGTAAATCAAAAACGCTGTTAAATCCGAACAAATATGTAAACAGTAACAATATCGATAAATGTTCGATACCAACAATTTTTATTGGAATTCACATTTCGATATACACGCAGTATGTTAACTAACATTTTCAACGGCCATCGTTAATTAAACGTGTACGTAATATCGCGCGTAAAGACAGTTTATACTATACGAGGTTCGTCGTTATTACATGGTGTCAAATTTCATCAATATTTGATTGAATTTGATAGTGGAAAATATCGTTGCACCGAGTATCGCTAATAAAAAACCGCGATTTCATACGATAACGGATCGCGAAACCTGGTTTGCGAGCGGAAAATTAATTATCGGCCGTTGTTCCGGCCCGTGTCGTACCGGCGAAAAAAAGTGTTTCGAGAACTTCGAAACCGGGCCAGCTGCGAAGTCGCGTGTCGACATTTTCGGAACGATGGGATTTTTCAGCTGGAACTTTTTCGGCCGAACGCGCGGCCGCTGCAATTTATCCCGTCCCTGTTTTCACTGACAAGCCGCGCGCGGCTGAATTATTTCTGCAACCTGTAAATGGTGTTTGCCGGCCGACGGATCAATGAATCGTAACTGAAACGCTGCATTTCCTGTTGTTCCTGATTAAATATACATATAACACGTCATCCGTTGAAAAACGTTTTGTGATATGAAATACATGTCGTGCATAATGTAATTGTAAATTAAAAGTTCAATTGTAGGCCTGTAACGATCTATTTTTAGTCGAAGAATGAAGTAGATAATCTCGATATGATTTTTTCTAATGGTAAAAAGTATAATAACGATCATGAAAATTATGTGAACAATACTATTAAAAGTTATTTAGAAGAAATAATATATTCTGTCGTATGTAACTTTTCTGTATTGACGAACTTTACATCATATTAAATTGTTGCATAATAAATGTCGTCCTTCAACTAGATTTATTCCGATCAATTTTATTTTTACGAAACTGCGATCAATAATCTTGTAACTTGTTCGTGAAAGTGTGTTTATTTAGATGGATCGTACTTCGATTAACCCGCAATTGCATTCCGTTTCTACTTATTAATGGCGAATAATTTTATTCTACATATATTTACATATATAACAAATACTCGAGGTATTATTATTTTTTCGTGTTCGCGAAATAATATTTGATTTTTTTGCTGCCTTTTCCTTTCTTCTTGCTAGTATTGCGAGAATTTTATAATTGCAAAGGCTAATGATGCTTCTGCAAAAAGTTTTTAATCCAACGGCAGGGGAGTTAATTGTTTACTGAGATTTAGGTAATCCCCCGACGTGGTTTTGTTTTTCCGGAAAATTACGTCGCTAAACGGATAAATATTCCCAACTGCAAAGTAAAGCTTCCTTCGTTCCGTGCTCGACGTTTATTTTGCGTTCGTACAAATTGAAGATTATGTGTACGAATACCATGCAACTAAATGTGTATATGTATTTTACAAATTGCATTCAAAACATATTTGGTCGACAAATTAATTCAGTCGTAAAAATCAATTTTTACATCATATTCTGCTTTCTTCAACAATGTAGTTGTAAATGTTAATATCAATTCGTGTACAATTAAATTGTTGGTAGTAGAATTTTCTTCCACCAAAAGTAAACGCAATTACTATTAATTTTTGCATTGATTGAGAATATAATGTCCACTATTCTGCATAAGAGTTCCCGATTGTATCATTACAAATTGAACAACATGATAGATAATTTCTAATAAGATACATAAAGATCCATCAACTCATTATCTACTTAGGAGTTTAGTGGAAACATATGAGCCGTTCAGAAACTAAGTGACTAATACCACTTTTTGAATTTTTTCAAATTTTAGTGGCAAAGCACTTGATTGGTAATTAAGTTTGTATATTTTAATTAAATTTTCTGATAATTTGTATGGACTTAATCAAATCTCAAATGGACCGCTCATATTTACCTATTTTATATGTTTTAGAAATCGATTTTCTCAAAGACGAACAGTTACTTAAAAAAATGTTATTCTTCGTTTTCGATTTAATTTTTGTAATGGAACATCACTCCTCGTTCGATAATACTAGACCTTACGGAACACCTTGTATAAAGTAGTCGATATGATATATTGTAATGAACTGTGGAAAATATGTTTAACGAAGAATATTACACGATCGAAAATTTAATAATCTGTGTACGGTTTAGGGAAAACGATACGTGCACGATAGAGCCTCGTAAAAAGGCTATTGGCATAATTTACGTAATAGCGAATGCAGCCGAATGGCGTGAAGCCACGCTTGGCTCGCGTGCCCGCCCTTCATATCGTGATTTTCATCCCCGACGGGTTTGTTATTCTGACCGCTGCCTTCGTTCTTACCACGAAGGGTGCAACAACCCCCGGCCATTAACCGGCTCTTCCTTGCAAATTTTCATTAGTCCCTGTCTCACAGAACTTCTCTTACTTTTCTGGGATTCGAAGCGTAACTTTATTTCTCTAACCGAGCTGGAAAAGAGGACGAAGGTCGGTGTGATTTAGTGGGACAAAGAAAAAGATAATGACTTCGTTTTTTGAATGGTGAAACATAATGCTCACTACTTAAATATATTTTTTGAGCTACGAGTGACGTATGTTTGTAGTGAATGTTTTGTAAATATTTAAGTTTCTAATTTTATTTGTGTGATCTGGAGAATTCTACCCGATTAGTAGACTACGGATGTTCATGTAAATCCAGGTTGATTCGTATCTGAAAAGTATCGTAAATGAGAATATGATATGAATTGAAAAATATAGTTTGTACTTCTGCCCTTAGAAACGCCACAAATTTTCCGAACAATCCAATACAAATAAATAATAAACAGTTGAAAGTAATTTCCAAATAAAATCGGGAAAAGTGCCTGACTATTTAATGTAATTTACTCTGTAATATCATTTGGTAGTACTAAAACGGGAAGCTTTGTTCTTTTGTGTGTTTACTAACTTCCCTCTTGAACTTAACAATGAGTTAATCATAAACAGAGAAGTCAGTCAACGCTACTCCAGTAGGTTTACACGACCAAGGAACTTCGTTAAAACAGAAAAAGAAAGGGATTCAATGTTCCACGGACGAATTGTTTGTCCAAGTTCCTTCACGGAATACAAATTTTCTCGCCGAGTGCAGTTCACCGAGGGTTGAGAAAACCTCGGGTATTACGGCGTTCATGGATGCATGCTCGAGATAAAAACGCGAGAACACAGGAAGCACGCATTTTTACAGCGATCTGCATATCAGTCGTAAAAGAAAATTAATATCGATCGTCGTCGCCTTGTTCGAATTTATCGGGTTATTTCTCGCTCGTGTCCGCCCTATAACCAATTTCTCCAGCGGCCGCTCGAAGTTTAACTATATAGGAACGTAGCCGTGATAGGAATTTCCCTTCTGCAGTCGAATTTATTAGAAAAAGGAACGTGAGGGGCTTTCGAAGTTTTGATTGTCTCCGTTCGAACGAGCCGGACCAGGTGTAAAACGGAATCGTGCCCGGCCAACCCTTTCTACCTTTCGTCGTACGTCTACGAGCAGCCTCTTGTTATCTTCTCCTCGATAAATTTGTTTTAGTGTCGATGATTTTTCCGGTCGCGATCATCTGGAAACTTCGCGAGAATTCGCTTCGAAGATTCGAAAACGCTGATACTGAAGATCTTCTGTTTGATCCTGATTTCAGTAAGATTTCGATGTTTTGATGTAAAAGATGATTTTTGTTGAAGTTAAGGTTCGTTGCGATTATTATTATTAAACAGGGAAGTTCGTGTATTACGCTTGGTATGCCAATACTAAATACAAGTGGAACAGGTTCTCTGTGCTACAATGCTACCCCATTAAAGCTGACTCCATACACTAAACTCTGTAAATACTCGGACCACTTGCTATAGTTGCCTCGTCCTGAACTCCGTTTCAGAGTACAGTGGCTGCCCTTGAAAAACACACCCTCATGTACGTACATACGAACACATTCATGGCTACCAATTAGCCTGTTAGTTGAATGGACTAGTATATATCTTTGTTCCGTATAATATCGTATTCACAATCTTAAGAATAGTTCCGTCTTAGGTAACTGATAATTTATTATTCTATACAATATATTGTTATTCTCTTTGGAATTCAATTTCAGTGAATAAACTTTGTTTCACGAAATTTTAATTCATTTCTTCCCGAATGTTAATTCTAATGTTAATTTTCTTTAGGATGGCAATGTTGAAAGTTTTACTGAAAAATTGCGGTGTATCGAATAAATTGCGTTTATCAGAAAGTTTAGAAACTTTAATTTGATGTAGATCAGTTAATTTAACTTTGATATAATGGAACGCAAAAGAATGTTTTCCAAGTATTTATTTTGTGGATAGAGTAGATGAAGCTGTAAAAAAACGTGTATTTCATGATACTTCGTGTTGTTCGTTAAGAGAATAATATTTGCAATATTGTGTACCGAGTTTTGGGTTAGTTGAAATTAATGGTGGCCATAAAATTTCATAATGTCACTTCCATGATGATAATTTATTACCCAGTTTGTGACACATCGAAACTGAAGCTCCAACTATTTCCCTAGCGCGTAATTATTGCGTGGTTCGCGTAATTAAATCCATAGCGCCTTATTTAACCGAGTTGAAAACCCGTTTTCGACAAAGCAGCCTCTTGCTCCGTGGATCCTTAACTTTTTGAAAGGGAAACGGCAAAAAGAATTTGTGAGCACGTCATGACTATTTAAATTAGTCTACAGAATTTGAATGAATACCTTTTTATCGTTGGAAAGCTGCTTTGTTATTACTAAATGAAGAAATTCATGTTAAGATTTACAAGTGCAATTTTATATCGTATGAATGCAGTCTCGAGTCGAATTAACTTAGAATTGAAGAGCTTAAATCAATTAACGAAAGGCGTGACAATATTCTGCGTAAATTGATCTGCTTTATGTTTTCGCCCACATTACGCATACGTTCATTCTTTTTATTTTGGAACAATTGGCTACAATTAAGAGAAATTCAAATTCATTATGAAATTCTTTGGGACGTTTAAAGTGACAGGTACACATTTTTTGTATACTTTAAACATACTGATACAAATATAGAATTTGATGGATTAATGTATAGAAATTGAAATCAAACAAAAGTTTACTTACCTTCTTAGGGGTTCTAACAGGCTTCAAATAAAATAGAAACCTGAATAGAGTTTGTTAAACTTTTTAGTATACTCAATTTATGCCAATCGGGTATGCAATATATATAAATTCATAATATAATATCTATGGTTTCATACACTTATCGTTCTACCTCACAAAACTTAAAGTACGTAATTATATAAGAAAATAATGTTATTACACAATAAACATAATCTCATGAAAGAAATGAATCCCCTTTTTCAATTTAATAAACTGAATATTGTAACACACGGCATGCACAAAGGCTCCGAGGCTCGCCAGTATTAATCATTTTGGTTCCAGTGTAGGTACTTTGCTCGTGCATGCATTTCATTTATTCCCATTTTACGGAGAATTCTTCTGTTCAGCAGACACAAGGCACGTTTCATATTTTTCCTTGGAGTAGCGACTATGCTTCGGTCAACCCCGTACACAAACGAATCTGCGAATTTATGCACGTTTTGCGAATATTATGACAATATACGTCGTAGAAAAAAGGGGAGGAATGAATGGCTACGCTGTCTGGGACGAGCTACCCACGAGCAACATGGTTCCACGGAGAATTTGCATAAAATATTACACAATTCCGGGCTGGCAAATGTCACTGTACTTTGTTGTTGAGTTTTCCTCATGGGGGTGTTAATTCAAGAAAAGACAGCTGCGATGTTTTAATCAACGATTAAACGATGATTTTACAGAGAAATTAGAAGAAAATAATTATTTATGAACAAAAGTGAAAACACTATTCGCGAATAATCTTACTGTTCGACCGCAGAGTAATAGTAATACATTTTATTTAAATTTAACATCCCTTTTATATTATCTTCATCATATCCAAGTCGTTGGTAAAAGGAACAAAGTTTTACCGAATACCAAATTTTTTGTCAACTCTTTTTTTTCATGATTTTTCAAGGTCGCCTTCAATTTTTTACAAATGAACCTATAATTTTTGTACGCCTATCTATTAGAGAATTTCAAGACGAATTCGGTAAGTATCATAGCATAACATGTGTTGCTTTGTTTTTCATCTGGGTCAAGAAAAGATTAAAGAAATATTCGAACTGTAATATTACAAAGAGTATCGTATGCTACGCCATTGTACGCGTTCCGATGTTGAGCTTTTGCCTACTGTTTGTAAACATTTCGTTGTGTACATTGGAACACATCTAATGATATCTATTGATCACGATTCGTGGTTCACTCTGTATACACATATTTAATGAAGAGTGCGAACAGGAGACACCAGATCGAGTGAGTTAGAGCGAGAGCAAGAGTCTCGAAGTGTTAACCTTTGGCCAGCGAGAGTACCTCTCTTGCCTCTGTACCGTTCAGTTTGTAGGGACTCGACAACGTATCGTTTCACAACTGTAATTTTACCATAACGTTTCTTGTCGTATAACGTGGGGCAATCGCTCTAATATTCACCAAAATCAACTTCGTTAAAGATACATTCCCCGAGTATCAAATTTGTAGTAATGCAATTCTCTGGTCGCAGCTAATGGCGGCACACCGTTGGAATTTCTCCTGCATCATTACGAGCGTTACGTCTGGGTCCCCGTGAATTCTTATGCAGTCACCTTTCCCGGATTTGTATTATTCATCGCGGAAGTTACTGGGCGTCGGAAAGAAAATCGTGAAAATCAGGAGGTGCAGGCGGCTCGGTTCGCCGTTGACATTGTTAACTTCTTCTTCTTCTTCGGCGACGATTAAAATTCAGAATTATTCCGACGGTGAATGGCTGAGCGGTTTCCGTCGTTGTTGTCTCTCCTCGATGAACCGTCTTGTGTTCTTTGCTCGCAATTATTCTATCCTCCACGAATCGAATGGACGCAAAAATAAAAAAGTGTGTGTGCATGTGTGTGAACACACAGCGTCCACCACGCTCGCCCGTATTCGTTACTCTACACGGATGTCATTAAAATTCTATTCGTGATTTTCCGTTCGCGGTCCTTTTACCGCTTTCTTTTCTGTCCTCGAAGTTTCATATCACTTCCTATTGATTCACGTCTCGTTGTAACTATGGTTTATTATAATGAAACGGGTAGCGATTTATCAAGCAATGATGTTTTGTAAGTCTCACGAATGTTCATTTTGACTTCTATTTTTGCTTGTATTAGGAGTGATATTTGACATATGGAAGGGAAGAAAGAAGTCTCAGAGAAGCTCCATTCTTCTTTCGATTATTAAAATACGTAGGTATTTTCTATTTCAAAGGAAGTTCGCATCAAGATGAGTTATGTCACGGAAAATTTCAATTCGTCTTTATTAAATTTGTATGTATTGTATGTTCTCCATTATTGTTGGGAATTACCGGTAAACTTAAGTATTACTATTTTTAGTAGGTTTTATTTGGTATTTATTAAATTTCTGTTAAATCATTCATGGGAATATTTAAAATAATCTAAGATTGGTAGATTTAATTAAAACTTTACATGAAGTATTGATCGTTTGTTACAGGAACGCGTAAATTCCGCTTCAGTCCACTTCGTTTTTAGTCATCAGAGAAGTTTTTGAGCAGCTTGCACATCCGTGTTCAATCGCTAATGTTGCAACCGAACTTTCCATTCCCAAACGGCTTTGATTTAGACCCGAAGAGTATTTCGAAACTGAGCTCATTAAAGATTTTAGCGAACTAGACAAGGGAGCTTAGAATAGTCCGTGCCAATCTACTTAGGAAACTTCTGTATTTGAAGATAGATGTGCAATTGTTAGAAAATCGAAGGATCGTTGATCAGCAAAGAGACCTTTTTCGATTCTTATTCTTTTCGAATTGAAATTTCTCGAAAATTTCACTGGACTGTTTGAAACTCGACGTACCTCGAATGTTTTTATTACTTTGCAGAATGATAAACATCTTCTTAATTTTGTTGTCAATTCTAATGACTGTATGGAAAAGGTGGCGAAAAAGACTATGGATATACATGTACAAATATAAAGTGGGCTTTTGTTATCAGTCTTTTAAAGTACGTAGTCTGTTAAACACTTCCTATAATTGAATGAATTTTTAGATAAATTTTTTAAACTTTTCTAACAGTAGATTTCCTTTAATTAGTTTTTTCTTTCATAATAAATATACCATTTCGGAACAGTTTCTTAGCAAGTTCCCTTATAACAAGTAAAAGCTTAAAAGAGGTCAAGATATGCTGACAAAATTTACTAAATAGGGCGAGTATAGTGAAACTTCTTATTCTAGTGAATTATCCTTTTCTTCCTAACATTTGAAATCTTGTCTTAATTTTTAACGAAACATCTGAGACTGTCCTTCCTCTTTAAGGAAAAGGAAGAATTTAAACAGAATTTTTATTAAATAACTTACACGTGATCGTGTACTATGTAGTTCACATTGGTATATCATAAAATTCAATTTACAATAGTGAATTTCTTAGTACAGTTGCTTTTCCAATTTATTTAATTACATTCGACGAATGTATTTTGTTAATTATATTCTTATTAATAATTTCGTTTCATTCGAGTGAAGAACCTTTAAAGTACCAAGCTGTTGAAGCTCTTGAAGAAAATAATTTTCCAACGAATTATGCGGGCATGTCTTACGTGTATTTTACGATACTTTTATTCAGCTTATCACGTAAGCCGTGGCAAACACTTTGCTGGGTGCAATATTTATCGAACGCCACTCCGTTCCCCTGGCAAAGAAATCTTCGTAAAGGCCAGTGAAAAGCCGGCGACAAAGGTTCTCAGCACGTCGTTCCGGATCGAATGCTAAAGCAACCACCAGTTAATTAATCAATCATCTCGATCAACACGCGGATACGCGGGATTGACTATGATCTGATTATCGATCACATCATAGATTATCAGCTCCGTCACCCCGGAACTGGTAATCTGTTTCACGAGCTTCAGAAATTGATCTATTTAATACGGTGTCGCCATTTTAGCGTTTCGTGCTTCCATGAGCGTCAACTAAATAGTGAGGAAGGATTTATTAATTGATTCAATTAAGAAATGCAACCTGGGCATAATTTTATCATATGAAATGGGATTTAATTTTATTTAAAGAAATATTAAACGTTATCCGTTTTCATTCTTCAACATACCTACATATTGGGCATCTCTAATTAATTTTTTCTTTCTGTTAGAAATTTTCCTAACGATGGTTTTAGTAAAACTAGGTTTTAATATTGTAATCATGTATTGAATGGTACAACAATCATGACAGACAATTGCAACATGGCACAGTACAATGAACCGTGGAATTCTGAATAGTTGCAATAGAATATCACACTGTCGATTCTGTTCAACAGAATAGCAGGTTTCTGTTTCGCAGTTAGTGGTTCGCCCTGCTTGTTAAACTCGTTACTGCGTTATGTGGTTACAATATTATATATGATTTAGATCTATTAGTCAATGTTTCGCCCCTTCCATTAGCCGTAACGGTTACTGAAAAGTATTCCGTCATTATTACAATAGTAAATATTTGTAATTGCATTGTTTGCAACTCCTATACTATTTAACTGTGTAACATAATAAGTACTGAAATATTTCTTCTCACTGAACATAGGTAAAGTTTACATAAATTGCAGTAAATAAATAAATTACACTGAATAACTGTATGTACCTATATGACAATCATTAATCTTTCCTTTAAAAAAAATTGAATTTACGAAATGGTGGCAGGGAGTGCACTTGCCCCCCCCCCTGGACGGAAAAAATTGGATTTTGCCCCCCCCCCTTCCCAGTGTTATACAATGTTTGCGTAATATTTAACATTGCAGTATACATATGTAATTTGAAATACGACCAACAGCCTCTATTAACAAAACGCATGCATTTTTAACGATTTATGACTTTAAAAACAAAATAAAGTGTGTCTGGCTACGTACAGCCTTTTTCACTGTGGCAGTCTATGTGTTAATATTTTTGCCCCCCCTTACTGATAACCTGGCTACGCCCATGCATACAGTGTGTACTTTTTAAGGGTACCTGTCGTAAATTTAATTTTTCGGTATCTGGACCATTAGCTTGCATTATTTCGTATAATTTCTGTACTCTGATCGCAACGTTCACTTATTATAGAGTAATTTAGGATTCGTGAAAGATTCATTTCGCTCCACATCCATTCAATCGACTGAACTTTACCGCGTGCCTTTGATAGATGATTTCATAATGCGCAGTTTATTAATTTTAATAACCCTGACCAATACGAAATTCGATCGCATACTCACTCTGCCTCTTACTCTGTCCCTCTCTCTTTCGCATTCATACCCATCCTCTTTCTCCCTTACTCTCTCATACACATTTCCGGTTATGTTATTAGCAGCACGACGATCATCCATTCGCTGTCCAACATTTGTCTTTCCGTGTAGGACAATTTTGGCAATTTGTCACTGCGAAATGAAGCGACACTGAAAATGCGCGGACATTTGCGCTTTGACAGCGTTCACGTTTACAATTCGCAATTTAGCAGGGTCCGACGTTACAATTTGCAATTTGGTATTCTGGATTTTCCTGGGATTGACAGTTTGGCACACATTGTTGTTGGATTGATCTGGAGAATGTCGATTAGAGATACGTAGAATTAAAGAGAACAATTTTAAACATTGGATATTGTATACGTGTTTAGAAGTTACGAAAAATAGTATTTACATAGATTCATTATAGAGACCTGTCGAGTGTGATAGCTATATTTTGAATGACGATGGAAACTAGCAAATTATAATATTAAATGTAAATGACGCTGTTTATTGATTAGTTGCTACTAATTAGTTGCAAACCTAAACCAATGTCACTGGATCGGCTTACCAAACATGCACAGTATAATACTATAATACAATTTAATACAACATTAATTCAGTACGATATTATGAAATTTATAACATAGGTAACATAGGTCAGAACCTTGTTTTCCCACCATTAGTTACATTTCAGATTTGTATTATACGTATGTATTTGCTATTTTTACTATTACTTTTCTCTATTTGTTTTCCATAACCCTTTCTGTATTAATAAAAACTCTCAATAATTGATTACAAAAACCTTGAATTATGTGAAAAAGTAGTAAATATGTTATATTGTAAAACTAGTAAATATTAGAAATAATTTATCATTATCAGTTATCTATCAATAAAAATTGAAGAGTGTGACTATGGAAGGGTCAATTAAATATTTCATTTCAATATACTGTATGTATTCTGAATTTTTCTTTCGGCACGGTGACACACTTTATCTGATCGATATATTAAACTATAGAATTTGAAACTAAAGTTTAATTTTTCTCAGAGGGAATAGAGATACTTCCGAATTACTACAAACACATTACTTTAAATAATATCTAAAATTGTGTAACTTATGAAACAAGAATTTCACGAGTCGTCCAGGGAAAATAGGAACAATAGCACGACGATCAATTGTAGTCGTTGTTGACGCGGGAAAATAGAATGTTCCATGGACGTCCGCATTTGGACATATGAAAATTTCCACGCGTATCACGAATCCCACCGTGACAGACTAAAAGCTCACACTTTTCAGCGTTTTTCAAACATTTTGTCGCAGCTTCGTCCGGTTTGTAACTGTATTATTCGTTAGTGGATTTAAAGGATTGTGAAACCCTGGCATTCATCTGTCCCAATTAGCGAGATCATCGACATTGAACGAGTTTGATGCATGGCTTTTCATGATTGACAGTTGAAACGTCGCGTCACCTATGACGGTTAATTCATAAATGGAAGCCAGTTACAAAGGATCTCCGAAAAGGATTCGTTGTTTTGCAATTGTTTGCGTAAAAATAGACTTTAACTACAGTTACTGGTGAAATGAATGAATTTATACATGTATAATAGCAACAGTTTTCAGATATTTTATGTCTGTTGAAAAAAAATGATGGTTAGCGTTGACGTTTTTATACACTAATCATACATAAACTGCGAATTTTATACATTTATAAAATATCCGATTGTCTAAAATTCGGTATACTAAAAAGTTTCAGAAGGTTTATTCGACTCTTCCTTTTATTTCGAATCTATTGGAACACTTAAGAGGATAAATAGATTGTTCTTTGCGTCCAGTTTCGAGAACTTAATCCATAAAATTCTATATTTGCATAAATATCGGCAGTGTAGTAATAAATCACTCAGTATATATATTAGAAAATACTTAATAATGATTAAATAGTTGAAATAATTGAAACATTTGGCAGTATACATTTAAATGTAAGTATGGATATATTACAGGAAACATTAAATCAGTTTAATTATTAACCGAGAATGAATTGAAAAATTGTCACAATTTTGTTAATATCCGGTACATTTTTTGCTGTTTATTAATTAATATTTCTTTCTGTATGTTGCAGGTAAGGAACATTTATTTTCCACAAACGTTCAGACGACCGTAATAAAAGAAAATTGTTTCTCTGTGAGTAAGTAATGTTACATACGAATTCTAAATAGTAAGTGACAAGCACATCGCAATAATTATCGTAGTAATTGCCTGCAAAGGAAGGTTAAAATACAGATTACAGGGGGATGCGAATTTTGTTCAGGAATACACGTGTCCTCTCGAAGGACGATCCAAAAATGTTCACTACGACACTAAACTCACGTTACAATTGCCTTGTGTAATTACAGTTTCTCGTTACCCTATATTTCTTCTGCTCCGGCGAAATTAGAATGCAGGACTTTCACTGCAGATAATTGTCTTCCAATGGTCTTCCTTAACCTTTTTCCCTGTTAATTGTTTGCATCCCTTCCAATAGCGAGCATTTTTTTAACACTGCATAAACTTCCATCAATTACGTACCCGTATTATTAGTATAAATAATTCAGCTGTATTATTTGGTCTTGCAACTTTCTAATATAATTGCATACATTTTAAATGTTAGGACAATAACTGAATTGCTATCCTGTATTGTCTTTTACGATGGGGTTAATCCTTTCCACGAAATTCCAAGTTAAACCATACGATTTTAATTTACAACCAAACGATAGTTGTAATTTTTTATATAAACTCTATATGATTAACGTTGTTGCCCAAACTTGACGTCTTACACCCAAGTAATATATAAATTATAAAATTTCGAATTACAGAACATATGCATTTTGACTAGTCTAAATTCTTATTTTACCATAAATAATATCCCCAGGAAAGTGTAAACGTTACACAATTGCCTGTGTATTTTCTGCATTGGATAAAAGTGTGTCGTTCCTAGTTAATTTCCTATTGTACTATACATACAACTTGGTGGACCATTCTTTGTTAATCCCTCGTTCCACCGATTTCTCGATCGCGTGTGTCCCCCAACTTTTTTTTCTCTTTGTCAAGAATTAGTTTTCGCGAAGGGGGTTGGGGCGTTCGAGGCTGTATCCTCCCCGAAATTCGGTGAAACAATTCGTCGTTCGGAACCGAGCCGCCGCGAACACGGAAAACTAATAGCGTCGGGGGGGTTTTTTGCCCCTACCCCATCGAAAGGCAAACGAGATCAGATTAAATCGACCTTTTTGCCCGTTCTTCGTACGCGCTATTTACCGAACTCTCCATCAACGAGGATTTTGGTAAATAACCGTAACGCGCGCGTATTTGGCCTCTTCCCGATTCGTTCGCTTCGATTTTTTTTCGAAATTTTCAACTTTACGGTTCGTCAAAAGTCACGGAACCCCGTGCGTTTACGCCACCCGAAATTCGTCGACCGCCATTTTGCCAAGCAACTGGGAGTCTGAGTACCGCTATCGACGGGAACTTTATAGTTCGCGATATTCGAAGGGCCTCTCGACGTAATATTACATCGCTTGTCTTATGATAGTTGAAAGCTTTCGACGCAGTGTTACAGCAGTGCCGGCGAGAACTTAGGAGGAAATGTAATGTGTGCTCGAGTGGCAGCTCACTGAGCACTAAGAGGGTATGTAAATATTATACATGTCTTGGGTAACAGAATTATTGTCTTGCGAGGTCTAATAGATCAGCAGAACAGCTATAATATATGAAGAGTCTACGGGAAATAGAATCATAGTCCATTCCAAACCGAAATTGAGGTTTTAGCATAGTATGTCAGAGGTTAGGAAAAACTATCAAACTGTAGAATAATAAAAGGAAAAAATCGAGCACAGTCCAGAGAAGTTGAGGACCAAAGAATCCTGGATTTGGGGAAGAACGATCATTGTCACGTTTTTCCAAAGGACGAACGATCAATGTCCAATTGGATAGATCAAAGTCCGGGCTATAAAAAAAATGTTGATTTCATAAAATATATGAACGAACATCTTAAGAATATATGATGTTGTTACCAGGAGTCCGAAATCTATTATAATAAAGGAGAATATTAAATTTTGGCTCGTGTATAGTTCGAGAAAGTTCACAAAGTTTGTTTTTGAAATCTCAACTGAAAATTGTACTATGTGTGACTGTGATCGTTATTCCTGTGGACTCTACATATGTTTCAATTCCACAAACTGAAGAAGTTATATTGTGAATGAAGACAATTTTTGTTCAGATATCCTGTTGCTCTTTAAATATATAAGTTTATTATATTTGTTCTAAAAGTGGAAATCTAGAGTTCCAAATACTAACCACTTACTAGCCTGTAAATGGATTTAATCATAAAAATGAAAGAAAAAAAACTATAAATTATAAGTGTTTCCTATTGAATGATACTTTTTGAACTCATGCTTACGATATTCTAAGAACTAATTAACAGATTAATTTGAATTGCTTGGTACCTTTTTCGATCTATCGTCGCGACGTTAATAACATTGACCCTTTCAGAGCGTACTATTCATCAAATAATTATTAGTTTTTAATAAATATACTTTTCTTCGTTCAAAATGGTGGCAAACATCGAAGAATGAGAATAAATATCACCGTAACGGAATAAACTTCCCATTTCTTCGAGAATAAGTACCTATCATAAATTGGGGTAACTTCGACTCAGTCGAGCATAACTTTGTCCCAAAGTCAGAAAATTATCATTTTCGATTTTACAGCTCTTTTGCAGGTATTTTTACATGAAATTGAACCCTTGCCTTTTCTTAACAATTTGCAGATGTATATAATCGATAATGATCATTTTCTGAGTTTGGGACAAAGTTATACTGACTGAGTCAAACTTACCCCATCTTACGGCATTGAATTTCCCAAAACATAATGGATTACTTCCTGGTACACCTAGCAGTCGAATATTTATATTCTAGGACATTCAGGCACTGAAAGTACTACTATACTTACAAAAAAAATCTGAAAGACAGTCAGATAGATGATGCAAAAAGACACTTCGTTCGTGGCGACAGGGCGGTTCTAATCCAGACACTCGGCTGCAAAGTGTACTATGCGCGAAGTATTATTCCCGATACTCCTCTTCCTGGAAATTTACTTCGTGGCGCGGGGAGTCGCCTTACCATTCCATTAAAGTCGCTCGTGTAAATGGCACGCCGGGGTGAATCGAACCGTCGGGAGGGCAACAGCATCTCCAATGCTTGTCCCCCGAATCTCGCGAGAGCATCCTTCCGCTGGAGGGTAAAAATCTGTATTTCCTGTCCGACCTCCCTCGAGATAATTCTCGACGATCTGTCGACCTTAACGATTTCCATATGCTCGGCAAATGGCGCCCGTCCCTAAAACCCCTCGACCTTCCTCGCCGGGCGGACGTGTAGTGAATTACGCGGGATACATGCGAGGAGGATCCTCTTTCACGGATAAAAGTAGATACTCGCGATGAGTGTGTATTTTATTAGATTCTAGGCAGTTATTTTCAGTATCATCGGTGAAAGAAGAAACGATAATTCTCTGATGTTTGAAAGGTGGTTATTGTCGATCTAATGCCAGGTGTTTGACGAATAGTGTGATCAACCATGGTTAAAATTCTTCAGGAAAAATAATTAGTGAGAAACATAAAATAATTCGGTGTCAAAGATTTGAAATTTTAAAGATTTTAATTCGAATTTAATTAACAGAGGGAGTACCATTTTGATTGTGAATATGATATGAAGATTAACAGGGTTCGAATGGTTCTGAAACTTGATGATTTGAAGTAATTAGAGGATCAAACGTTGTGATCGCTGCGTCCGTTAATACAGTGTATAATTCTTCGAAAATGCTTTTATAAAAATGATGTTCGGTGTTAGAATATCCCAAGAAGGTGTCAATTTATCGAACTTATAACATTTTTTTTTTAATTTTCTTCGCTTTATTGGCGCAGCAAGACGGCCCACGGGCGACCCCGCATCTATTTTATAGCATTAATTGTTATGTAATTATGTTGTCTTGTAAACTTTAATGATCCTGTAATACTTTTTATTGCCAATTTTCTACAAAGTAGGAATGAATTGCCTTCTGGAGTACGAGCTTAAAGCATTGGTAGGTCCAATTCGCGTACCAGAAATTCCTAGGAATAGTGTGAACGTAATACACGACGAAAATACTCCTCTTTCCATAAGAGACACGACGATAGACGATAAGAGAAAGATACTTTACAATGTATGAGCCGAATGGGTTTCTCTGGAATAAAATAAAGAGAGAAATTCGTGCTTTCTGTAGGCGTTTCCGTGCTACTCTCGCGTGTCTTCGTGTATTCAGTTTTCCATCGTTTCGCCATTTCGGAGGACGACGGTTCGCCTGCCACTTTAAGCATGCATGTCTCGTGGCTGCAGAAACAAAAAGCATCTCCTTTGAACACCCGCTGTGGGGTTACGTTCTCCGGAAACGTAGAAAATGACGAAATAGTTACGCGACCTGTGACTTCCAGCCTGGACGCTGACAAATGACGTAATAAATCCACTCGAGCTGGAATTAAAGGGAGTATTTCTCTAATCTGTCTTTCTGAAAAATGTGTCTATGATGTAAGCGTATACACGACGGATTCAGTAAATAAAGTGTCACCTGTTCGTAGTTTTCGGAGCATAATATTCAGGATTTTGAATCATTATTTTAACACGATTTAGTATGTTGAGTTTTCACAAATTTAAAATACTATTCAAAATAATTAAATACATTAATTATCGATATAAATCATTTATATTCAGCCTTGTAGATATGTATTGTACATGTACATTATTATCTAGCATTATTAATCGTGAAATTTGGTCTCATACTTTTAAATTCATACAAACATGACATAAACCTTTTATCATTGCAAATGAATTACAATTAGCCCAACAAAGCGTGATTGTAGACAGAAAAATATTGCATACTTAATTGTAGGTAGTCGTCTAATGCTTATACAGATTAATGTGCAAGATCAAGAATTGAAATACGAGTTCATTTCTTCACCGGTTTCCTTAAATTAAGGATATAATAAGAATACACGATATAAATACCAAAAATTCGCAGTCCAAGAATTACGAAATTGTACAACACGTATGATTGTTCCTCTAAACATATTAGAAAATTTCATCAATATTGCATGATTCTTTATTGTATTTCCATGTTTCATTATTACGAAATATCTTAAGCATTTCTACCAAACTCATAAAAATGACAATACCAAAGTTTTAGTCGCCAAGAAATAACATGGAACGTAAATTATCGCGGATCAATACCTACTAAAATTTCGCATTTCCAAAATAAATCTGTGGGTTCATTGGCCCAGAGACATTTAGCACAGCTCTGGCTTAAACATAGACATATCAAAATTGCTTCGGGGCGTATTAATCATTCAGCCGGTAATTCGATTAATTCGATCCTCTCGCGAAAGACACCTAGGTTATTCGAGCGGGCTGATTAAAGCGACGAATGAACACGTCCCGAATAGATAAACTTTTTGATTAAATATTCATCCGTGGGTTCTCCCGACAAGGCTGAATGCAGATGGATGCCTTCATTCGTCATTTCTCGCGAAAGTTTCAATCTGGGAATCAATTCGTTTCTTAACGTTAATGTTTCACCGGTCCAGGTGGAAAATAAAAAACGCATAAAATACCGTATAATTATAAAACCTTTATTTCTATTGTTTCAAAACTAGTGAAGAACATTATTTGAAGTAATGTTAACAAATATTAACTTATTTCAATTTACGTTTTTATAGAAAATGACAATAATTTAAAGAAAACGACCACATACATATTTTTTCTTAGTTTCTGAAAAGACTGACAGTAACAAGTAATTGTTCTTAATACAATGGACTCTAACTTTAATGCCACTGCAAATAATGCCACACGAGTCACTTCCCCTTCACACGTACTTTCGCGCACGCACAATCGCTCTCCCACCTCGTTACGTACGCCGGCGCACCAGCACGATCCAGCTTTAGAAATTTATTTTTCCTCTGAAGTATCTTATTGGGTTCAAACTAAAATAGACAAATCATTGGATCGAATGAAAGTTTTACTTTTTATTGTATTTCACAGAGCCCTATAAACTATAAATGCATAAAATCCGCAGTCTACATATAACACAGCAAAAAGTCCAGTACTGTATCCCAAAAAATGGAAGTCTACCATAGACATCCACCATAGACCCCGAAACAAAATCAATTCTACTTAACGTCTGGAAGCGGACGGCCACTAAGCGGCAGCCGTTCCCTCGTCGTTCAAGGAACGTCGATGAAAGGGACCGGATTTGCCGGTAAATCGGCCGTAAATAAAGGCCCCGGCCGTCGTTGCACGGTGCGCGCCCCCTTCGAGTCGCATGTCGCTGAAGAAAAGATTAGCGAGTGTCGGGCACGTCAGCTGAATCAGTTCGTGGCAATCTTCGTGTCGGGTACGGCGCGACGGTAGTAGGTGCGAGTCATTGGCTTCGTTTCGACCTTCCCTCTCATTTAGAAACGTTCACGGTCTGGTCAACGCTTTCATCCCTTCTTCGCCGGGCGCGCCCTGTTCATCAGCTAATTGCCTTGGGATCCCAGGCCACACCTTCCGTTCGTGTTTGCATGCGACTCACGAACGATTACGGGCTGGCCAAATAGGATTTACCGGTCGATTCATTTTACCCTTCGCCACGGTATTGTCACGGAAACGTGTTCTTCGATTATATTGTTTCCGCGCGGTACGTTCCCGTGGAGGGAAGTATTTTATCAGTATTGTTACGATTCGATAATGGGCGCGAAACTACCGGGGGATGGGTTTCTTTCAGTGACTCGTGGAGTTTCTTTGGTGTCTTTAGTAGTAAAGTACACTGGAGTGAAATGTGTTGATTATTCACTGATCGAATGGATACATCTTACGTGGGATCGTTCTGTATTGTTACAATGGAAAGTGGAAAATCTTGTGTGCGTTTTCTAGTCCACGTTATTAAAAGTGAAAAATCGTAGGTGCCCATTTCTTTATTTAACCAACATACAGGGCATTAAACTTGGTCAAATAGGAACAGTATATCAAATGACGAATAAGAATAAATCAAAAGTGACTGGTTTTATTTGAGCATTGTGAAAGTATTGAGAAATTATGAAAATATTGAGAAATTTCTGAGCGTACGTAAGTTTTCTATCTATGGGATATTCACAGAAGTAATGTGGCTACATCTTCTTTTTATAATAGATAACAGACAATATCTGATGATACATCACATTATCAAGTAACTTCTACTTAATATTGTTTCGTTAGTTAAAGTACTCGGTGGACGAAAGCGTCTCATGAAATTTATTTATCAGCTGGCTTAATTTCGTTCGTTACAAATCTGCAAAGAGACATCAAATTCAGCTAGCAGGATTGTAATTAAAAAATAATTGCACTCTTCGAATTTATGAATTTTTTACTATATTCGATTTACTGTTGTGTCACTCACAGGGTAATTGCAGTCGACAGTGTTATGTAGTCGGTCACTAAACTCTGGTATAGGTGTGACGCTTTGAAAGAAGACCGTGGGTAGTTTTTATTCTACCCTACTGGTCAGGGGGGTTGGGGTGCTTTTGATCATGTTACGGATCGTTAGCCACGAACCGCTGCTTTCACTCAATCAGCCGATGGATTACAAAATTTTGAGGGCGATGCTCCAAACAGATTAAGTGGCAATCAACGCTTCTATGAACGCTATTGAAAAGTTTAAATATTTAAGGCGCTGCGCTCTGTATGTTTTTCAGTATGAGCGACTTAACTTGCATACAATGAACAATTTTAAAACTATCAGTTATTTGAAAAAAATAACTCGGGACTGTTATGTAAATAACAAATTCCTTTAAAATCGAACAGATAGTTGTATACTATTAGAATGGAAATGTTCATAGATTAACACCTTGACCGCTACATCACCCGGATAATAGGTAACACAATTTTTGGTTCTCACTTCAAAGTACGTGAATCCTTATGACAAGATATATGTATGTAGAATAAAAATAATCCTGCGAAGGCCTATGAAACTCGATAGGGTTAAAAGAATAACTACTCTGACAAATCTTGGTTTACAAATAGCTGTATCATTAAAAGAATTGCTTTCATTTCGTAAAATTTTCATGGATCTTCGTGGGTCTTATTTTGTCACTCAACGTGTTAATAATATTTAACATACGTTCCTGTTTTTGTTCAACTAATAAATCCATTACTAAATAAACGAGATTGCCACTTAATTTCTGCTATACTAAATTAATCTACATAATTCTGAATTTGCGTGAACATTCATAACCTAATTATTGCTACTTTTCAGTATTCAATTACGTCAATGCGTAATAATCTACTAATCTAACTTCAGACCTACTGAAATTAATTAAGTATCAATAAAAAGAGAAAATAACCACAATCGTTTATATCATTCTCACTGGAGAAAATACGATCTCAAATTCAGTTAAAAATTCGTTCAGACTAATCGATCAGGCTAAGAAATCATGCTTCGTAAGGCAGAACCGAAATGGAGCTTGAAAACAGAATGAATTTACCAGCTCGCTCGACCTGATTACAGGATCTCATTTTAATTTTAATTCACCGTTTTCCTTTTTCTCGGCCTGGTATGCAAGCGTTCCAGGATGGACCTAAGGATCTGCTCCAATTTTAAAAATGACTCCCTTCGTTTGCTCCCTGGTGGCCGATAACGACGACAATCATGTCTCGGACCGCTGCGCGCTATTAATCAATGGGAACTACCGGTGTAACGTACATATCTGCACGAGGGCGCGTAAACAAACGTGTTCCTTAAAGCGGCGATAGCCACGTCTCCGTTAATAGCGACGACGATAAAAACGATGCCTGAGCCGCGGTTTGATGGCTCCCGTGGGATGCTGTAAAACAGGACAAGGAAGAGTGACAAACGTCGCGCGCAGTTGGTTTCATTTTACGAGGTTCGAGCCCACGGGAAATATGCGTGTCGCATTTCCTTTAAGAAACCCGCCACGTGCTCGAATTTTCCGGTTAGAAATCATATCTGTGCCGAGGAAACGGCCTGGGAAGTACAGCATTGCGAAAGGTATAGCGTGGCAGCTATCTTTCTTTGGGTTATATGAATTCATAATAATGATAATCATTATTTTCAGACTCACGGGTAAGAAATTGACTTATATTACACTGCCTAAATTTTACATCTCTACCTTAACCTTACTCTTCCCACTCAGTGTCCTTACTGACACTATTTTACTAACCTATTTCTATTAATATCACAATTATATTCCTTATATGAATTACTATGTGAATTGCATATAGTTCTATGTACTGAGTACATAGAAGAAGACTGTCTACGATGACAGTTTACAAGGAATTTCAGTAACTCGAAAATAGTGATTTTTTAAAAACTTTTCTGGGTTGTAGAGCATCTCTATAGTAATATCATGGAATCTGTTTTGCTAGTTTTTGATTTTTCAGGGAGAAAACACTCCTTAAAGGGTAATATGTGTTTTCCTATTTTTCTGTAGGGGAAGGTTGCCAAATTTAGACCATCGCTAGGTTGGATCACTATTGTAACTTATATTCTATAGGCAATTTGCGTCGTATGATAAACCATGTGTGAATGGTAGTGATGATTGCAGTTAACTAACTTAGTATATGTATGAGTAACATATATTGTCCATCATACAGCCCAATTTGCTAACACATGACAAGTTACAGTAGGGATCCTTGGATCTATTTAGGTGATAGTCTAAATTCGGCAACCTTCCCCTATATCTTGAATTCTGTAGTCGATATAAAAAAAAACCATGAACATTGAATGACTTTTTGCGCTCTATAAACTATGCAATGAAATTGTTAAAAATTTCTTTATTTATCTGTTTGAAATTTTCACTGATATTCAACTTCCTATTGACTACACATGTGTGGATATTTAAAGTGATACACAAAACAAATTTGTAGATCGGAATAATGAAATTATACAATATTATGTCGGTTTCTATAATCATAGTCACCCTCGTACAATGTTAATCTTGGTCTAAAATGGAATCGACGAAATATATGTATATACGCACTTATATGTCACATGATTGTTATTACGTAAACTACTGGTGTCAAATGGTTTTACAAGATTCTCTGACAAAGAATATAATTAAAAATTGAAATCTGAGTTCGGGTCAAATTGACGATATTCTATACTACGATACTCTTTGTTTTATAAACATTGAGAGTGAAAACAATTGTTCTTCCAACTTACTTAAATGGAAATCCTGAAAAAAAGTCGAAAATTCCATATTGCACCCAGAAGAGGGAGGGAGAGATTGTAATTACCATCGCCAAGCTCTATATGAGACAAGAACCGAGCTCGGAGAATGAACTTTAAGGGAAGCGTGCCCGAGAATCGCCGATAACCGGATAGCTGCACCGGATGTTCCCTTAATCAGCCAGAGAAATCGCGTTCGAACGCTGCAAATCGTTCGAGCAAATATTTCAGAATCACTCGTAATGCTGTTCATTATGAGAGAAAGAGCGGGGAAAAAATGAAAGAAGCCGCCTCTCGAGCCGAGTAGGAATCCGTAGCTGGTGCATTCGATGGAAGTAAAAGCGAAGCGCGAGGAAGGGGTTCGTATAAACGGGACTGGAGGAGGAACATGGAGGATAGAGAGAGAAAAAAGAACCGAAAACGGAGTCGATTGCAGTGAAATGAACAAAGTAGGAGAAAAGGGAGTTGAAGGACAAAAAGGACTACGCAGAAACTTTAAAGGAGAGAAAGGGAACGGAGAAAGAGGGGGGAGACTGGCACGGAAAGTTGGAAACGTTTTCATCTAACGACAAGATCCTTCGCCATTCGTCTCACGTTCATCGATCCACGTTCATCTGATTTATTCCGGGAGCCAGTCCGCGATGGAATCGTTAACCAGCGCGTGAGAATTATACGAGTCGCTTCATCGGCGTACCGGCTTTTAAGGTGACCAGCGTTGCCACCGTCGCGAATTGCCGATTGTATAAATCGAATCTCCGTTGCACTCGACCCCCGTTTCTTCCTAGATGCGTCGCGCGCGATCCGCTCCAACCCTTCGTCCACATTCTCCCCTTATCGGTACGTGTAAGTGAACCTAAACTCGTTGGGGAAGATTGCATCCGGATTGCTGTGACTTTTCGATGAATCGATACGCCGATCGGGTTCTACCGGATGCATCGATAGCACCGTGGAACCATCGTCTCGCGAGAATGTCTCGCTAGCTGAGTGTTTAGACAATGGCGTTGTCATTTGCATTGTAATTTGGGGCGAGTTTAATGCTGATGATTTCGGAGTTGTGTTTTGTTTATTTCTGTTGGTTCTTTAATCAGTTGCCAGAAGAATGTAAGGAAAGGTTGCCGAATTTGGACTACAAACAATTTCAACTGTGTGGTTGATAATATACATATGTGTATGATAATGATGGCTGTATGAACCAACTTAGCACTTACGCAACACATATTGTCTATCATACTGCGGGAATTGCTTCCACATGACAAGTTACAGTAGCGGTCCAACCTGGGCGATGGTCCACATTTGGCAACCTTCCCCTATACACTACGTGGTATAACTATGGATCCACCCGAAAATCAATTCTTATATATTGTGGTTCAAATAAAAACGAACCAAGTATGCCATGTTTGCAATCACGTTGAGAAATAATGTTTCTCTAGAAAAGGATAGATTATATTTCCTAGAAAAGAAGTAGCAAATAAACCTTAACAAAGTAAAACAGATCCCTATTGACCATATTTATAGACGCTATGCAACTAGAAGTAATAAAGAGAACGATACTCTACTTTTCCAGAGAAAATGGAACCCTGTTTGCGATACGAATTAACCCTTTTCTCTTGCAAATACTCCGTTACTTAGCAGCATTGTTTCTCTTCAGAAGTGCCAGGAATCGACTCAAAGGTTTGAATAAATTGAACGCAGCTGACGTTTAGCAAGACTTGTTTAGGCGTACAGGAACAAAGGTAGTTGTAAATAGCGCCAAGTGGAAACAGTGTCATGATAGAACAGAGAGTCGACTGCGCGTACAGCTATCGTGGCTTTTAGGCAACAAACAGGTTGCGCCGTTTTTGACCCGTTATCTTCCTCCCGTTCGCAATTGTTCACGGCGTGGAACTTTCTTGCGATCAAATTACCTGTTCTTGCGGCGACAGTTGTCTCGTTCCGTCGTGCGCTTCGCCTGGCAAAAGACACACGCCTTCCCTCGAGTGGAGATACATTTCCTCCCTTGTTGCGGGCTGATGGAAAAGAGGGGGTGAGGCGTACACTAAACGTAGTCGTTGGTAACTTTCGGGACAAATGATACCTTTCGCGAAACTCCGTGACACAAAAGCCTGCTCCAGAAGGTTTTATTTTTGTCGTTTTGATAAATATATGGGCCATTGCCTTGTGATTGATGGTTGCGCTGCGACAGAACTTCCGACATGGAAAGCGAAATGGTAATTTTGTGTTTCTGATAAGGCGAACGATAACTGCGTTTTGTGTTAACCCTTGCTTAAAATCGAGCTACTTTTCACTTGTATTTGTACGATACATCGTAGCGATGGTGAACATGTGTTGCACGATATGTATGTATGTACTTGGACATAATAGTTTGTGTACTTATAGTATAATACTCATAGTATGATACAAAATGATGGTACTGGGGAGAAGAAGGTGATTCACTATGAACAACTAATAACGGTAGGCACGGAACTGTCCCCCTCCGATTTTTATGAAACTTCGTATGTCTGTTAAGCAGTCAAAAACAAGGGATACGTATTTTTTTTTTATCGGCTGAGACGCGACTTTAAGGAGTAAAACCTTTTTGATAATTTTTTTGTTTCTGTGAAACTAGAAACAATAAAATAATTCTGAAGACTGTAGACATCAATCATATCGTAAGACAAGGGCTTAATACATGTGGAAATGAATATTAACCCTTTGCACTTGGAATTTCTAATTTTCCATACATTTTGTCCCTTCAGAGGGAACAGTCGAGTGCAAAGGGTTAAGTACTTAGCTAACGTGTATTTTCATTAGTTACCCTTTCTACTAAAAACCTGAAATCTTCCTATCATAAGTTTATGTTAGAAGTCGCAAATATATTTTCAAATATCAATTCTTTTATAATCTTTAAAAAAATTTGTATAGTCGACAACTTGACACATTTCATTTGAAAAATATTTTACATGTATTTGCACAAAAGAAATCTGTTTTATTGAATATAAATATAAATAAAATGATTGATTCAGCGCTTTAGAAAGATTTTGGCAGAAGAAAATATTTCCTACCAGCTTGTACCAGAATTTTGGCCGCTGTAATGTAAATAGAATACCAGTACGATATTTTAAGCCGAAAAATTCATATACATTTCCAAACGAGTACTAAACACAAATATTTCTAAAAGGCAATGCACGCGAAAAGTTGAATTTTGCTGAAATCTAACAGGAAATAAAAAAGTTAAGGTTTGGTAACGATTCAACGAGGGAGGAACGCGCGAAGAAAATTTATGAAAATCAGCATGCCCGATATCAACACAACGAACGGGTGAAATTGTCGAGGGAAAATCGCGAAGGCTGTTGGTTCGACGCAACCGTGCAGTGGCAACGAAACTTAGAGGGTAGCGCTGTTGTTCCACTTACGGAAAATGGATTTCAGCGAGTCGCTTCGACTTGCGAAATGGCCGAAACAGTGAATGGAATATCTGGGAATAAGTGCTCCGTAAAAGGGGGTTTATTTGTTTGCGTTTTTTCTCCATTAGAGATAGTAAAGCTTTTTTTCTCGAGAAACTTTTTGTACGCTCCGTTCAAAATGTATAGAATCTTTATCCTCTATCTTTGAAAATGTCTTTTAGCAACGTTTTCCAATTTTCCCTATATCTTCATGATTTCAGTAGAAAAATATTCACACACGTGTGAACTTTAACTTATCAATTCTTTGGAAAAATTAGTTTAATATACATATGATAAAAAAAAAATATTTTTTAGTGTATTTGTTTTGTTGCGGACTACTATGAAAAAGATTTTATTTACAGATACGGTTTCACGAAATGGAGAAAAAAGGACGGAATATGAAATGTAAACACTGATCAACATTTAAAAAAAAAATTCGCTTGCATTTTCAGAATAATAATTTTTTATTTTAAAAATTATTTGGTTTGCTCATATTCATGGAAATTTGTATTTTTGTTGACCATTTATTATGCGGTGTAGGAAATTAAAAATAAAATAAACCTTCGTTAATTTAAGGTGACCTTCTACACATTTTTATGTAAGATAAATTCTATCTGAAATTCACTATCTGGTTATATTAATACAAACATTATTGTGTGAAATAAAACTGTATTACAAATTAGTATATTCTTTTAACAATTTAACATACTTATTAGTACAGCCGTCTTTATTACGAATGTAATTAAGACTTTCATTAAGATTTTGAATCTATATCGTCGCCGACAGTCGTGAAGAAGCGCAAACGACACAAATGACACGAAAGACGTCTCTTACTTTCCATGAATTAATTACATCTGTCATCGTAAGAATAGCGCGTGACATTCTTTGTATTAACGTGGGTAATTTGTTAAGTAAAATCTTCTACGTTCTTAATATGTCACAGTACATGTATTCCTAAAAATTTTTATTTGTTCGCAATTTTTAATAATTTTAGGAGAACCATAGAGAAAATATCGCGGATTTTCGCCCGTCGATAGGGTTCGATTCGAATCGATTTCTGAGAATGGAACAAGGAATCGCGATATCGAGGCCCCTGGTTTGTAACTGCGACTGCCGAAGCCTTGCGTCGAATTTCTGACGAGCCGGATTCGCAACCACCCCAGCGGCCGTTCCGGTATTCGTCGCGTGTTTACTTTGCTCAATCATGTCGAATCACTCCACTATTTATCGAGAAAGTTCACCGATGAACGTTGATACCTCCTGATTGGGTTGGATTGCCACGGAAATTGAGGTCGGTTCTATATAACAGGATGGAATTATTGTTCATTAGCGAACCACGGATTTTCTGGATTTACAGTATGCGCAGACGCGCATCGTGACGCACGTTGTGGTATGATTTTACGAGCTTTTAAGACTATTTTCAAGTCGGTGAATCGTTTAATTTAGTTTGTATTTGATGTTTCCTTTTTTCAAAATAATTTGTAAATATAATAGCCCACGTGAGTATTTGCTATGGTTTTATTATATTCGGAGAACCCATTAAGAGCCAATGTTACGTTAATACATTTCATTTAGAAATGTTTTTTCTGTCAATGTATATTATTCAATACTGTTTCTTAATCCTAGAACGACACCCTTCCATTTTTTGGCGTAAGTAATACCGTGGGGTCGTGGGTGATCTGAAATAAAATCTTAGTATTTAAAATACTATTTAATATTTTCGAACTATTCTTCTTTAATTCTTAAACACCTTAGGAAATAATAACTGCACAGTGTGATTTCTGTTAAAAGAAAAGAACGAAAGGAAAAGAAAAGCTGAATGTTCTCATGGTTATTTTCACGTCTGTGGACAAGATTCAAATTTTGCGGTGTCGCCGGTAATCCCAGGGTGGTGTTTCAGAGTTAATATTGTGATCGCGAAAGGGAATACCAGGGATTTGCGTAATAATATTTTCGTTACTATTTCTGCTTCCACCTAGATAATGTAATTTTGTAAAGAATTAGAAATCGTATTATTTCACTGGTTGGTCCTTTATGGGTTAATATAACTGTAAATATCATTCATGAAACGTAAAAATTATTAATAATAAATAAAATTTGATTTCAACAACATATTAGATTTCGGAATCTATATTTCAAAGTAGCAGTATACGTAGATTGTTTAGCAATAATGTATACTTAATAGGATTAATATCTACAATTTTGTTATGTATATAGTGCCTGAAGGAACTAAACTAATGCAGTTTCAAAGAGGATTAATTTATCGTAATGAATTGGCATTCTCAAGCACGAGTTATGGAACCAAGCTTTCAGTAAGTAGTTCGATGAAGTTCAATCAGGCGGTGTGAAAGTAGAAATTAACAGACTTAGCACTCTATACGCTTATGCCAGCTAACCTTCACAGCCTTTATTAACCTTATCTTTAATTGCAGTAAATTTCATAATTAATTCTCATGTATAAGATGTTATGATAAATAATCTATTTTCTGAATAAGATGACAAGATACAATTAAATTTCCGTTTAAATTTTTCATCGCTTATTCGATAAAAATGACGTAGAAGCTTCGTGAACAGTGACAAATCTTATTCAAGCAACAATTGAAACTGATACGAAACAATAAATTATTCATTAGTAAATACTAACCGTTGCCAAAAATTCATTACATACTAGAATATTGAAATACACACAGACAGATACAAATTATTTACCATTGCATATCAATTTTTCTAATTACATTTTCTCATTTATAGAAATAAGAAAAACTTCCTCCCGTTCATAGAAATTAAAAATCCATTAATTGTAGAACCAACTGCACATAATATGTAAAAAAAACTATAATTGAATAGTTACAGAATAATTTTAAAATGTATGACCATCTATGAACAAGTATAAAACATTTTCTTTCCTGGCATTATCAAGACTTTAAAATGGAAGTTTACGTTTTATTATAGCTAACAATTTTAACCGTCGGCCATATTTCTTCCATGACAAGGAACGAACATTTTCCATCCAAATTAAAATGTCAGCGACACAAATGGTAAGAATAAAACAGAACGAAGATGCTACCGAGAACGAAATTTCTCAAAAATCCTTCGTCTTGAGTCTTCAACTTTTCCGAATCGCACGCCCGACCACGAAATACTGGTACATATCGCGTAGCCGAGGAAGCAGCCAGAAATCCCTGTTTAATAAATCTGGAAGGGGTAAGATGGGAAGAAAATTTAGGTAGGTTCACGTTGAAGGAGCTCGAGAAGCTCATGAAAAATCCACGGATCCACCGTTACGGTGACGAGCTGTTGCAAAACGGAAGTTGTATTACGCCCGCGGCCCTTGTCCCCCAAAAACTGACGTTATAGACATGAGATACCTTCATTCACGATCTAACTACTTCTTTAATATACTACATAACGTTAATTTCAAATTCGCCACATACTCGCTTGTTTTAATAGAATAAGGGACACATTGCTGTGAATATTGTACATACGCGGTAATTTAATTATAGTTTATGTAATTTGTAGAATATACAGTAGATCTCCCTATAACACGGATTCGTATAACACTATGGAAAAATTGTGATAACATAACACGGTAGGTAAGTTTACATTTCCACATTCTAATTGAAACTGTCACATAAAATATCTACATTATTCATTTTAGATTTCTTATAATAAATAATTCATAATGAACTTTATATGAACATTATTTATGAATATTAATTTCTATATGAGTACGTAATATACATATACAGGGTGAGTCATCTAAGACTTTCAGCTGAAACATCTCCTTTGTTTTCAATGAGACGAAAAAATGTATAAACGAACTGTTTGCTTTAGTGAGGCAATTATTGTTATACTGATTTTCTTATCCAAGTCATATTTTCCGACATTTCAATGTTATCGACGCTTTTTAAACGAGGTATCGTATTTTGATTAGTGTAATATTGTGTCCAATGAAAAAAAAAATTCAACCATGTATAATATGTTAACCTTCAAATGACCTTCGGATGAGTTATTCTTCAAAAATCATATCTTAACGTATGAAGATGACGTTCATTTCATGCTTCCCATACTCTAGTAGGCTTCCATCTATTTACATTTTGCTGAAATTTCTCTATAGCTGTAGAGTTGAAGTAACAACACCATCCACCGTAATGCAAATTTTTCTATTTATACCTCATTATTATTCTATTAAAACTCGCCAAGAAAATACCCATTAATTCACCACAAAATTTGAACTTCCCTTTATCCAAAAAAAAATTTGTATCCTCAGACCGCATGATCACAAAAATTCGAGAGGTCATCCACCAGAAGCGTCGCGATCGCTAATTGAAAACCAGCATAAAATGTGAGTCCATACCGCAGCAAGTTTGTTTGTCCCCGATTTTCTCCGCCCGGAATAAGTGCCCCTTAATCCGTGGATGGGATTCCGACCCCTGGGTTCACTGAACACCCTGAACCCGTGATTATTTCGCGACGATTAAGACGCGATTTTAATTTTACCGACGGATTTACGCTTTGATGCAATTTCCACGGTGGCGAACGGGACGGTTCCCGTGAAATCCAACGTTCCCGCGTTTTCCGGCTTCTCGTCACAACGGAAAATTCTTTTTCCCTTTTTCCTTCTCCCCCTGTCGTCCCGAAATTCCCGGAGATTGGATCGGGGACTGGGGGCGTGCAAGGATCGTGAGCGTATCGGCGACGCGTTGCCGGATCTTCGATCGCCGGAAAATTAAATGGTTGATTAGGTTATGATCAGAGAGAGCGAGCGGCCGGAAAGTGGGGTGCGGCCCCGGGGCGAGCCTTCGATCCAGGGATCCCGCGAAAAGAAAATTGAAGCAGTCACGCGAGCCACCGCCGTACATCCACTTTTGCGTGAATGTTGATCCCCTTCGCTGAATTTTCTGTGTTTGCTCGAAGTGATTTACGGGGCTGTTCGGTGTTAAAACCAAGAGCTGGATCGTTAGATTTAGCTTTTGATGGAAGGATATAGGAAATGGTTTGCAGATTTTTACGCGTGTATAATTAGACTGCGGATTTGTATGAAGAAACTCGTTATGACGAAAGCAAATATAGGAACGTTTTTCTATTTTAAAAATCTTGTTGGGATCAGAAGGGATATAAAATCTTTTGCTGATTTCATTACGTACTTATGTGATAAGTAGACTGCCGAGTTGTATGCAAAATGACATTTTATAAAGTAATTCACTAAGACAATAGTAAAAGTAGGAATTTCTTTTCCTTCTTGAGTATTTATTGGGTTCAAAATAAAATAGAAGACTCGTTGTGTTTGAGGTAAGTTTTGTTTTTTATTGGATTGTAGAGAGTCCTATAGGCCATAAATGCATGAAATCCGTAGGCTAGTTATTATTGTTTATTACTGATTCAGAATGTATAGGATAAGTTGGCGATGATGATATGAATATGTGTGAGGTAAATCCTGGTGTGAGATATTGATAATAACTATAGAGTAGCATTTTGTTGTACGGTGTTTAATTTCAGAGAAAATGCAGTTTGAATGGTCGTCTCGTATGTGTTTACATAACCACGATTCAAATCGTGTCTGATCACTATTGGCAGTTTCTACTTGTGCTTATATTTATAATGATTAACGGTGGGCTGGTATTACTCCTTTGATTTATTATCGCACAATAATTCGATATAGACTGATAGTTTGGTGACATTTGAGGTTCTGGTGAAGAGACAATAACATGTACGATATAATTATGTACACATCTTGTATATAAATTTCCAGTGTCTAATTGTAAGTCATAAAATGAAAGTCATTTGCTTCTATTGAACTGTTAATAATGTTGCGCGAGGTTTGTATATGTATTCAATAATATATTTGAAAGGTTCGACAGTTTAATTTCACCTGAGAATGAATTTTCTCTTAAATATTAAATACACACGGACGGCTATCAAAAATAAATAGTTAAAATTCAATTTCGCAGTCAATTAAGAACACGTTTATTTAAGAGAGCAACAAACTGCATATTTAGATGAATATGGAATGTTCAACTGATCATGTAACTTCTTAACCGATACAAAATTAACAAATTTAATATCAATTTAATTATTACATATTATTCTTTAATTGTTCAGAAGGCATTTTGCGATAAGAATGATCAAACATTCAAAGTAAGTTACAAATGTAAAAAAAATGCATGCTGGGCTTTATACATACATCAATAATTAATTAGGTTAATATTTTTTTAAACCAGCATTCCATCGGCAGCCTACAAATTTTTTTTCTGTTCCTGTCAATGACCACTTTTCTCCCTCACCTAAAGGTTACTGAACCATTTCAACGAGGTACGGGTGCCGAGGAACTTTCCGGGGAATTGACTCTTTTGCTCTGATTCGTACCCTTGCTTATGGCAATAATGCCATCATCCCTTGTGAGAGGTTCATTAATTACAATGCTCCTGTCCCCTCTATCAATTCACGACTCGCAGTCTATATGGAGCACCATCAATGACGTGGAACAATGTCTGAAAGCTTTGTATCGGAGCTACTACAAAGGAAATTACTGGTTTGTTATTTCCAGACGGGAAATTATTTGACTAATCACTACTTTACTAGTTACTAAAAATGTACTACTTTGCTAACTGTTTGGTACATATTACTTACCGTTAATGCAACTCTTAGAAAATAAAATGTGATCGTTAAGGTAAAAGTGTGGTTTTTTAAAATAATATTTTACAGTATGGAGTTGTACTTTTGTGATTATAACAAAATGTGCATTATACATGAGCGAAAGAGGATAACACAAGGATTATTTAAAGTTCCAAATTTTTACCAATCATTTTTCACATTTTTTATTTCAATACGAGCACAAGAGTGGACAGTATGTGGTTTTGTATATTGGCAATATGTAACTTTCAAGTAAAGTAATATATTTTATTTAATAAGTAAGTTACGAACAATTTCCTAATACAAATTGTATAGAGCGCAGAATACCACTCAATTTGTAATTAGAAAATACATGATTGTCTATGGCTTAATATAAAAAGAAGGAAAATCTGATTGTGGAAGAAGTAGCTTGAAACTTTTGAAAGTAACTTTGAAAGGACGGGAATGTGAAAAAAGGGAACGGTAATCTGGCGCGGGGTGGGGGAAACAAGGGCGCGGAAAGAAGGGTGGTAGAAAACAGAGGGATATTGAGTACTTCGATGGACAGAAGAGCTATTCACAGGGAAATCATTGAATTCGTATGCAACTCGAGCGCGGATAAATCACGAAAGGGCTGTGCGTTTCTGCGCATTAACGTGATAATTACGTTCGACAGTGAAGATGAATGGTCGGAGAATATTTTATTTCCTGTCCGTTAATATTGGCCATCCGGCACGTATCTTCCGGCTAAATTTTAGCGTTGAATTGTAAGGTGTGTCAGATAACAATTATGTGTGTGTGTGTGTTTGTGTTTAGTTGCGATTATTCTGTATAAGCTGCTTCATTCAATATGGGATATATTGAATGGATTACTTTTATTAATAAACTTTTCGGCAAAGTTGTCTTGTTTGATACCATTTCTAAATTTGAATCATTATATAATATTTCAATAGATTTCACTTTACGTTATGTTAGTGTGATCAAGATAATTATTTAAAATCGATTATTCGTTCCATTGAGATACGACTAAAGTTGAGGTTTTCGATCTTGTATCTAGTGTCCTTACAATCGTGGCACCTTTTGGAGGATCCATTCTGTACACTAAAATAATAAAAAGAGGTCTTGTTTATACTTCGAATGAAAATTTTTGCGTACACATTCTTGTTTTATTAAACTGTAACATGTTAAGGAAGAAATCTGTAGGTATTACCAAGGGTGAAAATTCTAATTAGAATAGAAATATTCAGATAAAAACATTTAAAAAATTCAAAGATCCTACGAACGTTTAAATAACACTATATGTACATGTATATTTGATAGCGTGATGTTTTTCATGTATAAGGTGCTTTAAATTTCTAAATGCGCGTGGGATTTACGAATTTTGAATTAAAAATATTTAAACTCTTTGTGTACATTCAGAGAAACAATGTTACTTAACAAACTAGTGTAATGTGGGAATATGAACTACTCCAGACATATAGTACGTTGCCAAGAATCACCAGCACCATTACTGACACCATGTTCTCACATCTTCGATCTTCCGTTATTAGTTTCTAGTTTCAGAGGTATGTAGAACGTGTGAACATATCCCGAATTTCAATCTCAGGACACTGAGTATTTCATGTGAATCTGCTTTAACTACAATTGATGAGATATCAAATCCTTCCTACAAACAAGTTAGAGATAATGAATAACTATATTTTATATAATCATCTATAACTATTAGGTTGAGTCATAAGTAACTTCCGGTTTCTATTTTTAAATTTATGTTAATCACAGACATTTTACAATTAGTGTCAGTCTATAATCCTGTTCTCGTTATTGTCAAACATAATAATTGATATTATGATTAACCATTCTTACCATCACTGCTGTTTAATGATTATTTAATGTAATTACATTTACTATCTACAACTAATTTATAACCACATTACAGTACACAAAACGTGATTACATAAAATTCTGTTACAAATTTGCATAACTCATAAAATTCCTACAAAATTCGAATCCAACTGACCTGAGCAGGGTATTTGCATTAAAGAAGAAATAACAAACTTAGTGTACAATTAAAATGTAGACATGTCTCGAAAAGCTGTCGTATATTGAAAAAATGTAAACATACAATTTTGTGTTGACACCAAGGAAAAACAGCTCCAATTAGTCGTTTCCAAAAAGGTGAATCGTCTATAGGCGTATTTATGTACTTCTGACCTGTATACCATTTGGTCTCCTTTAGCTGGCACAGCCAATCAGAGGAAGGTTGTCAAGGTTTGATTTGCAGGTCAAGATTCCCTGAAATGTAGTCAGTTTCTTATCGACATTCGCGCATTCAACATCGCGTTGCGCTTACGCTTTCGAAATTCTCGGTCGTCTTTCTTTTTACTCGTATGTCCATATATTTTATGAGTGTTTGTGAATTTTGCGGGTGTGTTTGTGTGATATGTGAGAATTTATTCGAATGAGTACGAGCAGAACAAGTGGAAGAACTTCGAACATTAGGTATACGCAGAAGGTTAGTCTTTAATAATATGCCATAAAATATTTCCTTGAAATAATTACATTATATTGAATATAAATTACACCAAATAACGTACAACTCTGTAATGCTAATACTGTGTATGATATACTTCACAAAACTAGTATCTAATCGTGCGAAAATTTGCAATAGCTTCCTTTAAAATGTTGAATGTCTGACGCGGTAAAAGAAAAATGAAAACAATAAATCGAAAAGATTAATAGCGATATTAATACGAGGCTGGTAATGCTCGAGAGCAAGTGGAATTTTATTCATACGCAGTTTAAGACTGGTATCAGGGGAGAATCTTCTATCTCATCGTGCATCTTATCTCGTAGTTCTCATCCAAGAGCGGAGTCAAAACGAGGGATATATTCGAAAGGAACGAAAAGCTTTTTACAGCTGAAACGTCAGTACGCCATTATACGATAATTTTATTAACTCGGTGAAAAGGAAACGAGCGGTCATCCAGTTAACGCAAAAAACTTTAAAGAGATTCCCAGGCAGCTCACGATCCCCCTCCATGAATCGTCTACCGTTTCGAAGGGTAGACATTCCACTTGGCTTGATTCGTTCTATTTCAGGGAGAAATCTCGGTGTTTCTTTCCATCTCTCGTTCCTTTCCCACCCACGCTGTTACGTTATCCTCTTTCTTTGTTTCCCTCGTTCTCGTTCTCTTTCGCTCTCGTTTTTTTTTCCATCGAATGGCTTTGTTTTTTCGTAAGGTGGTACGAGCCCCTATTCAGGCTCCGAAGATTTCTTTTATTTCGCTACGAGAGATAACGAAAGCCAGATGTATCCGGCGATACAGTGATAAACGGTTTTCCAGGAAAGAACTCTGAGAAATAGATTGTCCACTGCCCATTCTATTATCCGACGAAACTATGTCGGTTGCTTAATTCTTTTCATCGCGGTTCCTTTATACCCGTGAGAAATTACTTGGAATTAATGTTACGGTTTCCAATAGACACTTTTGAAAGAGTTTCACAATTCCAAGTGGTGGATTGTACGATTTGTTAATTCTAGCGGGAATCATTAATTTCGTTGCGTAGAATGTATATAATATTATTTGAAAAATGTTGAAAAGTTTATTTGAATAACGTTCAAAAAATATTCAAACATACCTGTTGGTTATTACTTTTTTGTCATGTCTATATATGATTTAATTGATATTTCAGTTTTTTGGTTCGTATATGGTCGTCCCTATCCTTTATTTCTTCTCTCAGTTACATGTGTCATATGTTAGTACAAACAAATACGACTATTCTTCTGGTACCATGATCTCCCCAAAAACATTTAATTTCACAACAAACGTAACGAAAAAGCCTCTATATTATCCCATTCATTAAAAAACTGCTTTCATAAATTCAATTCATCCAGACGAAATCTGTTCTTCACGAACAATGTCAAACCAATATCATTGTTTCTCCCCATAAAAATACCATCGTAGAAATATCACGGTTCCATTGTAAAGAAAGCTCGATTGTGCCTCAAAATAATTGTTTCCCGTATAGTCCAGTATCACGGCGGTCGGTACGTGAGTTTATTGTGGGCCAGCCTCTTCTATATTTGTTCACTCCATATTCTTTCTTTGAAAGACAAATTATTGTTTGGTGTCCACAGGTCCTCTATTCTGTTTTTTTTTTCCATATTGATCAACCTGGGCAAAGGCAATATTCCGGTACCCTGCTACGAACTAACGCCTTGTTTTTTTTCTATTTTTCCGTTCCTGGCAATTAAATTCGCGAAATCTGGTATCGCAACCAACCGGAAAGTGAGAATTTACGCGTGTGCCATGGCGAGGTAGCAGCCAAAGCCAGTGAACGGTCGGGAGTTCTATCGGTCCCGATTTCTTTTTCATCGCGCCCAGGGCTCGTTCACCCCTGCGTTTTCCTCATTAGCCCCGAACAATCGGCGGCCGGCTTTCATGAATATTTCACAATACCGATCGGGAAACGGGGTGCCCGCTGAGGTAACAATAGATTGGTTACATTCGAGTTCGATCGTCTCCGTTCGTGAGTTATGCCCCTATTGTTGGCCCGGCAATGCGCACGTTTGTTCCTTGACACTGGAAGAAAGCAAGAGCTGGGAGAGAGTCAGGTTTCCTCGGCCTCGCGAACGAATCACGAAGTCTTATCGATGATTATTTGCTTGGTAAATAAGAGCGCGGCACCAGCCGGTGACGGGAATCGCAATGGGACATTCATTTCTGCTTTGATTTTCCTGGCGCAGATGGTTGGTTTTTATACGTTCGTGTTTTACGTTGAATGGAAAAAGTATGTAACACTTTTGTGGTGTATATTAAGTAATGATATACAGGGTGTTTTGTAAGGTGGCGGACACACCCCACAATGGAAGGACTCAATTGTCCGACATCGATTTTAACGGGGTTTCGTGAGATTATGTACAGGTTCTTAATGATATATGTGAAATATTAGGTGTTAGTTAGGTGTTAAAATGACACACGATAATTTTGAAGATATAAGTAATTAAAGTTACGAACCTTTAAGATAGGTATACTATGAATATACAGACTCCTCTCGATTATTGTCCCGGCGCGGATTCGTGTTCGGGGGACTGATATCATTATAGGGAGAAATGCTTCAGACCCTCGTAAATTCGTTTTTTGCCCGAAGTATTGTTTTTTCATAATTCCTATTATAATCAATTCTTTGTTATAATCTGAAATTGTGACTTATCAAATTTACTAACTTAACACTAACTAAAGTGTCTTAACCGAATTTCGTATGATTTCACTATGTGTTTTACTTCATTCTAAGGAAGCTATAAATAATATTACTATTGAAACAAATAGTATTTCGTAAAGTGTAGAAGAGAGCAGGTTCGAATTTAACATATAACCGGTGACGACTGCTAATAATTTTGATTCATAAAGGTACAATTGATTATAACAATTAGAGACACTGACATTTCGCATTCATCGATCAAACACAAAAGTGCCTCACTAATTACCAACGTCAAAACTATTTTCACCGCAAATAGAGATATAAAAATTTATCTGAAAGAGACATACATGGTTTTAAAACGACGAAGGATTCTTTTCTGCAATCTAAATATAATTGTCTTCATCGAGCAAATGCGCAATAGCCGAGTACACATAATTGAAACTCTAATCGTTCGTATGTTTGTGGATCGGCGTGGTCGAAAGTTGCGCGCTACTGTACATTTGCACCGAGCCAAGACTTTCACAGGAAGATCCACGGTGGATGCAGATGCCGAGCTTCCTGTTAACCCGGTGAAGTTTGCAAGTCCTAAGGAAAACTCTTGGTTGGAATGCAACTAACGCATTTGCATCCAACCACGGAAACTTGGAACCTAGCCTGACCGCAACTTGACCGAAACTCTGACGGGCTACATCGAAGTAGCTTCGACTTGAATCCTGAAAGGATTAAGTCAGTGCACGGCCATGTCAATCGGTTCTGTTATTTAAATGGTGTCCCTCAGGTATTCCATGCTTCTGGCGCTGTTGAATTTTCATGATACAATCGTCTTTATACGTACGCTATCAAAAATTAGATTATTTTATAATAAATGTTGTTTTTGACGCGTTTCATTTTTAGCCTTCTTAAAATCATTAAACATAGAATCATAAAGACTTCACTTCTATTGAAACTGTTCTTTTCAAGATAACTAGACTATAGATGATACGCATTCGTATTATATACGACTACGTGAAATAAATAAACGGTGAAACTAACATCAGATCGAATATAGTTCGTAACCCTATTAAATCTTTCAGCAATGGAAGAAAATTCAATCTACACATTTGTTTTTACAAATTACTTCAGTGTATTATCTTGCATGAAGATCCGCGATCTAAATGCAAGTTTTGATCGTTCGAACATTATATTTTAATAACAACATTTATTATATGTAGATGATTCTAAAATAAAAGAATAGGAATATGTATGGGAGTATATGTATACTACTGCCAAAACTTCGAAATCATTCGTCGGTTCTGAATAAAATCACATCAAGTGACAAATTTTCTCCTAATTCGAAGTATATACAATTTCAGTTGTATTATATTCTAGCAAAAATGTTTAGATATCGTATTCTTAACTTCTTGAAACCTGCAATAAGGGAAACTAACATTTCTTGAATATCCGTTGTTGGAAAATACTCTATAAAAGTCAAAACTTGGAATAAATCTCCAATAAAAGTCGATTAATCACAATTAAATTTGTACAGAAAATTTTGACCGCGACCGTACAACACGAAAATGTGTAAACGACCAAATTTACGAAAATACAAGTGCAATGACGATGACATGTTACTGCAAAAAAAATAATTTATTCACGAACCACCGAACCACAAATAGTTAACAGAACTGTTCATAAGCTAACATTTAAATATTCACGTTCGCGCACAAAAACTGTTGGTTTACATACTGCGTGGACGTGCACGTCGAACCGCCAGCCGTGTGTGCTTCTCCTCGTTTTTCCGGCTATTGTTCGTCCAGAAATTTTTTCAACGGGTTTCGTTTATTAGCGGGCGACGCGTATCGCAAAATGAATGGCCGCAATTTTCGAACGTGAAATCGAAATTCACGTGCGCCTGGAGATTGATCACAGCCCGCGCCCCTCGCCGAATAAAAGCCCGTGGCTCGATGTGTTGCTGAAAAATCGCGCGAAAAATTGCGAGCATCTCCAGAGGACAAATGCACCAGCTAAATACTCGCCGCGAAACCATCCCCCTTTTTCCCCCCGTCCTCGTATTACGAACCTTTCACAATCGTGTAATAAATTGATTCGCGTAAATAATTTTGCTTCGTGTGCACGATCCTCGATCAACGTGCATTGAAACGCATAATTTTGTTATAACAGTGCTCTGGATACTGTCCTTTATCAGCTGTATAGAAACTATAAGCAAATACACTATCGGCCAAAAGTACAGTGGACGAAATTTCTGTAAGAACACTACTGTTAAGTAATTCGGTAATACAATTAATGGACAAGTTAGTAATAATGACGGAAGGATAGGAAATAGGAAAAAAATGTTATACTATGAACTGAAAAACTATTATATTTTTGTTATAAACTATACATAATAATTTGATGTACAGGGGAAATTACGAAATTTGTATAAGAACAGTGCATTAAGTTAGTATAGAAAACAAAAATTATGATATTAATAACATATACTTTTACCATTACGTTTAATCATATCGAATATTTGATTCTCTGTACTACAAATTAATTTTTTAATGTTGTAGTATGGATTTTACGTCATTCAAGTCTAATTACCTTTTCCAGCTCCTTTATATTATTACACTGCTTACTATTTTTATATTGTTTAACTCTTGATAAGATTCCCCATAAGGTTTCCAGTGGATTCAAATCCGGAGAGCGAGAAGGCCACTTCGTAAGTGGCAAATCCTTTTGCCGAAACCACTGGAATGTCTTTTTACAAGTGAAATAAAAATATTTGCTTATCGATTATTAAGACGTACTGACATCTATATGTAAAAATCACTTCAAACAATTTCCATATTAAGCTATGCTTATTACACGGAATATATTTCACAAATGTAATGAATGAAAATTATCTTTGTCGTCTCCAATAGTAAATGTTCATTTTTTCGAGAACTTTCTTTCGTAGGAGATGATGAATCTTTAAGCAAAGGAAATTACCAGGAAAGAACGCGGTTTCGTGTTTTCACATTTCCACCGAGCTGCTCCAACTTTCGCAGGGTGGAAATTCCTCTGTCAGAAAGTGATTTTTCGAGATGGAACGAATTTTCCTCGGGATCAGAAAGACGGATTTCGTTGCTGATCTCGCGGAGAACCGCCTTACGTAGATCTCCATGCCGGAAGTGTTCAAACAACGAAACCAGCAGTTTTATTATACGCCTGTTTCTGCTTCAGAAATTCTGTTGCAGAATTCGCCGAAACGTTGTAATTAACTCTACTTTTTCGTGTAATTTTCATTAAAAAAATGCTCGAATTCAGACCGGAGCATAGCATCGCTTATAACAATTATTAATTCTAAAATTTGTAAACAATCACTGTTTCGCGAAAATGTATTATAAAATATTATTGCTAAGTAGGTATATTAATTATGTTGATATTAATTTTTTCTACTGTTTCAGGTAAGGAACCTGGATATCTTGTAGAAGTTGTGCCAATATAGGCAACATAAGTCTTTGGTGAGCTTAGAATCTAGTGAACAATAATTTCGGATGATTTAATCAGATTTATTTTGGGTTATTGTAATTAGACTACAGATTTTACACATTTCTAACATATAGTATCTAACATAAGTATATAAAATGTTATAAAGTAATAAAGACAACTGTTCCTTTCTTTTCAACGCAATAGAATCCGATGGAGTTGAAATAAATTTCTTTTTGACTCCTGTATATACTACTGTAAGGAAATATGATTTTAGCATAAAATCTGTGGTCTAATTACAGTGGAAGTACCCTACGGAAAAACACTAAATGATTAGATAATACTATAGTTAAACGTATGGTGCATGCAATGCTTTTAACTTAAAGTACAGCTGATTGCCTGTTTAATGCCTATTTAACTCTACTTTCGGAAACTCTACTCTATGTTAACTGTACAATAACTATTCGGTAACTGTACGATAACTGTACAATACCTGCCTGATAATTCTACGATAATTCTACGATAACTCTACGATAACTCTAGTCTACCATAAGTCTAGTTAATTTTGCTCTCGACACCTCTATTCTACGATAACTCTAGTTAACTCTACTCTACAATAACAACTCTGCTCTAGTCATCCGATCCCCCAACTATTTCACATAGGATATTTGGAAAACAGCGGACCACAAACGATCATCGCGATTAAATCAACAATAACACAGCTGTATATTCGCGCGGCGAAAAGTCGTGCGCCAAATATAAATCCGAGAGCGTGGCGGTGAAACAGAATTCCGTAGCTCGTAGTCACCCGCGAAAACACCGTCAGTGCCTTCTGGGCATTTGTCCCGGGACGATCGTCGCGCGAGTGCTTGCTTCGTCCGCGATCAAGTCTGTGGGACGAACGGCTCGCCACGGCCAGCGTCGAAACTGGCGGGAAAATTCTGTCGAACGTGCAGCGGTTATTAATTCCTGGAAAATGTGAACGAACCACGTTCACGCGCCACCGAAAAACGTTCGTGAGCGTGAATAATTTCGCGCTTCTGATTAGTCCGTGTTGGACTGTGCGTACAATTACCCACGCGACGGTATGCTTTAAGTGTAATCACGATAAGTCAATTACTGGTTCAATTGCAAGTTTCAAATTTTTCGTCTGCCTCAAATAATGAACGTTAATGGAATTTCGTTAAATTGTTCCGTTTGGAACGTTCGAACTGTTATTACATCGCACGCGGTTACCATCGATTTAGTAGTTTCTATACACTGACGGGCATACGTTTGGAGCAACGAATTCATGAAATTTGGAGAATTATGGAGCACTGCGGTTGTAGAAATATTCGTAATGCAAGCACAATATTCGTGTTAATGTTTACGCGAGAATCTTTTGCCGAGAATGGAATCGCTGAACTATCGTAGAACTGCCAAACAAGTCAAAAAAATTTGTCAGTATACTCTTGTAACGATGATTAAAATATTATACGACTTTCTCAAATTTTTAGCAACTTTTATATGGAGTTTATAATCTGTAAAGATTCTAATGGAAATTGGTAGTTTGTTTTGTAGTATGACGGATTAGTATTTCCCGAAGCAACCGTTATAGGAATAAACATTCATAAGTATGCCATTATCCACGTTCTGAAACAGTTTAAATACATGTATATTCAACCCGATTACCAACTTCAATTAAGCGGTGAATAGATTACATTTCTCACTTTGTATGACACTTCTTTCGAAATACGTTCATTTATGGTACTATACCGCGTGGTTTTTCTACAAAAGTTAGAGTAACATTGGTTTAAATCTTAACTAAAGTCCCGCAAATGTAATTAATTTTACGGTACGTTGAGTAATCCATTTCCATAATACATAAATTGCAAGGAAAATGTTGAACGTCGCAGCTACCAACATAATGTTTACTAAGAAATCGAAGAACAAGCTTTCGAAACGTAACGCAGATAACGTCAAAGGGTAAAGGAAAGGAATTCAGCGTTCTTACATATAAGCACGTATTCCTTGGCAGGGTTTCGAGAGTTTCGTAAACTCGATTTTAATGAGAAACTACGGTACTTTCCAGACCGAGGCCGGGTACACTTGCGTGATAGTAAAATGCAGAGTATGTATCTACGCGAAATCGTCGTATTTCAGGATTCAGAGAATGCGCCTGTCCGCTTAGATGCTTCTAGGTAGCACCTGCAAAGTCATTTGTGCTTTGTTTCGGTTCGTTGAAGTTACGGATCCGATACCGTTAGAAAATTTTATTCATTTTTGTCGAAGTTTACACACTGAAAGATAGATTCAAGAACAACTTTCTGTGGACTGGTGACTTTTTTAGTCACCCTTGTGTCATGCTTCACGTATGTGTTACGTTGGTGCATACGCTAACGTTCTGTTTAATTTAGCTGTAAAGGAATATGGATCTTTAAAATATCTTGTATACAATTGCAATAGTTCCCATATGATTTTACTTCTGAAACGCTTCTGACTAATTTAGGAACAATTACAAATTTTAAGGGCCTGAAGTTCTTCAGACCTGATTTTTTTTCTTCTGTGGAAACCATTTTTCTTTTTTTTTGGAGAAATTCTACTATTTTGGACAAGAAAACGTGAAAATTATTATATTAAAATTTCGTTTTTTTTTAACTATAAGGATATTTGCAAAATTTGTATAACTTCCGTTACTGAAAGTTATATACATGTAAATATTAATGTCACAATATGGCATCAGTTCTGCGCATCCCGATCAGGATCAATAGATATTCATGCCCGTCGACGGAAAATATTGATATCGCGCACGGTTTAATGCATATCGCGGTAAAACGTTTGCGAGTTTCCCCAGTTTCTTTTTGGTTCGCGTGGTTGATTTCCAATTCGTAATACTTTGTCCCGCTCGAATGGAACTTGTTCGAAAATTTCTGCGCATTCTCTGTCGCTTCGTTTCCATTGATCGCGTGGCAATCATCGAAAACCGATTTGTCTGGTATGATCTGTTCCTACTTTTTCCCCTTTAATCTTTTGAAATTTGTCGGTCTGAATATATTACGGATAACGTTTTTTCTTTTTTTAAAATTCCACCAAGGAAATAATTTTGTATGCAATAGTTTTGATAAAATAAGTAGTAAACATGTGTGCATTACTGAATGGAAGTAACCTTGGTTATTTTCTTATGCAATACATAGACTGTAAATTTAAAGTATTAATTAAAAATATTTATCAGTAATGTGTTAAAATTAGACCTACGCTATTAAATTTCGTCACTGGAGTTATTATCCACGACAGGTTTCAATCAAGTTTTTACATTCTTCAATCTAATTTCGTTCGATACACCAAAGAACTATTTTCATGTAACCCATACCTTGGAAAAGCAACCTGACGTTCTACAAATATGGTAGTTTATTAAATGTATATTTGTTGAAGCAGCGGTATAATGGGGCAGTCATAAAAAGGTGATAAGAATGGAATGTACCCAGTGGTTAAAATAATAAATTATACATATATTCAATGGCCCTCACAATTAGTAAACGAAAAAGTACCTAATAAGGTGACTCCAACTTCTAATACCCAAAGATAAAGAACTTTTCAAGTAACAAAACATTCTCATTAGGCTTGAAACTCACGGATTTGAATCTCCTTATTACATATTAAGTACTTGAAAAATTTCTGCAGGAACGTGAATCCTTTAAAAAATTCTATCCACACAATTTTAAGAATTGTAACAAATCATAAAATCATCGCAAAATCATAGCTTCCATTTAAATTAAAGTGGTGTCAGAAACAAATAAACGTGCACATATTTTCAAACTGCAATCTACGTACGTATCTATATAAGTACAGAAATTTTAGAACACCCGTGTATAAAGACAGTGTCGGGATAGATGTGTACATACATGGGTCAGCTATTTATTCTAAAGGGTACTCGAAACTTTTCGGCGGCAATGTACTAACCAACTTTCGAGTCCATTGGACGGAACGACTTAATTATGACTACTGCTGTGATTGAACGACCACGTGATACGGGCTGGTAGCAAGGTTAGCCATGATAACGACTTCGGTCAGCCTCTTAATGACCGTCTGTATCGCTTGATGAACGTCGCTGTCTCTGCGATGTGCTCGGGAAGAGAGCATACCCCCGAGGACAAGTCGGCTACACGTGTACGTACGGCAGACATTTTGGGAATGGGAGGATTTCGTCGACAATGCATAGTGTCTTCAATACCGTTGGGAGAGGGTTGAAGGGATCCGGCCGATGGGGGCCAGAGAAAGCCATCAAGAAGGGCAAGCCTCGGCTTCCTAGGGCCGAGATCAAGGAGATTGAAGGAACTAGAGGAAGACATTAGAGCGCTGATGGGCGAGAACAAAGAGAGAAGGGGAACACCGAACCTCAAATGACAACGGGGAATCAGTTGTTTCGCCTTCGTTCATTTCACTGAAACGCAGAAAAGAATCTAACTGCGGGGACGTTGCCAGAAAGACGGTGGATAAAGAGAAATAATTAGGAGTCGCGTTTCGAGGATCAGCTGAAGGGGACACGGTGTGTCAGGGTAACGAAACAACGACACAATAGTATACTGGTGGCACGTATTAGGTGTACCAGTGAGTAATCGACTAAATTTTCTCAACTTCAAGACTTATCTTCGAGGAAATCAGACGCGTATGTTGTTTTAATGATATTTGGCCTGGTTCTACAATGTCCGTTGGCATTTAGAAAGAAGAAGATGGTAGGACGATGTTCTAAATTCAAACTATTTTACCAGTTTATGAAAAACAAATAGTGGATTCCTGATTGGTATACTTAATAAAAGAAATCGAAACTGTTCACACTCATAAAAACGCGAATGTAGAGAATGTTTAGTAGTGTACGTGTCACATCTTAGGAATATAATGTTCCAGGACTGATCGGTACCCAGCAGATGTTCATGGACGTGTCAGCGCGTAGAAAGTAGCTGAATTGTTACCACTGATGGAGATCTAAATGCGCCAGGTTACTCAGGGAGATGGGAACAGTTGCCACTTAGTGATTAGGAGTTCAATAGCCTGAATAGTATCAATAATATCAGTAGCCAACGGATGTTCATGCAATTGTCAGCGCGTAGAAAGTAGCTAAACGGTTAGCACGAATGGAGATTCGAATGCAACGGTTGCTCAGGGAGGTGGGGACAGTTGCCACTTGGTGATTAGGAGTTCAATAGCCCAGAAGCGCAATTACCGGAGAACACAGGTGGTCTGTTCGTCTGTGTGGTCAGAGTGGCGGTGGATGGGGGGGGGGGATAGAAAGGGGGATGGAGATGTTGAACGCAATCCTCGGGACGAGTTTCGGTACTCCCGAAGTCAGTGAGTCTCCTGCCGCGTTTACTTGTGCACGTCGAACGCGCGACGAAGTAGACCCGATACTCGAGGAGGGAGGGGATCGTCGTTGTCGTGTCTGGCGAACACGGGTGCTGGGAGTAACTCCTCGCATCTTGCCCACGCTATTATACTGGAAAGACAGATCCGTTTGTCCAAGTATGCTCGAGCGGCGTCTATTGGCCGAATTCTGGTACGGAACTTCGCGGAGGATCGGGGAGCGATAATTGGCTCGAGATGGATTCTGATTTCACAGCTTTGTGATCGTGACCTGTTTATTAAGGCGGTTTATCGAGTCAGTTGCCCCCTACCCCACGTTCCGGAAAGCGTGCATTGTAATGCATGGATCTTCGAGACGTTTCACCCGGGATTCGATAGTCGTATCCCGCCCATGGTTTCTGTGATGATTGGCCAGGAAACTGTTCAGTTGTTACAGATGAAACAGTGTGTTCTTGTAGACCTTTAACGCTGAAATTATCAGTGTTGGCTGTAAACGAAATTAAATAGCACGATATAGTAATATAAATAATATTATATAATTTAGCCTGATATGTCACCTGGACTACGAAAAGGGAGTTAATGTGTCGAGGTATTGATTTTAAGCTTTTAATTGAACCTTGTTGAAGAAAGTCTCCTTGTATTTATTAATAAGTAGTTCACTATAGTTCAAGTCTGGTGGCATTATATATGAGATTCAAAATATTCTTCAAATCTTTTGTTTAATCAGAGTGGCAGACGATGATGAAGACAAGAAATGAATATTGTTAAAGTAGGATGCATTTTAGTTATTTTGGAGCGAATACGGAGTATCATAAAAAATAGTGGAGTACTTATTGATACACTTAATATTTACTGAAGTTTGAAAGCTGACTTTTTCCGAAAATATGGCAAACAGTATTTATTCAGCAAATATCAGTTTTAATTTGAAGAATTGACTATCAACCGTAACTGAGCGAGTTACATATTTTCAATAGAACCATCCGACAATTTACCGTTTTCCAATTACCTCGCTAATCATTCGAGAATTTAATTGCGTCTCATATTTTGTGTAATTATGGAAATTATATTGTACTATTGCGTTTTTTTGAGATACTTCGGTCATTATTATTCATCTTTTACTGTGCCTAGATGGAGTTTGAGGTCGAAGAATTATCCAGTTATTAATCCAATCTGTAATACACAAAAATCTCCAACAATCTTCCCTAACATCTACAATAAATAAACGATCATTTTTATCAAAAGTGATCGAAAAAGAATCTTAAAGCTCCAAGTAAATTGCAGTACTTATGGTCTACGTTGTATGCTTGGCACAAGCACTTAAGCGTCACGAGGGCAATATCCGCCTTTGACGTCCCGATATTAGTTCTCACAGGGGTTCGACCGTTGTATTTCCGCAAGAATGGGATCCAATATCAATCGAATATTTCACGGATAAATTTTATGCGGCGTGTGTGTCCGCGCAAGAAAGAGAAAACCGGCGGTAACGAACAGTTTCCTCGCAAAGAAATACGAGGGAAGCCACTGGCTTCCAGATCGAGGTCCGCGGATATATCAACGAATTTTTTACGATATTTTACGCAAAAGAGGCGCCGTTCATCTTTCGGGGGGGAATCATTCATAAAGTTCCTGGCCTGAGTCTCGTTTCGTTCGTTTCTCGCGAATTGTTACGAACGGGAATCGACGGCGATACAGTTTGCCGAGTTTTAACAAATTGCCCGGAAGTATCATGGGTAGGGTTGGGGTAATTTTTTACGGGCAAGGGAGCGGTATAAGGAAGAAACACTATCATTCCGCCTGTACCGTTTCGAAGTTGCCCCGTATCTCGTTGAAGTTTTGATGTTACATTCGGTGAAAGACAGTTGCAGCTGCTCCGGGGATCGTTCGAGATTTCAGATTGCTTTATTTCGCTTCAAGTTTCAGCCGTAAATGTTCATGCAGAGATTAGCCATACGAATGGGAACGAAGTTTTACTATTATTTCTCGGGTCGCGTATGAGTGGTTCCCTTGAACAGGAAATTGATCGTTGGAAGATGTAACTCTAGTTATATTGTTGGACGTATTAGATCCTTTTAATCGAGGTGTTAAGTTAGTAATGGTCGAGATGAATGGTTATTTTATTACAACTTATTGATGTGAGTACAATTATTAAGTGTACCAATAAGTGATTCCCTGTTTCCTTAATGAAATTATAATAGAATTTAAAGGCAGTGTGTGTTTTTGACCTATTGCTTGATAAAACAGTGTAGGGTGTCAGAGAACAATTAACAAATATTAATTAGGGGTTCATATGTTTGTTATTTTCTAGGAAACAAATATTAAATTTGGTACAAAAATAGTGGATTATTTTTTGGTACACCTAATATTATTATGTACGTAGTTGCGGATATACTTTTAATTCAAACCTCATATTATTTTATTACAATATCATATTCCGCTTTCGACTAAAAATTGGAAACCGCTTGTTGAGTTTTAGTGAAATTATATCGTAATAAACACTTTTCCCTGATTTTAAATGTATATTTTCCGAAACAAAACCTTTGAATATCGATAAAATTATATACATTCAATTAAATAGTTTTTATTTAACAAATAAGTAATTATTTCTTTCAATTTGCAGGGTGATTCAAAATTCTAGAATGGTTGGGTGTATTGTTATACAAAAGGAAGTTATCGATTGTTACCTTTGTTCCGTATGATAATGTGCTTCTTTCTTTTAAGGTAACGTTTCAGCATAGTTCCGACTGCAATTGCATTTGCCGTGGTTCACATTTATACATTACATACCGACCACATTAGATCCGCGCCGTGCTGACACAAATGCACGGAACGGCCCTATCTAGGTTCCAATTTCGTATCTGTAGTCCAACACGTGTCGTTATCGCATTCTGCCATTTGTAAGTCCGAGTGTATTTGGAACGGTTCTCCACCATTTGTGAGGCAAAGCAGATCGAATGAGTGGAATCTACCGCGTCATATAAAATCTTTTCTGAAAAATATAAAATATTACGATTTGACTGAACGTAAATGTTTCTTTACCATTAGGTTTAATAAGAAACGATTACGGCTAGAAACATACAAGGCGTAAATGATTAAATTAATATATTCACATGTTCTTGATAATTTATTACTTATATTACTTTAGGTGGAATAAATTTACCTTAATGGACAGTTGTTTTAAATAGTAGCAACATTACTTAAAATATTTATTACCGAACATCTCACAAAAATATAGAAATTTAGTTGAAAATATCAAGCTAGACGACAGCGGTAACCATCACACACGCACTAATATAAATTCTATAATTTCAGTCCTAAAGGAAGCATTATCAAAGCAGTGGTAACTTTATCGAGATCTCCTCAATAAATAAATTTATTGAGAACTATAAATTGGTTAATGAAAAAGGACAATCTACAATTTGCAGCGACTATTAAATCCCAGTATTTCATGAAGAACGACCCAGATAGACTGATGGCAGAGAAGTCAATTGGCGAACGGTTCGAATTGACGGGAAAATCGAATATCCACGTTATTGTGATTGATTACAGGCCAGAAGCCCATTCCTTCACGCGTTTTCCTTTGTTCTTATTTTGTTCCTCCTTTCCTCTTTTATGTCGGCCTACACGTATCTCCCTTGGTATTTCTGTCTGTTTTGTTGCTTCTGCTGCACCATTTGTTTTCACTATTTTCGTGAGAAAATCCAGAAAATGATTGAAACATTCCCTGAACTCCACGCCTCCGGCATCGGTACCATATCTCCCTAGAATAATATTATATTCATTGTATTCTGGAAACAAAACAGGGATTGATTTACTTCTGTTGGGATTAAAAATATCGAGAATCTCTCTTGAGACAGGGAACAAAAATGAAAATTCAGATACAAAAGGAATTAAGTACACATTGGTATACTATTTTTGAGTAAATATACGGGGATAGTGATTTGATGTATAAAGTTTGGAAATACATATGTTTCTATTAGGAACTTTGATAGCAATGTAAATTACAGACGAAGAAAATATTTACAAACTCATAATACTGTTAACCAAGGAGAAGATTAAATTATATATGTGGCGTAGTCATAAGGATGACATAAATTCAAAGAAGTACTTAATTTGAACTATTACTCACTATTTTCAGGTGCATAATACGTGTTGATGATTAATGTATATTTTCCATGAATTTGTATTTTAAACCTTTACTCTAAAATTTTAGGTCCAATTATTATAGAACCCAATAACAACATATCACCTCGGTGTTTATTATTGCTGTCGCAAGTAGAAGTATCTCGTACTGGTCAGACAGATCATATCAATGCTACTCAAATGCACACACGGGAAACGAATCCTCAAATGTAATTTTCCGGAAAACTAAATCCACTTATGCTCGAATACTTAACCCGTATATATTTTAACCCACATAATAAAATTTCCAATCCACTGAAATTAATTCATTTCGAACCTGTAGTCATAAAATCGAACACAAATTGGCAAACCACTAACGTGCACTATATTTTTAATTTTCTTTCTAAATTTCGCTGGTTCCTGCCTAAAACTACCGAGTCCATACTATTATTCATCGAAATCTGAAGAATTTCATTGAAGTGTCAGTTCCGAAGAACGATTAATTGCTCTATTCTTCTCACTTGTCAAGCAACACGATTAAAACGGAAGCGTTCTCTCGTCTAAGAGGATTACGCCCTGAGACAAGGGTGCAAGCTACCCTATACGAACTGATTCCCACTTGTATCTCGCTCTGCTGCACAGAGTAGCTTTTTGGGTACTGAAAGGACTTCCCTAGGCCAGAAAAAAGGAGCTTGACGACAGACTCTGACGTCGAAGCCGGGTTAATCCTGGACCCGACTTTAAAGAGGTTTCGCGGACCTCTTTCTTTTTTCCCTTCGTTGAATATCACTCCCCCGATGCTCGAGATTTTTTAATTCCTCGGATGGTTAGGTGACAGGTCTCTACCCATTGATTCTACCCCCGGTGTTTGATGATCACCGCCGACGAGAGGGGATTAGCCGTTGGGAACTTAATCCACTCTCCAGGCTTTTTGCCCAGGGTTATACCCGTTTGGGGTACGTCTGTCATTTTCGAGGACTCTCATTTCTTAGAGAGGAGACGCGGTACCTTTTTTTATTGTTGTTGCTCCGCTGTCTTTCAGTGACGTGTGATCAGTAACCCCAATTGTGATCTCGAAGGGCGCGTTTTCATCAGTTCGGTGCAGGATTATTTCGTGGTGTCTGAAGTTCAGGTTTTGTTCGGAGGGAACTCGTGATTTAAATTTTACTGGAGCGGGTATCGGGCTTTTTTCACGATACTTTATTTAACGGATTTACATTCTGAAAATTATTATGTATTTGTACGTGAAGTGGGTAGGTTTCTAGTGAAATTTTACGTCAAATGAATAATTACACGAACTTTACGTGATAAAGCAAGTTTTAACAGATTCTGTAGTCGTTTCACAATGAAATTGCAATGTATTTCAGTAATTATTCTTATAAGTCAGAAATTAATATAAATTTATTTTCGAAAGTTGTATTAGACAGTTCGAAGACATGTTTAATCGTTAAAAATATTTTCTCTCCTAAACAATATTTATTATCGAAAGTTTTAGTAAAGTTTCATTATGTTGATTAGGAGTTTTGTTGAAAATTTCCCTTCTTTAATATGTCTAGGGATATTTGTTATATTCGACTGACAGCATTGTGTATTTGTTGTAGTGCATATACATATACATTGAAAACATGGAAAAGTACATCTTAATTTAAGGTTTGAGTAGTAACCTGTATGAACAATATTTAATTCTCACTAAAATCAGTCATATTTTTGCATGTCAACCTAATAATCATCCCATATTCTTTGAAAGTCTAACCATATAAATTGCAGACCTTCTTAACACTTGTAAAAAAATCAAAAAAAGTAATACGTACTAAGCATTATTCATAAAGAAAATGAATGTTTCAAAGATTTTTCGCCAATTTTCTATCAAACAATATTTCTTAAAAATAAATCATCAAAATGTTCGATTTCCTGATTTTAAATAAACTATAAAATAATTTACTGTACAGTGTTGTCGTTAAGATCGCTGCTCCCAGTCAGGAAAAAAACGTACAATGCTAAAATTCCTCGAAACTCGTTCGAGCTATGTACATAATCAGCTTTCCTCCAAATGTTCGCGCAAGAAAATTCGCTCGGCCAGTATACCTTCCAGCGTCCTTTCGTAGGACACGTCGTTCCACAAATAACGCTTTTGTCCGTGAAACGAACTATTTCCTAACTCCTGGACAAAGACGGGGGTGGGATTACTTACTAGCCCCTGTTTGAAGTCGTTTTAAAGAGATCTTGGTCGGCACCGAGAAACCAAGGCATCCTCGACTCTGCCGTGTCCCTCGGGCGCTCTTAAATTCCTTTCTGCTCACAAGTGGAGGGGGCAGGGGTCAGGGTTAGGATATCGTGCGCGCGCGCCCTTCCAGCCACAGTTACCCTCCCGGAACTTGACGCCCGAGTCACGAAGCCATCTGTTACAGTTCGTCGAAGTTTGCGCCGCGAAAGGCTGTATTTATTCGCACGGGAAGAGATCCCGTGTTTTTTTTACGAACGGGCGAAGAGCTTCGAGAACTTAGGGACGCACCACCGATTTTTCGGCCCCACTGGATACCTCGAATTCGAGAAAGATCTCTTCTGCCTTGACGCAACAATTGCCTGCCCATCGCAATTCCTTTAACCCTCCGTGGACACCCTGGGGTTCAGTTGACTCCAACAAACATTTCATACCTGTATATTTTATGGTTTATCAAAAGACTATGAACATGAAAGAAGTTACGATACCTTTAGTGAAAATAATCATTCTTTAATCTTTAGAGTGCCAGTTAAAATTGCTAACCCACCAGTTCGTATAGACATAGACAAATTGGCTGCACGCTCAAATTGTGTGAATGCGTGTCTTTATGTGGAATTGAGAAGCGCTTAAGAACAATGTGTTGTATCTTGTTATTTTGAAGTCGAAAATATCGATATTAAACCAAACTGTTTTTTTAATTTTTAAAAATTTACTTTTAACCCTTCAACGCCCAAACACCATTTTCGGGGGAAAAATGACTTCTCGCTATTAGTTAACTCAAAAATGGTCCCATACGTTTACCTCATCAGTATTTCCACGACAAAACCCCTGGATTTACGTCACAGTAGGCGTTGAAGGATTAAATCGATCTCGGGTAAACTTATCGAGTTATGCCCCTGTTTTACTTGTACTCGTCATGTTATATCCCTCTGCATCTACTTTTAATATATTGTGGACAATACGCTGTGACACGCGTACACATAGCCTCGCTTCCACAGTATCGGGTGGTACAGGCACAATATAATACAATATACATACAGGATAAATGAAAACCTGAAGACATCGAATCACGTCTCCTGTTCTCAATGCTTGGGACAGAGTTGGGCAAAGTGTAATCTTATTATAAAATCCAAATAACAATTACAATGTAATTTCAATGTAATTCCAAGACAATTACAATTACATTGTAATTAACTATACTAAATTTGCAATTGTAAAAAAAAATGTAATTGTAATTGTAACTATCCCGCAATCACATTACATTGTAACTGCAATTTCGATTTTGTAATTAAATTACATTTTGCCCAGCTCTTCCTCGGAGAACAAAAGACATCGATTCACGTATTAAAAGCTCGTGTTAACAACTTGTTCCCTTTTCCAACTATGTCATATTATAGGGAATACTCCCGTTTCACTACCAGATGACAGAAAAATCAGTGTTAACTTGATAAGAATGAACTTATCCATATTTTTCCCCTGTGCTCTTCATATGCAAGCATAGATATCTTGAACGGTGTCATAGGGCATCGTCCCGAGAGTTTTCAGTTTCTGGCCACACATCGATGTCCAAGATACACGTAAACGCAGGATCGACGTGACACGTTAATGCGATTCGGGGACTACGCTACAGCTGTCACGTCCCCGTCACCCATCACACCTTCAAAGCCACCCTTGCCCCGAAATTCGTTCCACTCGATTAACTTTGATCCTGGTGATCGGGAACGGGGACGAATATAGTAGGTCACGTCGATCCATCCGTGTGTCCGTCGAAACAGCTAACGTCTGATTTTTCTTGCTACCGGCGTATAAGGAAGGAAGGCGGGCTTCTCCGATTACTTTGACGAATTTCCACGAGAAATTGGAAAAGCGAAAGATTCGTCCGGAGATAAATATTTTTTATTGGATGTATAGTATTAGGCAAAATTGTAACTACTTGAGCGTACTTCTTTCAGAATATATTCTTTAGCATTTTTAATATCAATTAACTAAATGAATGCTTGATGAAAATTTGTTAAGCATTTTCGATATTAATTAACTAAGAGTATGGGGGTTTCTTTAAATGTGATTTTCTTAAATATTGATAATTTTAACTAAACCCATAGTTTTTGGTAATTAATAGAGATAATGTTAAAGAAATTCATTTTCAAGGAATTCTCATGGTCAAGTTGTTATAATTTTTTGTCCGGTACTGTACCATTTGGTTATTTACTGCTGTTGCATCTGAATTGAGTATATGCATACGTGATTCCAGAAAAATCTTGTGTTAAATTAAAAATATTTCTCTTAATTAACGATGTAGGATATTTTTACCAAATTAAACTTGCGAAAGATGCTTTACATTTAAACTGCCTTTTCTTGTGATGAGAAATATAACTGTGGATTACTTATTAGTAAATCTAATAATAATAATTTTGTATATTGGCAGAATATTTTCTCCAAATCATACATAAAAGTAAAACAAAGGAAGAAACATCATGAGCACGTTAACATTTCTTATGTTGTAACATTTAAAACTTTCAATAATTTAAAATTTTTTAGACAGCTTTACATTTGTTGATCCGAAGAAAAACTTTTTCTTAAATTTAGAGGATTTTAATTCTATAGTACAAATATGTACCTTTATTGCCCTTTATTTAAAATAAATTTGTTATAATACAATGTCTCTTGAATAACTTATGATTTCGGGCTTGAAAAAGGAATTAATGAATGCTGTAAAACATACTTTGATATTAATAAAAAAATATGAGAAGGAACTGAAGAAAATATGCACGTATTTGGTGCAAGTGCAACTGCAAGGAGAATAATCTTGGGAACATAAAAAAATACGATGGTTCTTTACGCCTATACTACTTTACGTTCGCATGAATAACAATGACTCTAAAGCAGTTGGTTCTCGAGCAGCTTGAGTGTAGAGTGCACATCGTATTTTTGTTGTTAAAATATAACGGCTCATAAAAGAAAATAATCCATGAAGAAGATGATGTATCCGATTCTCGGCCATTCATGAAATAGAAATGATCTAACACGTTGGGAAATGTTTACGAATATAAATGAAACAAAATAGAACCTTCATTTTCATAGAATCGTTGTCAACCTCGACATTAACTTTGTCTACGAGAACGAGAATTATATTCTCCAGATTCAGTTTCCCAGATCGTACTTTCTATCAAGTACGATCTACATAAATTTAGTATTCTTTATAAACACGTTAACGGACATTTGATAAGTTATCTTCTAGATAAGTTTTCGGCGTCATGTTTCATAAGTGTTACATTCATCCTTTAAATTAGAGAAGTGCATACATTTGTTCTCGCCAAATCACATTAGATACACATAATATGAACGAATCATGTAATGCTCCATTTGGGCTAGTAATACCCTGAATTTATGCTTTACCGGTATTTTCGGGTATTGACATTAAAATTTTAGGGGAGCTACGTAGCCTCAGGACTGTGGAACATACAAAAGCGTTGGTCTGTCGGCCGAGCTCTGATTGGTAGGCTTTTTTTCGTTAATATCTCGTTCACAAAGCCTTGGATAACATTTTTGCTATAGAAAAAATTGTTCCAAATCACATCACGAGTGACCTATTTCAGGGATCATTACAGCACTTTTGTTACACCGTGTATACTATAAAGTAGAAACTTACAGTGAAATTTGTCACGGTACAGTTAGACAAGCTGTCCTTTATTCGATTCTCCCTCATAAAGGGGTACCGGCGCAACGTTCAGTAATACAGCGTTTCGTTGGGTCAAAGTTCAAGGAACAAGGGATGCCTCCCCTGTCGATGATCGAGCTGCTGTCCTAGCGAGCAACGTAAATATTTGCAGGATCGCGGGAGGGGGGAGTCGATAGGCGGGAAATCTTTATTATTTCAGGGATATGAAACTCTCCCGGGCCGATTCGCGAAGTGAAATGTCTACTTTCTTTACTTTTCCCCTTTTTCTCTGATGTGGCCCGTCCCGTGGATGCTGTTACCATGTTACCGTGGGGAGGCCGGATCGAAACGTCGAGTCTATAAATCGGGGAGAAAACTTCGATACAGTCCCTGTTGAGATTTCTATGAATAAAATTGGCGGTCGAGGAACGTCGACGAAGGTTGTCGCGATAGAACACGGGTCATTGAGACTGGAATTTCTCCCTAAATGCTCCATATTTGTAGTCCAACTACCACAAATCACATTTGTTGATTGACCAGTTTGTAAATTTCCAACAGTAAGTTTCATTGAAAAGTATATTAATTCGAATTACGTTACTAAAAAATGGGTCAAGTCCATACGATAAGTGCGAATCTGCGTATCATAATCATCTTATTATGTTACTGATACAGTAAATCCTCGATGACTGTTTGAAGGCTTCTCAGCACTGAACATTAAATATTTTGCGGCTGAAGCAAGTATTATGGTCTTCAGAATTCCAGGCTCTATCACTGTGCTAAACCGAATGAAAAAGTGAGCGTTACTCCTAGGGACCTCTCCTTGTTAGTGTCGAGTAGCCTTCGAACGGTTCGACCAGGAAATCGCCTTCTTGCTCTGTCATTTATATTTCTAAACATATTTTTATTATCAAAATGCGTAATATAATGAATCTTGTGTTTTTTTTTTACGATATTGATTCAAGGTTGTCGCGATGGATCCTGGGTCACTGGAAGTAAAATTTCCTCCGGACACGTGAAATTTTACGATACGCAGGATTAAATTATACGGCTCGAAAATGACGCGTCCATTACAGTGTAAATCCACTTACTTTCACGATGATCCGGCTCCGGTTTAATTAATTTCAGAAATTCACTCGCTCGTTTCCACCCACGAACTGGGTTGAAACTTTTGTCTGTATGAAATTCGTCATTCGAGCTTGTCACCGGTTTCAACGACATTCTACCCGAGCACGTTCTACAGCATGACAGATACATAAGAACCGTTTCGATGAAGTTTTTCGTGCGTTTGACAGACTTTTACAAGGATTGTTGATTGATTTGAAAATTCGGTTTCTGAATATTTCTCGTGGATCTGTGTATTTCAAGTGGCTTTCCACGAATCGTTTTCAAGTTCGTGGTAAAGATACGAATATTAGCTTCGATGAAGTTTTTCGTGCGTTTGACAGACTTTTACAACGATCGTTGGTTGATTTGATCATTCGGCTTTTGAGTTCTTTTTTCGTTGATCTGGGCTACCTCGGTGAGAGTTTCAAGATAATTTTCAGGAGTCATTTTCACGTTTGTAATTAGGATACCAGTTAATTCGCACTTTTGCTATTAGGAATGTATGTAGTCATTTCTGATCCGAATACTTTGTTTAGTGAACATTTTAATTATGATACTACTTATAGTTAGCTAATGAAGTCTAGGATGTGGTCGGTGTCAAGTGACATAATGTTAAAAAATTAATATAACGAAGGGATGAATAGCTAAATTTGCTAATTTTTATAATAAAAGTCACTGGGACGTAGCTAAATTTACCTATACATGACAGGACATTCTTAGGATCATTTCTTATGAGAAAAATGTGTTAAATTGGTACAAGGGACAGATGGGGGTTATGTGACTGATGTTACGATTATAACGAGATCCACAAATCTCGATTATAGGGAAAACGTGCTGTAGGTATATGCACGAGGAAAATGCATTCGATCTGTCACAGTGCACGCGAGGTCACCGGTTAATATATTTAATGCACTCCGTCCGACGGAATCCTGATAACTTTTAATCTCGTTATTAAAATATGTCTCTGCGGATACGTCGCGTCGTATCGATGCCCGAGGGAAGAGTTTCAAACGGCGAATCGTTTTATTTCTTTAAGAGCGAGCTAACCTCGCGAGTTACGTCGAGCAGGAACTTTTTCCTTCGCCTTGTATCTTGACTTGTGAGGGAAAATTAGAAAGTGTTTCGAGGTCGACTGGCGCGAGCAATAATCCCTAGGTAAATGTTGGAAATTAACATGACACGTAGTAACTGTATTAACTATTATATTTAAATAAGTCCAGTAACTTGCTCAAAGCGCTTCGTTATTCAATTACTTTAAATTTTTCTCATTTTTCAATTGCACGGAGTTGGATTCGCCGAAGACGGATTGCAAAGGGATGCTGTGTGAAAAGACGATTCAAGTGCAAGCAGGAGTTTCCGCTAACGAACTGATTAATCAAAATTCGATTACGCGCAAATGAACTGCGTTGTGCCACGCGGAGATGAAGTTCTCCCGTTTGCTCTCCGTTGAGGGGAGAATTAAATTTCAGCTTCAGCTGTTTAATGATACGAATTTTCGATTTTTTAAAAGAATTTATAGTTCGAATTAATAATAGTGAACTATGTATTCAATGATGCGAATTTCCATTAAAACGTGCCGATGTACAAACATTATATTTTTAATATATCATCGTGATATTTTATTTAATAAAGACAGCTTATTATATTGACGAAAAATGATAATTATAGCAAGTAACGAAAATATTCGGAGAGTAAGGAGGTATGTTTGACTTGGACTTGGAATGAATATCTTAAAATTGTTTAATAAATTTAATTGTACAATGTACTGAACAATAAAAGGTACGATTATCCCATATTACAAAAGAGGACAATTTATTCTGAAATACAATATTCGTATATTATTTACAGTCCAAAAGAATAGTACACTTTTTGTAGTATTTATTAAGTTGATATTTACTGAACACGATTTCTTTCAGACGTATCACTCTGATAAAACCGACGAGAGTTTGTTATATCGACATTTCTATTATTGCGTTACGTGCATTCTTTCGCCTGGTCAGTGAAAATAGACGCGCATAATTTTCTGGGGAACTAACCCGCGACAGGGGACCGTTTCTTGACAGGAAATCAACGTCGACAGCACATCACTTTCGGAATGTTGTTCCTCGATCTATTTTCGAACGTTTCGATGAAACGAGAAAAAAAAGAAATAGTATTATCATGATTTATCTCTGTTTCGTCAGGTTTTTCGTCCGCAAATATTACCCATTATTCTTCATTAATTGCATATCCGATTTTCTGTCATTGATGTTATAATAGTGCTCGGGAAATCGTACGAAAAACATGGCGAATGCGCAGCGTATGATATTTACGCGAATACGACGTAATTGTCATTCGTACATTTGCATTTTTGTACCATTTGTCGCAGCGACCAGAATAAATACTTTATCTCGAGATGCGTTCATTAATTTCATATTTCACTCACTGGCGGGCGACGTGGTTAATCGAGAAATATGACGTTCGCGAAATAGTAAAAAATGGCGGAACATTTGTGCGCACCTCTGCGTGCATTTCATACTGGCTAACGTATCCTTTATGCAGGTTTTTCACATATACAGAACTGGAATTTTCTTTTATGTTATTTCATTTCCTTTTGCTCCAAAATTGGAATATATGGTGGTAATCAATTCATTGGAAAATGGCACATTCTTCGGCAATTTTTCGGGTAAACTTTGAGTTTTTAATGAGTAATAGGCTATTTCTTACCAAATTCAGTACTTATTTCTACACAAATCAGAAACATATATTCTCTTAATAATATTTATTACTGTTCTCCACCGGTTATATGCCATTGTAATATATTAAACTGTGTAATTTTTTATAATTCAAATTATTACAACTTTGCTTTATTGCTAAGAGGACCATTGAGTTACTCATTGATGTAACTAATACACTAATATTGAAAAGATTCTATTTTATACAGTCATTTTTATCATAGATGCATAAAATCCATGATTTACTAAATTGGGTTATCAGTGAAAAGAATTTCGTCCATAATATAATTAATATCCTTCGACCAAAATACGATTATTATTCATATTATCAGTGACAAAAAAATACAGTAGTGACAATATCAGATTCCAAAAAATGAAGTTGAAATTTCGAGGATAATGGTGTTTCCAGTTGATGTGTACACTACTATTATTTAAAACTGGAACAAGAAATTGGAGAATGCAGAAAATAAAGCAATAACGAATGAAGTTGGGCAACAACAGCACGAAATGCAATTATGAACTGTATAAAACCATTCTAATTTCAGTGTACAAACACAACAGACAGAATCAACATTTTCTCTCAATGGAACGAATAATAAACACATTGAACCAGTACACCCTGCAAGGTTCCAGAGAGCAATTTATGTATACACAAAGAAAAACCGTTTGGACAGAGAAAAATATCGAGGAATTTTGAAAAATTGCCTTCAATCTATGTCATTCAGGGATTCGACGTGACTATAAATCGAAAACTGGAAAAGAGGAGGGGTAAATAGTTCGTATGATTTCTTGACGGAGAGAAAAGGGAGGAATTGGAAGGATATTAACTGGGCGGCTGACAAGACGAAAAGCCAGTGTTTCCCCGGGCTGATTTGACGTTTCCATGTGCTCGCGCTCGCGTGTGCTGGCAACGACCGTGTTTTCACCGCTTGAGTACGGAAGGCTCGGAGGAAGAGAAATGGGAATATTGGGAAAATTGCTTCCCTCGGTGTCCCTGGTGTCCATCTGGTGTCTGCTGATCGTCGAACCCGGCCAGGTTCAGAGGGAACAAGATCATCTGGGTAAATCATCTTTCTATTGCATTTGTGTCCTTGCTTTTTCGCGCTGACGTCACGTCAATTCGTTTCCGGTCCAGGACTAGCTCGATGATTTTATCGGTGGATTCCATTTTCCGGAACACTGGGTTTCCAAGTTTGTAATTAATTGTCGCCGAGAATTTCCTCGAGAAGCTAGCAACACATTGACACTCTGAAATGGGATCTGAAATTCTCGAATTTCCGACTCGACAGGTAAAACGAAATTTCTGAAAGAATTTTCACCTCAATCATTATCGATAATTTTCATCAATAAGTTTTTTAATTTTATCGAGTTATAAGTATATTGCAACTTGTATAACGTATTTAAATACGCGGAGGCAACTTCATAGAATTTTATGTTTTATTTTCAATTTCGTAAATACTTAATCCTCCGTGGTTACACATTTTGGTAGTTCCGTCATGGTCACACGGGGTCCCATTGACTACACGGACTTTGAAATGGTTGTCGTTTTTACAGTATACATTCTTGTAGATTAAAAAAATTCTTAAGTATACTTTTAACACCATAGGACATAAAGTTTCTTAAAAAATGAGTTTTTTGCACTAAAAGAATTATAACTTCTTAAATTTGGTTCGTTTAATGAAACGAAATATAGAGATATAAAGCTGTAAAGTTTTGTTGGGGTTGCCTGGACGATGGGTGACCTCCGAGGCTTAATAAAACTGATGAAATAATTGTTTCAATTTTGGATGTTAAAAAATTCTCCATAGAAATGAGAATTTGCTTAACAGTTCAGTGTGTGCATTAATGATATATTGTTGCTATTTTTAGTTTGCGAGAAACTTTAAAAGTTCGTTTGTTTTGCGGGACTCTCCCGAGGAACGTTTGAAATTCCCTGTGGTTCATCACAAATCAATTTCGCGTTTTCCGATTTTGATTTACAGGCTCGCTTAATATTCTTACAATGTACAACACTAACGTAAGCAAAAGTAAATTCTAGACTTTGATTTATCGTTTCGCCGTGTTTGACAGATTTATCAGGGCTCTGCTTACCGTTTCGTTCCCCCGGCAGATTTATTGTTCCGACCGCGAAACTGTGAGATTTTTCCGAAACCTCGAAACACACGAATCAATATTACATTTTCATTTTTGTCCGGCGTTGACGTTTGGAAGGCATCCGTAAATAACGATTGCAATTCTTTGTCATTATTAATTCTCGTATTCGAATTATTAATTCAGTAATTCTGAGCTTCTGGAGGTACAAATATACTCTAAAAATTCTGTACATTATTGTTAATAATTTTAGAATGGTTGTGCATTATACACAGTTACTTAATTAGGACACGTGTTGTTTCGCTTCACTGGAACCATCGTACATTTAAGTGAATTATTCCTATAACATACAAGCTATGTGCACAAAATAATTTCCATGAAATGATTAATAAATTATGTATATAATACCGTGAACAGTTGAAATTATTAAAATCATTAATGCATTGAACCATTAGAGATTATATCGACGGAAACATATTGATTATGGCAATGATTAATTACGTGATTTTTCGAAACGCCCTATAAATTATACCAGAAGTGGCCTCAAGTAAAATAATTCTGGCTTATTTGCGGTTGAATTCACTGTATAATTTGAGTTTCATTTTGTATATATTTGTAAGAATCATATGAAATTATACTATTCATATTGTAGGTGTACTATGAGAAATCAAAGCGTCTAGAGTAACTTCATAATTAACGTTTAAAATTTTCCTGTGTATTTGAACTTGTCGGTATAAATTATTGACAACCAATTATAACAACGACGAATCGATCAATAAAACCAATTCGCGGTTGATCCAATACGAACCAACGTTATGTTAACGCAACAGTTCGCTCCCAATTTTACAGTGAATTTACATTATTGAATTCTGTTTTTCATATGTTGCATTTATGAAAGAGGATTTCAAAGATTTTCTTAATACATTTTTCGTCACAGTTTCTTCTTCCACTTAGCTCCCATGACGTTTTGAAATTTAAAGAAATTGAAGTATTTATTATAGCCGTATGCCAAACCAGATTTTTTCTCAAATAATGGAAACTTGTTTGTTTTACCTTTCTCGCGTAGTGGGCTTCTATAATATGATGTCTAATATTATAATACATTTTTTATATTTCGGTAAAATAATATATAAATTACTTTATTTACGTGTTTCCATCAAGAATTGTCCAAAGTTACATAAAGGCAACATTTTGTTCCAAAAAACTTTATTAATAGCATTTATTTTCATTCTTATATACTTTTATAAGTAATAAATAATTATGTGTGTAAAAATCGCCTCGTTTCACTGCTCGGGACTTAATGGGTTAAATAGTCCTGGAGATTGTTACGAAATTTCATTTCCACCGAGTTTCGCGACTCGCGTTCTCGATCTTTCCGTTTCGCCGTGACATTAATATCGCGTCGAGGCCGTGGCAGCGGGGCTACAGATGTCCGCCTGGAGCTTTGTTGGTGTCCCGAGCCCCGAAGTTATTCCTCGCCTTTCGGCATTTCGCCGCGGTTCCTCTATTTTTGCCAGCTGCTATTCTTGAACCCGCGTTCTCCTCGAATCGGCATCCACGTTTATCCCTACGTCCCCCACCGTTTCTATTCGCTCGGCCACACCTGTGACCCTTAAGAAAATTGGACGCCTGTCCTGGCCAGACAGCGGAAAACACGGAAACGCGTCTCGTGGTCGCGAACCGGTGACTTTTAAAGCATGTTTCCCTTTTTGGAGAAGATCATTTCGACTGACGTCATGTTTGAAAATAGAATCAAGTTCAGTGTACATGGGGTGTTCAGGAATTAAGGACCGAGAAAGGAATTTTTAACGGTGTATTAACCCTTCTGCAGTGATGAATAAATTGTTAAATTTCTATTCCTCGAAGTAACCCTCATTCGTCCCTCAGCTTTGAACTGTGCACCAAGGAATCTATTTGGGATACTTTGTTTTCGTTTGAAATTAGTGGTCAGTGTAAACAATTGTAGAATATTTTATTAGCACATTTGTTTCAGTTTTTTTATATTCCATTTAACAGATACCTTCTTTAGGATGAATTTGATAACATGGAATGCAGTAGCACTCTGAACGTGCGTTGAATGCACTAAATTGTTATAAGGTTAGATAAATGACCGATAGAGAGTACGATGAAAAATGGACACGAAATTAATAGATCTGAATGGATAAAATATTTTTTTTAAATATTTCGTTTTGTTTATTTGTTAAGTAAATATTTGTTACTTATTCTACCTAAACTATGGAGAGGCATCGATAGCCATTAAGTTTGTTTTCCTATCTTTGAATAGATGTAAGAAATTGTTCTTCCAGATCACTTTGCAGAAGCTGGTCTATTAAAAAGAAGAATCAGAAATCAAATACATAAATTTTCGTACTACTGAAAATAATAACCAGCATTACTGTATAATGCAATTACATATTGTATTTCGAGGTTATCTCTTATAATTATTTTATTACGAATTATGATTTATCAGTCTCTTTACAACACGCAGATTTGTTCAGAGTGTACACAAGAAAGTATTTAATATAAAATTCAATTATAAAATTTATATTTTAATCTGAGAAGAGTAATGCAACTGGTTCTTTTATCTGTATTTCAGTCGTCTTTGGAAAAAAGACTTTGATACCAGCTCCAGACCTCTCTTTTATGGAAAAAATAAAAGCAATATTGCGAGTTACGGACTGAGAATCTCGCAACTTGTATATTTGCGTTCACGTCAATATCATACAGAGTGATGAAAGAAGTGCGGTTTTTGTGTCTACAAAAACACTTTGCACGAAGAGTCGACTTATTATCATTATTTGAAATTACATTGTACATAATTCTACAGCAGAAGTGAAACAATAGCATAATTTCGAAACTCTTTTCGTAGAAAGAACGTTTTTTTTCAGTTCCTCCTACTAACAATAAGTAATTAATATATTTGCAAAGTGGAATATATTCTTTCCTTTTAAGAATTATTTCATCCGTTCATAGGCCAAAGTGACCAGCTTCACTTTTCGAATTTTTTCAGATAATAGCACTAAAACATTTAATTATATAAATTTTTTAATTTCCCTACTTATTGCTTTATAGAGTAGATACTTTGGCAAATAAACTGCTCATTTACTATACTTTGAGGTCTGGGTTAGGTATTGTTAGACTGTCACGAAAATAGAAATTTTAACGACTACGTTGAAAAAGTCAACGATTAAAAAATATTTAAGAGAGCACATCCATATAATGCCTGGTTTGCCATGATTTTTCCGTCCGTCATGGTGCGTTGTAAAACAAAGTGTTTTACCCACCAGAGGCCGGCAACGTTAAAAGTTCCTATGCAGAAGCGTTGTTGCTTCTGGAAGAAATATTCTTGCAGAAGTACAGCCATAAAGAGTGATTCATCGCTCGCAACATGTGAAGTGTCTGCCATTTTTATACGCTTTTACGCCGTCAGTTATTTCGGGAAATATTGCCCGGAAATGTAACCGACACAGTATCGTTTCATTTATTTTCATGGTTGACAGCAAATTATTTCGATATTTAAATATTTTCTTTAATTTCAACGAACAAGACAGAAATAGAAGAATGGGGTCAGTAACAGTTTCAGTCGATATACGAAGAGAAAATCAGTACAGTCGATGAACGTGGTGGAGAGGTCGGACTTGAAAAATTATTTTTGTACCCTAGTGAACATTAAAATAGATTCACTTTATCCACCGTTAATAGCTTCACTCGGTAATAGCTTTGAGCATTGAGTTTCGTGACCTGAGACGGACTATTTAAAAATCGCGTAAAAAAAGAAATTTATTACACAATAGAAAATCATTTTATTCTTCTCTAATACATTATAATGCCTCCTTGAAACATAAAACAAATTAAGTTTAATGAAATTATATTTCACCAGTTTCTTCTAGAAATGGCACAATTCCACCATTTCGCATTTATCGTAGCGAGCAATGATTAATCAAAGGTACTTTCATTTCATTTAATAAATTTATTTCAACGAAATTAAATTCCTGAACACGTGGAATTCTATTGTGTCTAACAAACAGTTTAATGGATCGGATCCTCTACTTTCCAACGTCAGGGAGCTTTTGACGGATCCTCAAGTTCGTTTGGTTGAAACGTTGCCTGTTCGAAGGCAAACGTCGAGTCAAAACAACGGGTCGGGGTATATCGTATTCGAGCCAGGTTGAAATCCGGCCTGGGTATTCGATCGTACGGCAGATTCGATCGAGCAAAAGCACAAATTTCATTAAACAGACCACATAAATCCACGATTACCCCTAGCCAATAACTCCGCAACAGGGGATACCGAGCGGCACATATCTTCTCTGATCTCCGAATCGATTTCGGGCGACGTGCAGATTCTCGAAATGAGAATCCGTGGGACCGAATCGTGAAGCATAGTCGCCTATAGAGAAAGAAAGGGAAACGAGGCACGTACACGATCCGACGGATGATTAACAATCGAATGGGGGAACAATTTGGTCTTGTTTCGAAAACCTTTCTCGGTTGCAGATCGCCCAGCAGATCTGTCAGTTGCAGATCGTTCTGATAATCATGGATCGCCTTGCTACTTCCTCGACTTCGCGATAACTGGATCGATGTATCGAGATTTAAAAACTAGGGCTCGACAAATTTGAAAGATTACACGCTGTTTGTTATTTATTTTAAGTACGTAAACGAGATCTGGTCTTTACGGAGTCGCTAATGTATTGTTTTTGAGAAGACGGATGAGTTTTTTGTTTGGATGAGAAATAGGATTAATATACAACCAAATGCCATAATGATTAATTCTATTTCTGGTCTAAAGAACTTCACTTGACATAGATAAATTGGTTGGTTCTGTAGAATTACAGATGGTTCGCCATTGAGACACGAATTATTAGAACGTCGTGGATAAGTACTTCGGCTTCATCAATTTGTAGGTACTGCAAGTGATTTAGGGTAATATTTAATTCAGTGTCATTATTTGGTGAACCTTATTCATAGATTAAAGATAAATATAGGGGCAAAACACCAGTGTAAGGTGATTTACCCTATAGAACTCTGTGAAGTACACTGAAATATAGAACTTTCATCAGATGCAACGAGTTTTCTATTTTATTCTTAACACAATAAAATACTTGATGAAAGAAATTTCTACATTTTTTCCGATCTCTACAAATCACTGTACGAAATGTCATTTTGCATAAAAATTTGCTGTCTACCGATAAGAATTAAAAGTTTGGTACATATTATAATTTATCAGGGACATTTCTGCGTGCCTCATAAATATTTGTGCCATATTTTATTTCGCAAGCGGTCGTACGGCTTGCGATATTCCTAGCCGTCCTTGATGGAGGCATCAGGGAGATCGATCGAACGTCCAGATGGAGAGACAGGCTCTCTTGTATCAGACTTGATCCGTTGAAAGGTAAGGCGAAAACTGTGGATGGACGGTTTTTGTCCTCCCTGATGTGCCGTGATTAGGTCTTTCTCGACCTTTAAGTCCCGTCAACACGATCAAACCATTTGCGCAAACTGACTTGTGGATGCAAATTTGCGCAAATGAACTGATTAGTTGCATTCTACTTGAGATCCTTTTACACGTTCAAATAACTTGCGCAAACTACACAATATATTAAAATTGAATGCACAAGTCAGTTTGCGCAAATTATTCTTTCTATGTAGACGCAACTATTTGCTTGGGAAAATGTGAATGCACAGGTCAGTTTGCGCAAATTAGTCTGTCCGTTTAGTCGCAACGATTTGTTTGCGCCCATATGATGCACTAGTCAGTTTGCGCAAATTATTCGAGCGTGTAAACGGTCCTTTACGCGGTCGCCACAGGGCCTCGCGGTTCCAGACTTCATTTCCGGTAACCCCGGCCGTCAGGAATTACTTTGGCCGTAGGATCTAATAAGTTTTATCGATTTTCATGATGAAGAACGGGCGATAGGATCGAAGAGAATAGGCGGTAGAGATGGATGCCGGATAATGGAGACAGATGGACCTGGCGGGAGGGGGATTAGATGTGGGAGGGGGGAGGCAGGTGGAGCGGCTATGAAATAAGGCTCAGAACGCCGGAGATAAATGTCGAAATTTTAAGGCGAAGGATACGGAAGTGTTCGGGGATGATAGAGGACGAAGGCCTCCGTAGAAGGCTGGGTGATTGATGCTTAATAATCAGATGTATTCTTGGATTCTTATTTCTCGACGCAAGAGGGGAATAGAAGTGGTGTAATAATTGAATTTTTGGACTGCCTTTAGAGAATGTTTTATGAATTGTCGTACCTAGAGAAAGAAGGAAATATCTATCTTGGCGAATACAGCTATATGGAAGTATCTAGAAGAGAAATTTAGAATCAAAATTTGGAAATGAGGTCAATTTTGATTCCAATTCATCCTTGGTGCCGAAAAGAAAGATACGAATCGATGGGAACAATATCTATTATTTACTACCATGCATCTATGGAAAAATCAAAACTTAAATTTAATATTAACTAGAAAACATGGCAAGTGAACGAATATTACTTAGTTTATTATTAATATTTCTCTATTGATAATTTTCGATAATAAATGTAAATAAGAGTGGCGGTGTTCGTCAATTTTCGTTAGACAGTATACTGCAAGTTATATTTAAGGTATAGTGTACAGTCTATTAGCCGGGAGGAATAAAGAAATCAAACAATCGTACTTATTCAAATAACTACCTCCAAACAATAATAAAAAAATAATAATAAAAATACTTCAACTGTAGAGCATTGATTGAATTTAGTAACGATTGTTAATGTGCAATAGTTCAATGTTGACTGCAAACTATTCGTGCAAGTAGGAGCAACGAATACTGAAAGTATGACCGAACCTAGCTGTTTTCACTCTTCCTATTTAATTTAACGAAACACAAATTCGAATGATTATATCTATATTTGCATCGCAAAGGTGTTACCACATGCACCTTCACCCCACAAAATAAACGCCAACTGCAACATAAATTTCGCCCCCAAAGCTTACGGCATCGTAACAAGACTTCCAGAGATACCGCGAAAAGAAGTATTTATGTACTTTACTCTCGAGGAGACATCTTCTCGAGCACAATAGAGTTAAAGAGCTTCCACTCTCCGGAAACCATTACACGCCGTCGTACATACATTTACAATGGTAACAAGCATCTACCTAGCGATGTTTATTCATCGTTCAATCCTTTTTGCGCCTTAAAGTACATTACTCGAAAAATACGGCCGCGTCACGGCCAGCGAGACTGATGCAATTCTGCCGGGCCGGCGTGAGCGAGAGACAGGTAATCGAAAAAAAAAGCAAAACAAAAAAAGAACAGAAGAACGAGTCTCGAGCTACAGGGAACCAGATTAACAAGAAGAGGACGGACGTCCGCGAAGTAAAGTGGACAATATCGGGATAGAAGAGGGTGTATGAAGTTAAGAATCATGACCCAGAGTTGTCCCGGTGACAAAACTTACGGGATTCATAATGGAAGATGGCGGTGAATGAAAAAGTATCCAGGACGAACCGGAAAAGCTCCAGGAGCCAGCGGGCAGCAAGAGAAAATGGAGCATCATCCGCAGAAGAGAGACTGTCAAGGATGAGTTCGGTTAGGGGGGAGGATGGGGTTGGGAAAAGGGGTGAAAGAAGAAACGCGGGACGTGCACGGAAGTAGGAAACGACCGGCCATAAATACGTATTCGGCCATCGGCGCGGGTGCACCTATCGACCGTGCCCGGACGTATCGATAATCGAAGCCCGAAACGGCGCGCGATGACAAATGCCCGTATCATATATATAGGGGCAGCCTGCGTTTCTGCCCGCTGCTGACACTGCCACCGTAAATAATTCGAGTGACCGCGCCTAGCGGGGCTTGTCATGCAGATGTCGTTTATGTTGCGTTCCAGCCGCCGAAACGCCAAGGAAATTTCTCTGCTCGGTTACCCGCGTTCCGGTGAACTCGGTGGGTTGCCCCCTCCCCCCTGCGCCACTCGTTTGATCAAATTAGCTGATAAAGGCAGCCAGTACCGGCATCCCCGTCGTCGTTGCGCCAAGAGATCGATTGCTGACGATGGATACACCCGAACCGAAACGTTTGCAGATGCTCCGGCGAAGACTCGTTGGAACTGGGACACTTGGAATTGTTTGAGGAGCAAATTCGTTGGGGATGTGATTAATCAAAAGTTTTTTTTCAAGTCGTAAGGTACAAGTAGAGGGTTTTAGAAATAGTGTTTGGCAGTGATTTGTTAAAAAACGAAATTGCGCAGACTTTTGTTTCTTATATTAGGGGTTTTAAGTTTTAGGGATCCTACAGAAGCGGACTAGAAAGTTACCACTTTTCTGATGTTTTTTATTTTTGTTATTTCTTAACATCAACTTCAAACCTTCATATACTGGACTTTATACAGCTTCTAATTCCCTATTAGGATGTGTATTAAACACATACTAGTTTTATGTTGATGTTAAAAAATAATCAAAGTGGAAAAAATCGAGTGTTCATTTTTTTGTCCGCTACTGTATGTTACATCTGATGTGACATTGCAAGTTTATCGTGTGAGTAGTTTGTCACGTGGGAAGTGACAATACTGAACAAGTAAAAGTTCTGATTCCAACAGGTTATAGACACAAATGTAGCGTTTGATAATGGCTAATATGTTAACAATACTTCACAAATGGTATTAAATTTTACTAAAGTCGAGACAACCAAAGTTAATATATAAGTGGTATATATATATGTTCATTCTGAGAATTCAAGGGAAAAGCAATATCATTCACGTATAAAACGAAAAGTGGATGCGTTTCTCTAAAGTTAATTCAAGTAATGTAGTAACATTCACTCAGACATATAGAATGATAATCTCGTGAAAAATTATTTTAATAAAATTTTATATTTCTCAGAATAAGTTGTATGGTTCTATCATATCTAAAGAATCAGTTGACTTTTGAAAGCTGACCATTTTTCAGTTTTATTGTCAATCGTAACGGAATGACATTTTACCACGAATCAGTTTTTCCTTGTTAAAACACGCTTTGTAGTCCTGTAACGGCGAGATATCCTTGTGCCAATTTTGCCGGGATTTCGTACAAAAATGAAATTTCATGGGGCTACAGGTCCATCGCTATTCGAGGCCAGTGGCGTCTCGCAAATTCTATTTACCTAGCATTGAAGTAGAAATGGAAAATCGATAAAGAAAATCGCTTCTCAAAATAGCTTCTTTGCCCCCGTGGGACTTCAAGAACCAGTCCTATACATATAGAGAACGCATGAAAATCACAATTTTCGCCTCGAATCGTTCTGAACTTATCGCGAAATGACACCACTCGTACGTCGCTGCTTTTTAGTTAGTCAAAAAATGTGGAGTAGAAAATATGGTATAAATTAATAAATGCCAACAAGCATGAAGTTCTAAAGATTCATAAGTGTTCCAGTAATAAAAGTCAGTATTATGTACTTATTTCATAAATAAATTTTTATAACTTAATTCATAGACACAGTAACCAAGCTTTTCAGGCTTTACATCATAGATTCTCTTCGATTAAAAACAAACAAATAATAGTACCAATCTGTATTAAACCATTCAATTCACTTTGATCTACAACATATTAATATGTACTATATATTCATAGAATGCACAGTTAATTAAAGGACATTCAACGAACGAAACTCAACAAATCAGAGTCAAAACTGTTGCATATAGCCAGAAATTGTCAGAGAATTGATTGAGCAAACAGTAAATGTCATTGTGTCTTCTTAGCTGAATCACATTATCCGAAAAAATCGCGAAATGAAAGAAGAAAACTGATCAGCCAGGAAACATTCTGGTTAAACAGCTGTTAAAGTGGACTAACGAGATGGTTTCGAGACAACCTCAAGGATCGATTATCTCGGGAGGCAAACGTCTCTTTGTCTTTGAGGGAAAAAAATAGAAGAAATTGCGGCACGGAACAAAAGGGAGCGACGCGGGGTTGCCTCATCACCAGGCGTAATCTTTCGTAATTAATCGACGAATGGTGGTTTAACCGGCGAGTAAAAGGGAAAGACGGTAGGTGAGAGGTGCTTGTGCCTGAGAGTGCCTAAATCCGCTTAATTGCCCGGCGTTCATTTGATTTTCGACCCGGACGTCTTGTTTCCTTTGTGCTCCGCGCTGTGAGGTGGATCCAGAGGAATCTTTATGGATCTACGACCGCCACGGATGTTCGCTGGGAGGACGCCAGGAAATTATCAATGCGACGGTTCGTCTCGTTTCAAGAATTCGCTGCGTTTGAAAGGATACGTTTGTCAGTTTTTTAAGAAACATTCTGAAAAAAAACGATCGAACGCAATTTATTCTAGTATTAACGTAAATACGAAATACGTATTTTATAATACTAGTGAATGATCAAGAAAAATTATACTTAATGATTACACACTGTTCTCGATTATCGTTCATTATTCTTCAGATCTTCGTAAATTCGTTTTTTGCCGAAAGCCCGAGCCTCGGCAACAAAAGTGAAGCGGCAACAAACTATGCGCTTGACAGGTTCCACGCCCCCCTTCCCTCCCCAATGGTGGGGATAACGCTTGGACAATAATCGTGTAGAACAAGCCAGACGATAATCGAGTCAATAAATAAGAGGAGTCTCCAAGTGCAATCTGTGAAATTCTTACTATATGGACTATTTGCTATTAATTTTTAAGAAGAATTCAATTGAAGAATTGAGTTTTGGCTTTCATCTATTTGTGATATATATTCATACGCGAAACAGGGTAAAATGAAAGTTTCAATGAAAACTAAAAAGATCAATCATTTATTTATAATTTATTGAAACTCTGTTATGTAGGGTCTAAACATCTACTTAATTTCTGTACCTGTAAATTATGCCACAAATGTTTTAGTTTGGCTGAACCTCTACAGTCTAATTCTTATATTTCCTTGATAATATTAACAAGAAATTATTGAAATATGTATTAATGTACCTAGGGAATAGGCACTTTCATGCAAAACATGATAAAATTCCATATTCTGCTTCTGTCGAAGTTAGGAAATTCATGTAACATTAATTGTGAATGAAATTAATACTTTAACTTAATTGTTTCCAGGAGACCATAACGTTAAGCTGTATATAGAGAATGAAGCAATCTCGTCCATTTGATTTTAAATTGCATTAAATGATAGTGATATTATATCCAGAGCGGTAAGAAATTCAGCTTGTAAGTTCCAACTTTACGGCTTCCCTCTAAATCCTTAAGGAAATCTGATTCTATGGAGGAAACCGTAAAAGGGATCATTTTCAACTTGTACTACCGTATCGTCTTCCGCTGCCTTTGCGGTAACAACATTGTCGAACTTTAAAACTGTGTCAACTTTTGATAGTGGTGAACTTTTTGTCTCAAAGGTACCTTCGAACTACTATCGACATACATTTCGAACGTAGTTTCTTCCTTTGAAAATCTATCATGATTCAAACGCTATTGATCAAAGTGTTTGGAATTTCCAATTCACGGTTTAATAATATTAGGTTTACTAATGTGTATCACCGTTAAATTGCTAACAGAGTACGTATCGTTAATAGAATACATTTATTTTCTTAACAAGGTGATATACATATAGTTGGACCACTTTGTTTGCTTATTAAAAATGCCACAGGATATAGAAGAACATGAACAAACATAATCAAACAACCACACACATTCTTTGAAACAGCTATTGAATTTTGTGAAAATTGTTATTGATACATTTACTAATAATTTTAATAATATTCCCAGATTATTCTAATAATAGATAAATATATTTAATTCAATGTCTGGTGATAATATTATAGCGTTATTACTCGTGAGGAAATTGTTACTATAATTTGCAAGAACATCGGTATTCATATAGGTAGGAAACTCCAACAGCGGTATACTCTTTAGGTGATTGCCAGTGTCCAGTTCCGAAATTGCTTCCCCTTGCTACTTTCTGCTAGTTTAGTCCTGCTCATGGTAACGCAGCAACAGAAACTTCAAAACTGTGTCAAGCGTTAATAACCTCGCCGAACTTCCTTCCCTTCGAACTATACATACAGTCTGGGGCAGGTTTGATGCCAAAGTTTCTCTTTCGAGATGAGAATATTGCTCTATGGCTAATACCGGTCTGTCCGCGTATAGGTACACGATGCTAGTCTATTCGACTAAATATTGACTTTCCACTGTTCGCATTTGCATTATTAACTCAGAAAATATTTGCAAATAATTTCCTCCTTCAAATATTAATTCTTCCGGGTAATATTTACATATTGATTTCCCATTGTTCGCATTTGCATTATAAACTCAAAAAGTATATACAAATAATATCTTCCAAGTATTAATTTCTCTGTATAATAGTATATTAAAACCTTGCTGATTGAGCCTTCTATTAATTTTAGCTCTATAAAACAATGCACGTGGATACTTTAATTATTAAACCGACGATGTTTACGCATACGGTCATGTTCGTAGATTATTCAGTATTACGGTTTATAGAATTCAGGAATGAAACGTTTCAATAAACGCAGTGGAAACTTTATTGATCCTTGATGAATGTTCTACAACGGCATTAATTCCTTACGAATCTGAAATCAGAATCACGTTCCGAGAGGGAATAATATAAATTAGGTTTTAGATTTTATTAATAATATAAATTAGATTTTGTTTATAATATATATTAACCTAGGAAAATGTATGAAACCTAGATACGAGAATGAACAATCTAACGAAACGATATAAGCACAATAAAGTTCACAGAAAAATAAACAAGTGTACTTAAAACCAGAAATTCTTCAGCATTCCACATCAGTAGGTACCTATACCCTCGCAGCATCACCTCGATTAAAAACCCTTAAAAACTATTTAACATTTGCATAAGCAGAAAGTGTTTGGCACGAACACCAGCCCCTCATCACATTACACATTCCCAACGAATCGTCGCCGAGAATTTTTCCACGTTCCCATTGTTAATGGTCCGTAGGGGAGAACGCATTTAATCATCGTCCGAGACGAGAGAGAACGAACGGAACGAACGAGAATCAAGTAGGTACGGCTCAGAAGTGTCTCCTATACAGTTAACAGTAAAAAAGCTCCATCACCCGGAGTAGTCTCACACGATGCTCGAAAAAACGAGATCCAAGGGAGGGGTTGGGGGGGGGGGGTGAAAACGGTCGAATTACTCGGGAACCGCGATACGCGAGGAGACAAAGGGTACACTCAGGCAAATGAGGAAAGAACACGGCCGCGGCGTAATTCCACGTTTCTCGGTGCTTGTTTCTTTTCCCGCCGGAAAATCACGAGCAACGAGTCACGAAGACGGGGGCCTGGATAACAATCGGAATTTCCGATCCACGGGTGTATAGAGTTGGTGGCGGGATGGTACGCGGAGGGGAACCGGGTCGGTTGTCCGAGTGACACGACTCGAAATCGGCGCAACGGGGTTAGAAGGACGGGCCGAGTCGAAGGCAGACCTTCTCGGTGGACGACGAACAAAAAAAGAAAATGGAAACACCGACCGGGGGAGGGAAAAATGGCGCAGCTGCGCCTGAAAGCTACGTTGTTTGGAGCCATTTTCATCGTGGCCACGTGTCATCCTTCCGGGGGATCGTGTCGCGGTTTCGTAAGTGTTTTTTTCCCTGCCGTTGTCTTTCTTTTCTTTTGTCCCGTCGATGTCTTGGCTTATTCTGTCATTGTACCTACCTAGTGATTCGACAGGGGATCTATAATTTAGACCCGGGGAAACGAACGTAACAGTTATACTGAGTGAAGCGATTGGCGGAACACTGATTTTGATTGAAGATGTTTGTGCGAATATCGATCTTCAAAGATTTATTCTTGGAAAGTAAATATAAACAGAAAATTGTTCACTGTATTAAAAGGTCTATGGGGTCATATAAATAAAAACCGTTCTGGATTTTATTAAACTTTTCAATATTTTGAATTCTATACTATTATCATTCTCGATTTTCTTTTATTTTCTTTTGTCCCCTCGATGTTTTGATGCATTCTGTCATGGTACAAAGTGATTCGACAGAGGATTTATAATTTAGACCTAGGGAAATGATCGAAATGATTGCAATCGTAATGTTGCAAATGCAGATCTTCAAAGATTTATTCGCAGAAATTAGGAACTAACAGAAGTTTGTTTACTGTGTTAAAGGTTATATCAATTATTTCCCAAAAAATAAAAACTGTACTGAAAATGAAACTTTTCGATACACTTAATTTTATACTATCGCGTATGGTATAAATGCATAAAATTTGCTGTCTACTGATCAATTCCACTCACATAATTGATAGTACTGAATCATTTTCACTTGTCCACTTGGTTATAAACAGGAATAGTGGTACGGAATTATTTGTTTCAGTGAAATTATGGTAAAATCGGTGGAAAGGGAAATAAAGTATCATTAATATCTGCTCCGTGAGATAAAAGTGAGTGATAGACAGTAATAACAACCACACTTAGAACCACATATGCTGGATGAATATTTAAAATTGATTTATCTCTAAAAATAACACTGTAATCAATTATGAGCATCCTGCAGTTTGTCGAAATTGTTTGTGCGAGCCATTTTATTCAGTTGAAGTGAAAAAAAAAATGAAATGGAAGATAATGTCACGAGTTTATCGAATTTTGGGTGTCGGTAAAACATTTCTGCCTCAGAAACAAGAAGCCTGCTGGCGAAGGGGAGAGGGGAGATGAGAGAGAGCAGCTGAAACGAGACTTTTGGGATATCCAGCGGTGGCGTCGGATAGCCAAGCCGTGGCTACGAAAAACTTCCGGCAAGATCGTATTAATCTTACTTATCCGGTAGCTTTTAGTTGAGGCTGCTTCGTGTAAGTTCATTGGTCATACGTTTACCGATCGATCCCTCGATTTCTGGTTTCGTGATACAGTTCACCAGGTATACCCACAACTTCGCGAGTTTGTCTATGAAAATGTTTCCCTTTCGAACCTTTGCTATAAAATTGAAAACAAAATTACGTGGTCTAATATATCTGGACAGATGTGCTAAAAATAATATTTAGTCAAAAAAGTGGATTTGAATTCACGATTGTCTTGTGTTTCGCAAAAGGTTATTTAATGTGCTTGAATGTCACATTATTTATATAATGTTTAAGTACATATTTATTTATAACATTAAACATTTTTTAAGTTTACCATGTAGGATTTTTAAATCCATTATAGTTGTGTATAATGTACGTGTGAAACGTGAAAAATAACACGAAGTAAATGTTATTAATTTACTCTGGAATATGATGTATGCGTTTCTATTTTAATGGAAAGTTTGTTTAATGAATTACTATTGTCGAGCTTGGATGAAAAGTAGGTACTTCTCAATTGAATTATGTCTTATTTGCTGAATACTTTCCGGTCAGTAATTCGTAGCAGATGCGACTTCATTTTATAATGAAATATTGCGCATAAATCACGTTCATATTTCTCTTGGCTACTTAGAACCATTAATCATCGGGTACGCATATTTTTATTTATGGCGCAAACTTTCAAGTTTTGTATTCAGCGGAACACCGGGTCTTCATGATGGATTTATGACTATTTCTATTAATTTCGCTCATATACGTCTAACGTAAATTCGAATTTATTGCAATTGAGACATTATATTAATTCAGACACTAAAAAAATGTTTGATGTATATGTAAAGATTTGTAAATTACACGTATACACTTAGGAACAGAAGTTTGCTCGGATATCTTTTTGCAGTAGTATATACCGCGAATAATCTTTTATTACATGAACTTTTTAATAATATCTTGTCGCCTCTGTCAGTTAATAAGACGCTTTATTATTCAAGTAAAAATAAAAAAAACAAAAATTGCTTCTTCTCCTTGGAATACTAACTCTTCTCACGGACAATTCAAATGGCCTATCACCGCTGCACTCTATATTGTAACAAGTAGTCTATGTCACACACGCGTAAACCCACATCCGTCCCTTCTGTTAATTTAACCTATTTTACTCTCAAGAACTGACGTCATTCTGTCATGTGCAGGTAAATTCCCTGAAGTCTCAACTCCGTAACTTTTATTTTCAAAAATTTGCAAATTTTACTATTTGTCTCTTTATTATATCATATTAACTCTTTATCACTCTGTCAATTTGATACCGAGGGACAGAAGTTGAGAAAATGATGAACGGATGAGGGTTAACATTATTCTCAAGGGTAGAAGTAAAAGTAAATGGGCCTGTTAAACATTCATAAAATCTCAGGCTTATTTTCGCAATCCTGTTCTCCTGTCGAATAACGCAATGACCTAATTTCAAATTCACCCCGGAAATCGTGGTTTCCCTGTCCGAAACAAAGCAGTACGACGCGCAAAAGCTTGCGCGTGTTCGGTGAACAGGAAAAACGCGGAAGAAAATACGAGTGTTCCCGAAGGAGTCCCATCTGACGCGTGGAATAGCCCGCATGATTCGAACCTCGTAAACTGCCTCGGGTAACGGTCTGCACATAAAATAGTTTCTCCGCACAATAAAATGTTACAGCGACATTCGGAACGAGGCGACTAGAGTTCCTCGAGTCTTGATCTTGTACTCCAACTCGGAGAGAAAAAAACCGCCTAGCAACCCAGTCATACCGGACGTTACTGGAAGAGCGAATTGCGACTGCGAACGCAACGGTCGCGAACAGTGTATATCATTCTCCATGGTTTCAATAAAATTGAACGGGGGATAAGATACACGATGCGACACCCAACCGAGTTTCTTCGCGGCAGACGGCAGACAATTTTTATGTTACAACGTCTCCGCCGGCGAAGGATTATCGGGATCACAGGCCAGCTACTCTGTACATTTTCCGATAAAGATCAACACGTTTCGCTAGTACATAACATATTACGTTGAAAACGTTTGTCACAGGCAACGATAGGTTTCCATCATTCCATTCAATGGAATGTTATTACTTTCTTGACAGATATTACAAATGAGACGATAGATAAAACAGAGAATATAAAACTAGTGGAGACTGAATATCAAAATGGTCAAGATGATCTCTGATGAGACCTGATCAGGTAGGTACCCATTTAAGTGTCTGATATGCAATTAGGGGTAGATTGAATATCACATGTCTGATAGAATAGTCGACGGCTTCTGATCACATCTGAATAGGCAGGTATTAATTTAAATATTTGTTATGCAACTAGGTATGGATTTATTATTGGATACCTATCAGAATAGTCGAAGGTCTCTGGACAGATCTGAACAAGCAGATGCTCATTTAAATATCTGATATGCAACTAGGGGTAGATTGCATATCAAATATCTATAAAAATAGACGAAGTCTCCAATCAGATCTGACAAACGATATCATTCAAATGTAACACTCCGATTTTTATACAATTTAGTAGGGAGGTAGCATTTTCAAAAATATTACCTCCCATGTTGTTATTCATTAAGATAAAATATAGGTGAATATTGCAAAGTACTTTCTGCTTTTCTGTCATAACGTATAGTAGCATAGAAATTGTAGCGTCACATATGTGTGACAATGGTGGCGAACGTGTTAAGAAAGAACACTTTTTCATTATGGTCGAAAAGAGTGAAACACTCTGTAGAATAGAAATTCTCCATCATACGAAGATATATACAGGTACAAAGATTTATTTAATTACTGAGGTAACTAACATACTTCTCGATACAAGCCTTTCTGTATTAAAAATAGTAAACACATACTTGACCGAATTTTGATTTTTTAAAAGGAGAAGGGGTATCTTCGCCCATCAATTATCTGCAGTTATTTTTACCTCATTAAATCTATTTTCTAGCAGACATGAAAATTTCTTTCCTATGCAATATAAATAATTGGAATCGTGTGCAGTTTGGATTTTTTCCGTACTTCGACCGAATAAAAAAATCAGAAAAATCGAACGAGTCACGGGTACAAACGCGAATACATGCAATAGAAATAGGCAATTAAAGGGTGAACTGAGCGCGGACGCGATGAGAAACAAAAATAGCGAGACGAAACCTCTCGACAGATAGATGTTTCTCATAACGAGGAATAATAGTTGTCGGTACAGAATGGAACGAAACGAGCTTCACCGGCCGAGACACAAAGCACGCGCTCCGAACTCCCCGGGAAACAATAATCCACTTACGTCAGTTTAGCGCGCGGAAAAACGAGTTACAACGAACGTCCAAACCCCTCCGTAACTTTTTAATACAGTTAACGTATGTTTCGTCGCGCATATTTATGAGTTGTGTGTGTTATTTATCGAGAGAGATGAGCCGCAATACGGTCTAATCCGGTCTGTGGCGGTTAATTTTGGAGTTCGACATGTGGCCGATATCAAACTAGATTTTCCAGGAAAAATAATAAACTTTCCCGTCGCTCCTGAATTTCAGCAAATTCAGTTTCAAAGTCACAAACTACTAACCGCCGGTGTGTACCTACGTAACAGTATTTTGTCGGCTAATGTATCCGTTACCATAAATAGATGGCAACTTGGTTGTACGAAATATTTGAGAAAACGGACTAGAAACTGTAAGACTTTTACCGTGTATGGAAATTAGTGTAAATGATCAATAAAACTTTCTAATGCTTATTAACATGCATGTGGCGATGAAGGTAGAATCTACCGTAGTTTCTATGCATTATTATGCAAGACTCGACCCTCACGTAGCCGATAGTGAGTCACTTTTGACCAATTTCTGTGCCCTGAATGTAGAAATAAGGGATTTGCTGGATGATATACGATACATGTGAATAATATTTTATGTTTATTAACCTGTAAAGGAAAATCCCTTTTTCAAAATTGTATCCAAGGAAACAATTCGCTGTAGTTCAAAGTGGCCCTCAATTTGTTCTCCACAACTCCGTCCTCTCATTCACTCTTCCAAAGGTTGACAAAATGTAAATTCCCGTTACAACGTTAACCAAACAAAACGACATTAACTTCTGCGTAAGTGGGTAATAGGAAGAAGCGGGGGTGAAAAAGGCGTCAAAGTATTTCCCAAGCACTCAACGCCCCTCGACGCCGCGGCGGGAAAGCTGTGAAAGCTTCCATCACGGTACCATCTTCCTCCCACCATTTATAAACCAGTTCCAATCACCTGCACAAATGTTTGCAATAAAGGGAAGATGCATCGTGGCATCCGCGAAATGCATTTCCTCGACACCACACGGCGTTTACTTATTCGTGCCAGCGGCAGCAACCGACGAAATTTTTCTTCGCCTCGCCCCCGACGACTATGGACTCCGAGGAATCGCGTGTGGAATCTCGAAGACTCGCGTTGGATCGCTCCTCGTAAGGGCGCCAAGAACAGACATAATTTATAGAGGTTGCTCTGCGTAAGACCCGAAAGAATTCGGATGCAACGCGTTCGGAGCGTCATAATTGGGAAACGTTAACGATCCTGCTTGTTAAAACCGCGTTTACGTTTCACGTGTGCGATAACACGCGCGAAAGTAGATGGTTGATTGTTCCTTGAAAAAGGGTAATTTGTAGTTTCGTTGGTTGCTTTTGGTTTCAAGAGAATGTTTTTAAGACGATTGTGAAGAGTATTATTCCATGATAGTATAGAAACATCCACGAGCTTGGGATTAATAAATTTTTTGTTAAAAGTGGTTATTGTAAATATTGTCCAAGTATTTAATATATTTTGTATTCTGTGTGTGAATGAAACTTACATTCCTATTATATATCAGGGGTGAGCAAATTCTTCGACAATAACAGACACATATGACACTTTTCATACATTTTTGAATGTTCAAGAGCCACATAAATGAAATATTCTAATATTGGCACATACTATACCACTATAAATTATTAATATAAAAGTTTAGGACAAATAGGAAGAAAACGCAGTATTGTCTCGGTTGCCACAGTTTGCCCACCGTTGTCATATTCAGGACCCAGAGACACAGTGTATTAAGTCCTTTTTTTCTAAAAATGTCTTAGTTTGAAATTGTAAACATAGAATCATGGAAAATCAGTAGAATATAACAATTTGTCATCTGTATACTACAAATGTCATTTATGTCTAATATCATTTTTTCTTTCTTGTTGCAGGTGAGTTAAGCAGACCTAATGTAAACAACTTCAATACAATGAGTTTCCAAGGAAAAAGCAATTTCTTGTTTAAGGTACTCATTACTATTACCTAAGTCATAACTTTTCATTTAGAATAGAAGAATAGAAAAAATAATATTACAACGAATCCATACAAAAGTATTTCACCTTCTTCTTACAAATTGCTATAGTTTTAAAATGATATTACATAAACATTAATTCAATTTGATGCAGTTCAGATAACTATGAGCAATGAATCATAATGGTTCGAAATAAAATTAGTAATTAGTATGCATCAGCATAATTAATAATCGTTCATAAATACTCTACATATACTTATTCATCGAATAATGTAGTGCTTGACGCACTCGTGGATAATGATATCGGCTATTTAACACTAGAACTATTAAAGCAATCAAAATGACTGGTTAGTACACTCTTTTAACCATGCTTATAACGTTATAACACTACATTTCCTCAGAAATTTCACAACTTTTATTCCACTATAAAAATGAATAAACCAGTTCATTTGTAAATTTGAATATTTTCAAAAAGTTGTCATGTTTATGGATCGGGTAGAAATAAATATATGGTCATCAACGGTAGTGTTAGTGTTAATCCACCGTCAATCTAAGGAATCAACACAATTTATTAATTACCTACTGGAAGAATACCGAATTAAACTGCTCTCTGAAGACGGCAACAAAAATCTCGGCTTTATTCAGTCGGAATCAGCGAACACAGCTGTAAAATAAAAGGACCGAAGCGGAAATTCGCGATACCCCGCATTGTTTTCGAATCCGTTTACGTGGTCATTCTCGCATCCCTGTCGAATAAGGGGGAATAAGCAAACGGTTTGCGGCATGCGATGAAGCAGAAATAGCTGCTGGTTATCGTTGGTTATGTACCGTGGCTTCGCATAGCTCGGACGTTTTCTTCGTTCTTTCTTCCGGGCGGGAGCACGTTGGCGATGCACCTCCTGTGGACAATAAAGCTCGAAAGATGAAAGGAGGCGTGGATTTGCGGAACGTCGAGCACCTTGCAGGATGTTCCTGCTAGGTCGAATATCACGGAATTTACGACGTGTTTTGCAATTACGAATTAATTTGGAAACATGGGATTTCACGAGCGAAGGATGGGAGTATGGAATACTAAAAGGAGAATTAATATTTGAAATTGGTAAAAGAAATTTTTTATATGAATAATATTTGCAGAGACAATTAATCGAGTTTTTTTTTTAGTAACAAAGGTACTCTTCATGAAATTAGTTGAAAAAGGAAAACGGGTTTTCATAGTTAATTAATGTTTTGAAGGGAATAAGATGACATAAATATCTTTATGAAACCAAACAGTTTTTTTTTTGACAAATGTTTTTTATATTTGTTGAAACATAATTAGATATTGTTATCACAGAAAATGACAGAAGTATTATCCATCGTACAAAAGTGTGTAGGTATTTGTCAAGCTCTGAAATATAAGTTATTCCAGTAAAATACAACATAGGGGTTCTATTACTTTCGGTCTAAAAAACGAATTACAATAATTTAGATTTCAAAAGTCATTATCCTTTCTAAAAATTATTATGCCATATTTTCGATTCGTTATATTGTACGTTCAAACAATGTATTATCATTGATTTTATTACAATCCTATTGCATATTCTTTTGTTCGTAAAGTTAAATACCAATTAACAGTGCTCCACATCTAATAAGCCATCTACGATTAAACAGTAAAAATTGGCTCTCATTCAGCAAACAACTTCATTTAATGAATATATTTAAGCCAAGAACGGGGAAGATCGTGCTACGACTCTCACAAACTTGTCACTAGAATCGTCGCTTAAGATTGACGCTCCGACCCTACGAAAATTTCATTACTTACGGTTCGTTTGAATGTTTGATTGTTCGCTTGGAAGGAACTTAACGCGGCTACATCAAAGCGACACCGTGTACACGTGAAACCTGATCTTCCTTCCAAATTTCATGCTAATTGGCCTTGTCTACGCTTGAACTTTGTGAATTCGCAAGACGACTAAAACAAACTCTGCTTGCGTCTCCGATCGAGGACGGAATTTCGCGAGATCCTTGGCCCAAATAATCGTGCCCGAAAGCTAGGAAGAATTTACTAAAATGTAGAATATATTCGATTTACAATTCTAAGTATTAAAGTTACTCTAGAACTAGCATCCTAACAGTTTCGTTAGTCTGACTTTCATAGATTGTTTCAGAAATTTGAAATTTCTTATATCCACGACAACGGAGTAAGTTTGTAATTTCGTATAAACGACTACTAATTTTAACTAGACTTTTAATTATTAACTTTTATCCATGCACCAATTAATTTCTACTAACTCACTTGTTGGACAAATTACTATTATCGATTCATAGATTAAGTTGAAGTATCGTTCCTATAAAAGAAAGCTTGATTTTCTCCATTAATATCATTAAATTACTGTTTATATAAATTCACACCGCGATACCCTATTTTCAAAAACAGTGAAAAAATTTATTCTGTTTAAGAGATTACGTAATTGAAAACTAAAATAAAAACTTTATCATCTAAAATAAAACTATATACCGCTAAATTACCGCTATTTTCATTAAATCATGTTTGGAGAACGACTTTGTTCCTTTCTCGACTGAACGAATAAAAATGAACGTAACTTCGATGAGATTAATTCTTTCTGATCGTTGAGTTTGAAGCCTTGGTGAAATTCAACACAGTAACTCATCGAGATTTGACCCTACCTTTGACCACTAAAATAAGGCTTTAATTCACTAACGAACAATGATAAATCGTGAGATTATTGTGACTACGTCGCACGAACTGTCAAAATTACTGAAAATGGACATTCCCTGTTTTTGCCCCTTCAATTCGTATCTTTATATCAGAAAAAAATTCATAAAAATAACCCAATTTTCCGACTAGTCAAAGATATGTAACATGTAACCCCCTAATGCTCCTGTCTGTAAATAAGTCTTCAGAAACGTTCATTCCCACGAGTTTCTGGAGTCTAATCCCGTGAGGTTTTCCAGCAAACGAAAGTGAACGATCCCCGACGATGACACGTGCCCCAGAACAGAAAGCATTATTCGGTGACAGTTCTGTCCGCGGACCTCTTCAAAACAGTGTCTGCGCGGCGAAGGAAAATGGTGGCCCTCGAGAAACAGCGCGGCACGCCGAAACAGATTACTATTTCGGTCCCGAGTCGAAGATGCGAAGCACCAGGTGCCGCGTACCACGCTCGTTCTTTCGATTTTTGATTTTTCGCCGGGGCCGCAGTTGGCGCAGTCAAAAAGGGCCAGGATCGTTGACTCCGTTCTGCCCGAACGGAGATACAAAAGCTACGTACCCAGTAAAATATTGAAAAGACGGAATTTATCGAAACGACAACGCGTTTTGGTCGTGTAGACATGACTCGAATTAATAATTTATGGGACGTAGAGATCGTTGAGAGAATTTCTCTCTTAGATTTCGGTGGCAATAGAATTACGAATTTGGAGTTGAGAATTATGTTAAGAATTATAAATTTCGTTGGGAATGATTAGACCGCAGAAATTCGTGGGAATTAACATTTCTGAAGGTTTGTTATTGCATGTTATGTACCATTGAGAAGTCGGAAAATTGTGTTATTTTTATGAATTTTTTTCTTATGTAAAAATATGTTTTATTTAAAATTCATGATATACATATTTTTGTGTATATATTAAGCTATATTCTCGTTTTATAGAAATTTGATATGTAGAGAAATGATACCGTAGCAACCCCTTCTCTTAAGGACTTTTCACTTAAAAAATATCTCAGAGACTACTGGACCGATTGAAATCAAATTTAGCATGAATATTCTTAAGACTATAATCTAGTACCTGTCAAAGTGACTTTTCGATTCAGATCGTGTTTTTTTTATTGACAAAAGAAAATGGATATTTGGATCAAAAATTGTATGCTTGATTTTGAGTAGCTGCCATTTTTCAAAAAAATAAATCTTTTCAAAATTGACTTCGGTAAGTATGTACCTACTAGTTGTTTTTGTCTAATTTAATGCGAAAAAATATGTTACATTTCCGATAAAAACCCATAGAGATACCTATGTTACCACAAAAGCTGCAAATGTGAAGAGGTCTTGGCAGAAGGGGCTACTGTCGTATCATTTCTCAAGATATCAGATTTCTATTAAAAAGATAATATAGCTCGATTTATACACATGAAGATGTATATCTTCATTTTTAAATAAAATGTTTTTTTATATAAAAACAAATTCATAAACGTAACCTCATTTTCCTACCTGTCAAAGGTATGTATCCCCTTAAACGGAAGTTTAGTTTCCCTATTGGCGGGTTTATTAGAATTTGGAAAAAGATTTTTCTATTTCCTTTGATGATAAACGTTTCTAGTGTTGAACATGTAATGACTCACAATCTTGTAATGACAAAGTGGTTACACTTCTCGTGAAGGTACCTAGTTAGGCTGATTATGTTCTTCGATAAATAACATTTCATCGTATACACTGCTTAAATAAGCGGACACAATGTCGTCAAACATGTAATAGTTACAATTCTCATATAGCATCAATTTTATAGTACTTCGGTTCTATTCAATATCAATCTTCAGCTCGTGTACCTGAATATTTCTGTTTTTTGCAGAATATGAAAATGAACTGTAATTATTATATCATATACATTTAATTTCTTTTAAATTTCCCATGACCCTTCAAATACAAAATTATCATTATTTTCCATGTAGTGCCCAGAATGACCGACTTCTGCCATTTTCTTTTACTTACGAATTGGGAAACGCAACTGAAATTGCTTACTGGTTTCACCGTGTGTCTATAGATCGCTTTTCCCGATCCATTTAAGTGCAGAGCAGAGAAGGGACGTTAGAAAGATCGTAGAGTTTATTTTACGTCGTGTCGACGTTATTCTGCACTCCGTTAAGCTTTTATCTCGATGGAAGAGTGACATTAAGAATTTTTGACCAAGGTATTTTGATCGAAGATTGTCCCTTTGTATATGGAGTGAAATAGTAACCCATAAAAGTTTATATTCAATCATTTCGTTCATTTACACCAGTATTCACCCTGTACCTTAACAAAATAACAGAAATCCGAGATACTATATCAATAATATGAAATTCCAGTTCTATTCTAGGCTACGTACATATTACATCACGTTACGTTGTTTGCAGCTAATGAGGAACAGTATTGCATAATGTCGGAAACAGTAAATTATATACTCGAACCATCCTTCCATTTATAGGTTCAATGATTCAATCCATTGATGTGCCCTTCGTACATCATCATATTGCACCATGAAATGTTCCTGTTTCATTCATAACACCATCCTTGTCAGTCCCATGTAAACTATTATATGAAGTTCAATATTTTAATATTTATCGAACTGTTACGTACAATTTCACTTTTCTATAATAGGTAAATCCATCAAATGGTAACCTCGCTAAATGAGCCTGTATTTTTCCTACCAATCTTTTTTCTTCTTCGATGCACTTTTGCTGTAGGCATACAGTGGTTTAAAATTCGTTCAATCAGACTACATACACTATATACATAACACTTTAACTACCATTTTCATGGCGATAATTTAGTCGTCAATTTTTTAAAACTCTTATGCTACCTACAGAAACTCATCGAAGGTATACTGTACATTTACTTTACCGAACGCTTGACTGGTTCACGAGACCCTTTCCCCCACTCAGTACCAAAGAGCCTTCCAAAACTCATCGATGACTTACTCTACATTGCTCAAAACAGAGTATCATTCATTGCTGTCGTTCCGCTCGTGAATACTACATATAACCTGTAAAAAGTTTTTTATACAAATATAACTAGGTATTGTACAGTATTATTCGGAAAAGATTAATTCAGCAAACATACAGCACCAGTTTTGTTTCTTTCGCTTGACGGGTGCAACAGTACTGCCCACATTAGCAATCTCCTAATTAAATTCGTTTGAGCAGTGTACAATGTTGTACGTACCAATGAAATTACTCGTAGCATGACTGAAATTTCACAATGCATTAATTTCAACGGGATGACGTGTTCCAATACCCTTATGATCGCAGTTGTAACGACATCCATGGATTATCATACCAATGGAGCAGCATTAGCCATTTTCCAGTGGATCTTTGATCTCGATCCGGATAACAGAACGTAAGGCCGGGAATCGCGAGGCATCGCGCGCGGGGAGTTTATTTTACTTTGTGCTCTTACTCCTTTGTGCCTTTGCCGTAGAACTACTCGGGCGTTCGTCAACGATAACGAAATTGTAGAGCGCCGTAATGCGGCTGAAATTGTCTGCCAGCAACATTTCGGTAATTTCGTTCCCGTAACCGTTATTAGGGGGACTGGGTATCGTTTTATCGAGCAGGTGACTCCGCGGAGATATTTCGACGGAAGAATTAATATTAGATTAGAATTAAAATTTAATTATTGACTCATGGAATTTGAAAGTAACACCTTCTTGAACTTTCTTGTTGCTAACAGACTATTGTTGATTAATATTGTTTTTAGCAATATTTAAAGTGATTATCGTGTATATCGTTAATTTATACATATCACAGAAATTTGTTAATCGAACGACGGATTTCTAGATACTCATTGAAGTCTTATTTATACAGTTCTGGACACTTTTGAGAATAAAATGTCCCTTATCCCTGGAAATGATGTTCGTTTTCATGAAATTAAATATACGTGTATTTTCCGCGACTAAATTCGTCGCAAAGAGAAGCCTCTATTTCGTAAATAAATACGTTAGAAAAGGAGATAAAATTTCAAACAAAGTATCACCATTTTTTGTCAACATAACGTTCAAAATAATGTTTAATTAATGTTTAAAAATTCAAAATTGAAGGTAAAATTCTGCAATATTTATATTGAAAGTAGAGAATCACTTTAGCTGAAATACGTCATATTATATTTGAGATTTGAAAATTAAAATTTGAATGAAAAGTTCTGTAATATTAGTGCAGGTAATGTAGGATTATTTTAGGTAGAATATGGAATTTATTCTGCTCTAAATCAAACCTACTTAATGCTGTAAATGAAGCATAATAATTGGTAACAAATTGATATGCAGTAATTGCGAACATTCATATGTTGTTGCTAAGTAGCAAAGTGATATGCGGTAATTGCAAACATTCATATGTCGTTGCTAAGTAACAAGGGAATGCAATTTCATTTAGCCTCAATTAAATAAGTCGTTCACACGATGAAGCACACCAGCGTATTTTTGTATCATTATGAATTCACATTGTTGGATAGTAAAACTTAATATTTAAAACATAGATTTCTATGTATATTTTTAATTAATTCATGTATAACCAAATGGGGACTATAGAGGAACTAATTGTAATATGAAGCTAAGGAATCGTTAATTGTTGCTTCATTTTCGAAATTGATCCGCCACGGGAGTGCTTTTGTCAGGAAATCAAACATTTCATATGCGACAAGTAGCGGCATATTGCTATTGATAGGTTTAATCTCCGGTTTCGTAGTTGGCGCACCTTGCGGAAGGTACATAGAGAATACCGGAACTTGCTTCGATCCATATTGTAACGATCTTGTCCTTTAATAATTCCAGTCCTCTTGCAGTGCTCTCCAGTGCTACACTTTATTTAGATTATTAGAACTTATTAGAATTGTCTTTATTTTCATATGAAAATGATATTATACTAAAAACAATCAATTCGTAACTGTTTATGTTGACCATTTGGTACATTTAAGTTATTTTCTTGAACATTATATCTCGTTGTTGCAACAACTTCGTAACTGAAGATAAAAGATAGAGATAAGTTGAATTTAAACAATTGATTATATTGTAAACTACAAGGACTCGTGAAACTTTCAAGAATTTCGAACAATGGAAATCGTAGATCTATGTGCACGATTCGCCCATGAAAGTTACGAGGGGGAATTTTAAAGCGGCGAACAAATGTACCGTGTGAAAATGTTTTATCGAAAACGCATTCGTGTTTTCTCGATAACGGTATTGGGCACTCTTTGAACTATTCGAGCGTTTTGACTGGATAAACGAATTGAATGTAGGACGCTCGATAACTTTTATCATGTAGCCGGCCATAATGAGGACTTTCCAATACTTCTTCTTTCTTTAATTATCCAGGTGTTAGAGTACTGACTAAGGACTTTAATTATAATGTATATTCTGATAAGTAAAATCTACTTCAACATCCCAATAAATAGTCTATTCACCCGTATTTCATTTTTTAATTCTCTTCATATCATAAATTTTCATTTCTACACTTTTTATAGTTTTAAATAATTAGATTCATATGTATTTACAAAAGAAAGTAACATCAATATCTTACAATTTTTACTATTTGACAGAAATATTAATTTAATCTATAAAACAGGATTAACAGGAACTCATGGCAAACTTTTCGAAATGATGTAACTTTTTTGCAGAATTCTGTATTTTATTTCAATAATATACAATTAAATAATAAATTAGTATAAAATTAAATTATGAAAGAATCATAATTCTATACGTGTTCGTTTCATGTTTAATTAATTGATTCTTTAAACATATGTACTGATATGTTCAAGAAAAGTTACATATGCAATGTTTTATAATTTCATAAATTCAATAAATTTATTTAAAATATTTCAAATAATTACTCCCTAGAACTAGCATTCTAACAATTTCGTTACGAATTGTTTCAAAAATTTGAGATTTCTTCTACATATCTACAACACCTGAGTATGTTTGTAATACTCTGTCAACTCCTACTAAATTCAGCCAAATTTTAATTATTAACTTCTATGCATGCATTTATTAACCCATTTTCAATATGTCACTTATATCGATTCAAAGCTTAAGTCGAAGTATCGATATTTTAAGTTTTAAGTAATTAATTTAGAACCAGTGTTATTATACCCCTTATCAAATCACACTATTAAGTGAAAATTATCTTCATAATAATATAATAGTAATCTTCCGCTTGAGTAAAACTTGCTCTGAGTTTATTCAGGACGGCAGTTTCGTCCCTAATTATCCTCGAATCAGATAATACTGTACACAAACGCGGCAACTCGGGTTAGCACGATTATCTCGCCTTTGCAGAGGGGTGGTGAATTTAAGAATTCCGCGCATTGACAGAAGTTTTTAGTCGGGTCGCCGCCCGCGGTCCGGGGCATCCAGCCTCTTCACTGAAAACTTTTCCATCATTTATACTATAAATTCTGGCTACCATCGAGTCCCGACTTAATTGGTCGTCCCCGATCGAACAAGAATAAGCTGTGCAGATACATTATCGAGGTTAATAAAAGAGTTAAAAAGTCACCTTTCTTAATGTTTTTGAGGCATGAGCACCACCTTTTCACGATTTACGGAGCAATTGACGGAAATTATGAAGAATTTTGCTCTTCTTTATTTCCTGATTAACGATGGAGAGCCCCATTTTTAATAAAAATTCCTCTAGTTGATGTGGAAATTGCTACACGATAAGAAACTTTTTCTGGTTGATTTGAAAAGATGATTAGTATCTTATTTATTGAAGGACAATTTGATGAATATTATTTTTCTTCTCCTATTCATATAGGAATTGATAAAAAAATCCGTGAAGACCAATTAGATTTAATGCGTATGCAGCTGCAGTTTATTTAGTTCTTATTTTCTCTGGGCTAGGTTTATAACATCATTGTAAATGTATCTCTTCCCTTTTGGACTATTTTACAAAACTTTAATCCTTTCATACTATGTACCTAGTAATTATACATTTTAATGTCTTATCATATTTATGCCAGACTGATTCAACAATGACATATTGTTATTATTGTTAGACTGCAAAATTTAAGCGTTTATAGTCAGCATACCACCATGAAACAAAGTAAAATAAGAACCTCGATAAAATTTAACAAGTATCCCTTATTCTCTAATAATAGAAAAATTTCTATTCACTTTTCTATTTACCAACTGTTATTAAAAACTTCTCAAATTATTAATGTTACTATATATTATGTAACTTCGATAAATATTATTGAGGCATAAGTTATTTACACTTTTTTACAGTGGATGCAGTAAGAAATTTTTTCGCGGGAGGATTTAATTTTAATAAATTAACCGATGCACGTACATATCGGAAAATTGAAATGACTGGAACATGCTCGAAACGTTTTCGCATTGTGCAAATGTTGTCCTCGTTATTTCACGTTCCGGGCACTTCGCGAATTATACCAATCCGTCATCAACGAAGCGTAGACCAAATTCTGGCATGGTTCGGTAGAAACACAGCTTACACCGCAATCCATAGCTTTTTTCCAATTTTAGCAAGTGTCACAGAGCGTATTGTATTTCCCTTTGTTTTACGGGAAACGTGACTCCCGTTATTTCTGCTACGTAATGCAGGACCAGTGAAAATACAATAACATGTAATTTCGAACGTATAAATTCACGTGTATTATCCACGTAACATCTTTTCGGCGAATTTTCATAATTATAATTTTCTTAAATATGCTTCAGTTTCAGTAGTACGATAACTTCTTTAAACATATATGTATACAATAAAAATGTGTTTATTTCTCTTTGGATTATAAAACGTTTTCGTGAGACATTTCGTTCTTGAAGTAGACTACATTTTCGGGTACACTCCATTAGGTCTATGCAGGTATCTTGAAATTATTGGCAATCTGCTAAGAGCTTCATCGTAAATTAGGTATACATATAAATGCAGCTTCAGCAAAGGAAGCTTTTAGGAGCTGTTACACACCGTACGACAGGTGATCTGCTGATTTTTAGTATGTCATTTAGCATTTCAGAGATTTTCGTGAATGTACTCGTGTAAATCAAAGAATAGGAGAGAAATGCACAACGCGAAGTGTGAGATTTATAAAAATTAACATAAAATTTGGGCAGAGGCAGGCAGGATTAATATATTAGCGGACAAAAAATTTACTACCTTTCTGATTTTTGTAATCTCATTAACATCAGCTTAAAACCTTAATATACTGAGTTTTAAACAGGTTTTAATTCTATATCAAAATATACATATATTAAGCCATACTTGACGTTAGAAAATAAGACTAACAAAACAAATCGGAAAAGGGGTATTTATTTGTTCGCTACTGTGTATGTACTGATTATAATCTTTGAATTTTATGCATTTAACTCTCATGGAAATCTACAGAAAGCGAAAACAGAAAATTTTTAGGTAGTAGAATTATAATATTGTTCCTTATTCAAGACAATAAACTCAATTTCTTGTGATTTTAATCAACTGGTCGGTAAAAATGTTTTTTCACAAGTTTAAACAATCTAATTGGAAGTTACTACTTTTAACAATCTAATCAACAATGCAAGTTACTATCTGTTTAATTAAACGTCTGTATAAAATCTCCAGTAAAGGATTTCTCGAACCATTAGCAAGTGAAACAGGTCACCGATAAAACCGACATGCTCCACAAGATTGATTCCCGCGTGTTCCGGCGGAATCCAGTCACTATACATACGCTCAGAAAAAGAGTCAGAATAAAAGGCATTCGTTCCTCGTGCAGTGGTTTCTGAATGATCGAGATTGTGAAAGCCTCGACAGTCAGACCGAGGGATCATTTCTCGTATCTGATGCAAAGCAGCGAGATACAGAATGAAAGTGACTTGGTTCACCAGTTTTTCTAATCATGTTACTCATTTCCAACCATGAAGAGTCCTCTCAAATCCATTTTATCTAAATTTGAATACCAAATTGGCTACCATAATACATCTCTACTTCAAATACCTGTTGGTAGGATTATTTGAGTAAGCAGATTATTACAAATCTACTTAAATCTACTTAATAGTGATAAATGCTGACTGCGGATGTTTCTGCATTTATAGCACCTCTTGACTTGGAAAATGCAATAAACGAAAGGTATTAATAAAGTTTATTATTGTTTTCATGTTGTTGCAAACGTAGTAAAGCATGTAGTACAGAATTCAAAATTCTGCAGTATATTAATTTGTAAATATCGGCATTTGAAATTGGAAATTTCTTTACGTATCCAGTTATGAAATACATTTTATTATTGCTTAGTAGGAAGATTGATCTAAATTACGACAATTATTGCTTCGTAGATGATTGATCAAAATTATTATTAAGGAGTTGCTACTTCATAGAGTATCGAATATTGCGGTCAAGTTGCTTGTCAATATGGTATATAATTCCAGGAAAATTATTCTGTAAAAACGGAAGTAGAGAACTAACAGAATCTGTAACGTTTTTGTCTGCTACTACAACATGAACTCTTACAATACCTGTGCTCTTTATATTGAGCAATTACTTTGTCATTCATAAGCATTAGGACACCTGGTTCTAATAAAAATGATGTACTCTGAACTACTTTTATTACATTACGTTAGCGTAAGTGCTGTCCATGGAGCTTTAACATCCCCTAAACTGTATTTATTTCAGACCTTCAATAATTATTTAATGCCTCGTTACATCCATCCGATATTCGACAACTGTCCTAATATTTAAGAACTGCAGTGTATCTTCAAATACTGAAAAATCCTGAAGTCCATCGAAAAAATACAATTAATTCCATCAGAAATTTCTTTCTCTCGATTTCTAGAAATTACCACAGCCACGCAACGAACGAATCGCCCGAATATGCAAATTTTTAATAAATATCCCATCAGACACCGGAGTGTTTCGCGTATCCTATCGGGCCTCGTCTCACTGCGCCGTGGCGAGAAGGATAACACGCTCGTTCGCGGCAATTTTGAATAGAAAATCGTGGTTCGTTCCACGGGAAAAACTTGTCGCGGTTCGTTTCGTCGTCGATTTAAAATTCAAATGCGCCGTTATAAAGCTCCGGTTCGACGTTTCCCACGGAATTGGAAAATCACGAGAATGTTTTGACGCTGGTGAGAGATTGGGATGGTCGGTCGGGGGCGCGTTAAGCCGCCATAATGAAGGGGAAAAATTTGTTTACCGGATAATTGAATTCTTTCGCGGCTCGAGGACGCGTTCGGCTTGTTTCGCGGATTTAAATGGAAATTTCGGTGTCGGTGGACCGCTGCCGAACGAGAACTACGCATGGGGGGGTTTCAGGTTTATGCCCTCGAAGTGTCGTTACCGAAACGACGCTCCTCCGTGATTGCCGAACGAAATTTGCGTCGATTGTTAACCGTGGACTCCGTGTATTGCCCCGACGCGACGGTGTCTCGTTTCGCGGAACATTTAATGTCGATGATCGTAAGTCCGCCGGATCCAGTCGACCGTATGGAAAACACCGTTGGTTTCCGGTCGGTGGCGTCCTTAATTGAATACGGTCCAGGAATATTCATCGAGGCTCTAGCTACTTTTTGTCTCTGGATTCAGCTTGTTAACGGAATACGAACGTCTTTCGCGTCTGTTGTTAATGAATGGAGTAAAAAAATTGATCGTAAGGGGTGTAAAGTTAAATATGTCTAATGAAATATTAGATTGGATTAGAAGGTAAATTGATTTTCTTTTCTTTTTAACTGTTTGATGATGGAGTAGTCGAAAACTGAGCACTTCAGTTTGTTAGCACAATAGAAATGTCTTTTGCGTCTGTTATTAATGAATGGAGTACAAAATTGATCGTAAGGGGTGTAAAGTTAAATGTGTCATAGAAATATTAGATTGGGTTATTAAGTAAATTGATCTTCTTTTCTTTTCAAGTGTTTGATGATGAATGGAGCAAAAAACTCATCGTAAAGTGTATAAAATTAAATATGCCGAGGTAAAGATTGGATTCGGTCCTAGACATAAATTGATTTTGTGTTCTCTTTAACACTTTGAGGACGGTGTACTTAGAAACTGAACGATTATTGTGAACACTTTGTCTGTGATGGCGATGGCTGTAGGATGTTGTTTCATGTACAACTGTGTTCTGTTATAAATACGCATTGTCTCTGAAACGCATAGGAATCTACTTTGAGCTTTTGACTTAAATCTGCTGAATATGGTTCCAAGTCGATTAGACTCATTAAATGTACGCAATGCGTTAAACTTAAGAAATTTACTTTTATTTTCTATTTAAGTATTATTAATCGAAGTTGTAAAATCGTTGACATTCTCCAATAAATAATACCAATATTACTTACGCGAAGCTTGTGTATATATTACAAATTTAATTCAACATACTATCAATCGGAAATAAGTTAAATCTCTGTAGAAAACACGAAAATAAATACGCCATAAATGGAACAGAATTCTATTTACAGTTTGTTCATTTTAAATTAAAGCATTTAATACAGGGATATTGTGACTGAATGCACGCCTGGCACTGAAAGTTCATTGGTTTGTGGTTTCGAATACAAGCAATATCCTAACTTAAATAGCCACGCAGGCGAACGCACAAACTGTAACTGCGTTTTGTATTGGAAACTGATATTGTTGGAATTGAAAAAAGAAATGAACGTCGGAGCAGCGATTCGGCTACGAGTTCCCGTCGCTCGTGGAGATCTTTTGTCACCCGAAATTACAATCTGGAATTAATTAATAACCGATACCGACCAGATAGGGTCGACCGGATTTACATCGACGACAAATACCTTTTTTATTCGGGGAATAAACAATACCCAGATTTTTTGTATGAATTCACCGCTGCATGTATACATATTTAAGGCAGTGATGGGCAACTCAGCGCCCGCCAAACTCACTAGCGGGCAACACCGTGCAGCATGCGGGCATATGGCAGTGGTGGGTGACTTTGATAATGGAATTGGAGAAAATTAAATCGATTTTAAATGAATTTAGTTTTTGGGTACAAATCATTGTACTAATGTTTGTAGATCGATTAGAACTTCATTTTGCGTACATTGAGTTAATGTTGAAGAATTTTCACATAAGTATTAATGTTTTAAGTAATGTACACTTCAATTTCCTTAAGTGTTATACTTGAAAGAAAAGTGAGAAGCACGTTTAAATGTATTATCAATCACGATAGCCATGCACATTCTTCAATTTTATAAAACTTCAGTTGTATTTTCTTCTTTATTAACGGTATTATTCTTTCCATCTTCTTTCTTCGTGATCGATCATCAGTTCCAACTTGTTTCCAACTTCAGGAGTCTTATCGACCCCTCTTTGTTCCACACGTTTACCTTCCTTTGTGTTTCTTAATAATTCTCTTCATTTACTTTCCTTCTACAAACATCTTTTAAAGTGAACTGTCTTTGTGATGTTACTTTTGAACTCTCATCCTTGTTATTAAATTCAAAGGTATTGTTACTGTTTTCCCCCTGTTTCTGTATATTTTATATCTTCTATCATTGTAGCTTTATTAATAATAGAATCTGTTGGGCGTGTTGTGTCAGCGAATATTCTTCTTCTATTTTATAGTTACCACTGTTGAATCTTTCAGGTTTAAGTCGTATTATTTTTAAAAAATTATTCGAACGTTTCAGAGAACGGTGTAATTCTGCTTTCTCATTCAATTAAATTAAAATGTAATTCGTTTTTACAATTGAAATACATTTACGAAATACAATCTAATTCCGAATTAAGACGAATGTGGGATGCAAGAAACGATACTGAGAGGTAATAAGAGGTGAACAAACACCACGTAAAAGTTTAAAAAAAGACTAGTACCAGTGATGAACATGGTATTATTCATAAATTCATAGTATGTGATCAGAACTTGTAATCTACAAGAAACACTGACGACTGATTGTGAGTCGCATATGAACGAGAAACGGAAGAAATGATGGAACAAGGATAGACATGAAACATAATTTTTCACAGTTCCGAATAATTCTGTTACATTGTATTTCAAGTACATTAAATTTAAATTACAATGAAGTGTAATTACACTTACCTATGATTGGAGAGATTAGCAATTAAATTAAGTGAATGGTTTGAATTACATAATTCAATTACAACATAATTCAAATACTATGCAAGCAACTTACAATCTAATTAAATTACATAATTCAATTACAACGTATTTCAATCAGCACAACTCCGTGTCTAATCGTAGTGTGTCCAATTATTAGTCTGCGCTAAGCATTATTTGTTCCTTTCTGTTGAATTATTTCCACCCTTATTCCAAGGCGTTCCATTCCCTTCATCCTTAAGTCACGTTTTTCCATTCCAACGCGCCCCATCAATTCCGTTCCCTTTCGACTTTTCCATTTCGCCCGGGTCGCATTTAATCGCGACGCAACACGCGGACAAATTTCGGCTCGTTAGGCGGCAGGATTAACTGCAGGAGCGACGTTGCTGTCGGTGTTGCAGCCGCGCGACACTCTCATAATGGATGGGATATTCTTCGGCCGGCCGACGAACGACGACCCAATTTAACAGGTGCGTTTATCTGCACGCGTGCCATGCGTGACTCGTGACAAGAGCGCGCCCTTTTTCCTACTCCTTCCCCCATTCGCCTTGACCCCTCCACCCCTACTTTTCATCCCCACTCCATGAACCCGTTTGTCTAGACTCACGAGGTCGCGACATGAATTTTCGACGATAGAATTGTGCCCGGGAGCATTATGACCGGGATCGGCCGGCTGGAAAATTTCTGAGCGGGGAAACGGTGGACGTTTGTTGTTCGAATAAAGGCTCGTGATAATTTTCCACGGGGCCGCTGATATGACGGACGGTTCATCAAACTCGGTCAACGAATCCGTGTACAGTTGGGGTCTTTTAATTAACCCTTGGTGTATGGATCGCCAGAGCTTGTGGCTGGGTCAATTGTGAGCCATAAGAAGATGTTATAAACATGTATATACTGTCGTTTTGAAAGTAAATCAACAGTCCTTCTAAACTGTTTCAATTTGGGAATAATGATAAATGTCGTGTTGCTGTCGGACAAAACGTTTTTGTGTTTCTTTTGTCACTTATTGGAGTTTCACTAACGTAGGTGGTATTTATTTTAGAAGCGTATTGGCGAAATTGTGTATTAATCCTCGTAGTGTGGACACAGGGTTATTTTGTTAATCTACAGAAGTCGTAGTCCGTGTTGAAAAGATAGACTTTATATGACTTTATGTGTGTATTATACCTTGTTATACTTAGATTATATACATATATCTAGTTGTACTTAAATATAATATATATGCGTGAAAATATACTTGACATTTTGTACACAGTTCATCCATGAAATCCACGTATGAGCCGTTCATTTGCCAAAGTGATTAATTCCACAAAATGTACAATTAAAATCTATTTTTAATATAAAAAGTTAAAGCACCAGTCAAGTGCTTTTGGCACTGAAATTAAAAAAGTTTTAAAAATGTAGTTAGTCACTTTGGCCTTTGTACGGATCATATAATAAAGTTTTACTTATGGGTCAAAATGACCCTGTATTCGTATGCCACGTCAGTTCTAGGACATCCGTTTTCCGAGTGTTAAATTACGGTTGGTTATTATCTTCCTTTCCGAGGCAACTGTACAAAAAACGGTATTCCATTTGGCGTTACATAAACGGTACAGGAACTGTGTTTATCGATGGGTCACTGGTGAACCAGCTGTACGAACACGAAAGTTAAATGACTGAGTAGAGTGAATGTAGTGTGGAAATAAGAATGTATTAGTCGTGATTAAACCGTCGAAGGGTAATGACGTGTTTTGACTGCAGAGTTCAGTGTCTTAAGTGTGTGCCAAATATCAGCTGCTCCAAACAATAGAGATGTATTGCAGCCGCTGCAAACATCAGTACGGCGTGTAATTTCTATATAATTTTTTATTGAACTAAAACTATATATGTAGATGTTAGCATTGCACGGAAATACTGTTAATTTATGTATCCTATAAAATTTTTCTGGTTTCTTTCGCTTGATTATCAAACGGGGTTGTCCACTGTAGCGACTTCCTAATTGTTTTGAGCAGCGTACGGTATTTTAAAAGTGGTAGTGAAGTCGCAGCAGTGGTGTCCAAGGTGCTGCATAAAACAGGTATCGTACATCTGTTAAGGTAACCTGATTCGTCTATTAAGCTACAGAAAAAGTTTTATTGTTTTTTGGAGAAAGTATTCAGAAGTAGTATGGTTAAGGGAAACATAAGAAAGAAAATTTTGATATTAGCAAGTATTAAGTAGTCAGATTAGTTTCTCAGTTCTCATAAGAGAGTACAAAAAAGACTCAGTTGCTTATCATTTTTCAATTATATTTCCATTATTATTTTTGGTTCGTGGATATATATCACTTTAGTAGTACTATGTACACGATTATGGAACAATACATATGAAAAGGATAATTATTTACTTATTCAAATTTAATAATAACAAACTTATGGCAGTGTTTGGAATCTGTAGTCTGCCAGTTTAGTCTCTATTACATTCCTCTAACTATTACAAGAACGTTTAAATTGTCAGTTTTTTTTATTCCTTGCATTAGTTGTATACGATTTATATCAAATACATCTAAATAGTCACCTGACTATCAGATAACAGTACGATATATATTAATTAAAGCGTGAAACTACATAGGTTTGATGACTATGTACGTAGAGCTAATTAACTATAAATAAAGTTGCTAGTTCCTATATGACACAATTGAGTACAAATTAAACCAACTATGGAATTAGTTTACTCCTAGTTTAGTACACTCGAAATTAGCGTTTAGATAATCTACTAAAAATTTCACTAATTTTTCTGACAACGTTGCTGCAATGTTCCTCAGTAATAATGCATAATTTGTGCAAACACGACTGGTGTTTACGTAAAAACAAGAGCAACTATTGTCTATGTAATTAAATCCATGGTAATACATTTTTCTCACCAAGACTGGACAAATTTTTACCTTCGTTTTCACTACCAAAAACAATATCAAAATTACATGCCTCTCTTCTAATCCAAATGAAACACTAAATGAACATACTCAACAAAATAATCACCTACTTATCCATATGCCACAATAAAAAAAGACCCCATTCCTTTTTATGAAAATCTAAAGATCCAGCATGTACACCACCGGAACGTATTATCCAACCACAAATCGCTATCGCCTAGCCCCAAATCGAAGATCCCAAATAAATTACACCAAGATAAACATTTGCATCCAATATTTGCCGTTCGCGTTCTTCTATCGTTAAGTAAATAAGCCCGCAAAACGGTTCCCGGTGTGCCCACGAAATCGATAAAACCCCTAGCCAGGGCATCTCGAAACGTTCGCGAAATCACGGTAAATACGTTGGCAGGCGGGGATGGCGGTCGGTCGGTCGGTGGTAACCAAGTCGGAATAAATGGGGGCAAGTTAACGTCGAAAGAAACGAAGTTCACGATCCCCGGGCAGCCCGAAAGTTTAATCGGCGAAATCTTAATTAGAGGCTGCATTTATTAGGGCGGAACTCGCGGCCCAGGATGTGCGGGATCCACCCTCCACCGGTTTCGTCGTTCAGGTATAAAGAAGATAGCAGGCGGACTGTTTTGTTTCCGCGCAGAAACAGATACCCGTGGGTCCCTCGTGTGGAGATAACGAGGCCGGCAATTATTAGCAAAAGGCGGGGCACGGAATCGACTAAAAAATAAACCGAGTGACGTTGGACCCGGTCACCATCGTATCCTCGATTAGGATTTTCAACCGGTTTCGTTACGGAGACGTCTAATGTTGCGGTAAACCGTGAGGATGAAAAGGCGGAGTCGAATGCAATAACTTCTACGGGTTTCTACGATTAGAAAATTCTACTCTCGTTTGGTTGAAGTTTTATTCCGTTCTGTCTTTTATTTGTTATTTAGAGTCGCGTCAATCTGTAGGAGGCGGTTGTTAGCGACTCACAAAGGGACTTTGATAACGCGAATATTTCGTTTTTTTTTCAACTTTGTAGGTTTGTAGGGGACCTTAACAGAAGTATTGGAGAATTTTTTTTATTTTGCTAATTTTTGGTTCTTCGGGGGTGAAAACAGCCATTACTGGTTAATGTGTGATTTCGTATTTCCCTGTACACCTATGAAAAATTAATATTGATATTAATATTAAATATGAACATCTAAAAATAATATTGAACAGTGGCATTGCACATTGGGATTGAATATTAATACTGAATCATTGGCATTGAATGTTAATATTGACGGTTCATATTGAATATTAATATCTAATATTAATATTGACAATTATAGTAGATATAACAAAATTGTTGGAATGAAAATTTGATGACTTTTTATGCTTTATAAAACTGTGCTATGTAATTGTTAAAAATTTCTTTACAAGAATAAATGAACAGATAAAAAGATCTTTAACAATTTTATTGCACAGTTTTATAGATCATAAGGAGTCGTTAAATTTTCATTGTATCCATTTTTATATATCCAATAAAATTTGCAAGGTGTGCAGTGAAATAGGAAAATATACATTCACCTTTGAGAGATGTTTTCATTCTGAAAAGCAGAAAGTAGCAAAAATATGTCCTGATGCTTCCATTAAGGTCCCCTACATACCTGCAAAGTTTAAAAAAAATTGGAATTTTTGGATTACCAAAGTTCCCTCGTCAGTTGGCACTACAAATTTGATAAAGTTTTGATTGCTTTACAAAGAAAAAGAATTCTTTCCTTGTTCTCTGCATCTTGAGAATTGTGACTTACAACTCTAAGATGTGTTAGCTTCCTCGCGTTTGGTGTCTGAAAATACTGTTCTTCAAGTAAGATGTCAGAAGTGAAAAATAAATGGAAGGAGTAGATAAAAGATTCTTCATGTGATACATACGTGAAAGTGAAGTCGAACTTTTCAATGTTCTACTACGTCAACAGCGGTTGCCTGGAGTTAAAGTAGTATTTGATCGTATAAGTCGGCCGATGAAGGTTCTGTTTCGAATTCACGGTAGGTGGGCTTCAGAGCAGGATACCTAAAGTCGGTGAAACACGTTAGCTAAGTATCAAAAGTAGTTTGAACTTCGATAAGTTCCTTATCCCTGCTACTCTAAAGTTGAAATTTTTTTTTGCTCCATCACTCCCCATGTTTTTGAAATGTTCCAAGCTCCGTTTATTAACATTAAGTTATAAGACGACGAAAATTAGAGTATCCTACATAGCTGTTCAATTATCTTAAATTTCGAAAGAACTATTCATGTAATATTGACTTTCCCACAAACAGATACTGAATGTAAACCGCTCGATTACGTCGAAGTTAGGCGAAAAGTGCTATCGCTGTATGTGGCCTCCCTTGCCACGAGTAAACACTTTGTAACTATTATTACTGGTCGCTATGATAACAAGGATCTAATATTTGTTTGTTTACTTCACACAGCAAACAAACTGATATGAATACTATACTGCGATCGTACGTGCATTTATAGTGTATTCAAACATATACAGAAATAAGGACTATAAAATTGTGTAACAAAATAATCCATTTATCTTCAACCTAATTGTTCCATCGATAAAGACGTTAAATTTTCATGTGTGTCTCATTTAAAAATTCATCTAGAACGATTTGAATTTGAATAAACGTTCGCAGTCTAGTGATTACCATCGACAGCTATATCATGTATCATTAGACTGCGAAAGTTTATACAAATTCACTTCGTTTAAACAATTTTTAATAAAGTTTATACAATTTCATTTCGTTCACTATACTGATAGGTAGTGGTTAAAGAAACAATGAAAAAAAATGCTGCATTACTGACACATCTTATTATTAATACATCTAATAACTAAATAAGAGACGAGATGCAAATATATTTTTTTTTATTGAATCACGTGCGTGAAATCTCTGTTGACACGAAAAGACAGTTAGAACTCGATGACCGATTATGGCCGACCACGTTCACCGGGGACGGTATTGCTAATGCTCGTTCGGGGTGTGTCAGAGGCGAACGAAACTCCTGTCCGCGTGGCTGTCTGACGCGTGGAAAACGTCACTGCACTTGTATACCTTGCCACGCGAACTTGTTTCGCAGCACGTGGCGTGCGTCTATTTCGGCCGACTATTTTCGACGAGTTTTTTTAAAGTCGGTTCAACGTGCACCGCATGGAAACCAGCCAAGTTATTTTTGTTTGCGCAATGAACCGCCACAACAAGGGGCTCATCATTCGCTTGGATATCGTTACCCTAATTGCTCCGGCAATTAATTATTACCAATACGCGTAACGCGTTTCGGGGAGAAATATTAAATCGTACGGCGAACACGGTTGAGCGTTTATAAAATGTTTAAGTCGAGTCTGTTTTATTGTTTCGTTCTGTGGAGGAATCTTTGATCGACATGTAATGAGATTTGGTTTTCTGTTCTTGTACGTACACTTTCGAAATGGACAGATGTAAAACAAGGAGACAATTTTGTTATTGTTTCGTAAATTTTTTGATCGTTTTAATCCTGTTTTCTTTTATTGGCTCGTCGTTGTGTTTTTTCCTGGGCATGATTGGAGGCAGAGGATGACGTTAACGTTATTAAAACGATAAAGCGTGATTATGGGGAGGGAATTCGAAACGTTTCAGTCAAATTATTCTCGACTATAGGGGCTACTATAACTTCCAAGAAATTGTATTCGTTTTATTTAGAATTAATAATGGCTAGAGTTTACTAATTATATTCGCCCGATATGCTAGCAAAGAGCACCTCCTGCTTAGGTCATGTGATGACATGGCCAAGGAAACATTTCTGTTTGTAGATTGCAGAAATTATAATATTCCAAACTAGAAAAATATTGGAAGGTACTTATATTTTTACCAATCAGATGATGATGATATACCCATACCGCAATCGAAAGATAAGGAAAAGTATGTAAGGACCTTCGCTCAGCAATAGAGGACAATTCGGAGACGAGTCAGTGACGACAGACGACAGTATAATGAAAGTTTGATTGAAAGTTTATGAATACAAATGAGTTTAGAAATAATTTTTGTTCTGTTGAATATGAATTGTCAAGATAATTTCATTCGCAACAATATAAGGTTCTATCATTTTACAACAAAATGTGATATGAACATCAAGTTGATCTTAATTTATTTTAGCTTCCAATGCTTTAGTTTGTCCCAGAATTACTGTATAACTGGTCATTCAATAGCAATCGCATGATCCCAATACCTTTTTCGCCGCGCTATATTAAATGTACACAGTGACATACGAAAGTGTATGGAAAGTGTCCTGTATTCTAATAAGAAAAAAGCTTTCATCCCGGCCGTCTGAATGGAAGCTTCCGTTCGAAACGAGAGCGACAATTCATTTCTTACAACTCGACGCGTTCCACGAGGAGACACCGCTTGTACACGAAAAAGCACTTGAAAGCATCCAGCACCGACTTTCTTATCCTCTCCGGTGGTACCAGTTGTGCCTTCTAATTGCTACTTGCTTAATCCTTGTCCGCTTACTCGAAGATCGAGAATAAATATTTATAATACGGCGACAGCTCTAGCGAAGTACCATCAATTTAATAGAAATAACTACTCTCGAGTCGGATGAAACGAAACTAATTGTCAATTTTCAAGGAATATTAAATTTCGAGTAATTACGATTATGAAATTTTGATGTTAACAATTGAACGATTGAAACAATTTTGCTTTTAAATTATTTCACGAATGTGCAATTTTCTTCGGAATATAAGCCACTTGGCAGCTGTTTCGTAAAGAATTTTCGATAATTTCTTCTAGGAGGGCTGAATATTTTGAATAAAACGTAAAAGGCTAGTGGAAAGGATGGCTGGTCTAATACAGTTTATTGGATGATCCATCATGTCAGTGACACGAGACTCTCATCAGTGACACACTTTCAACGCAGTGCCCCGACTTTTGAATAGACGTGATAAATATAGCGGCGAATAAATCAATCTTCTGCGCTATTAACGCTAATTTGTTCCTTCGTTACTGTCGTATTTTATTTCTTGTTACGGGCAATGATCCATTCTGATAACACGTTTACGCGTTCAGACGTTATTCGTTTAAATAAAGAATTTTTATGAACGTGCTCATAAATGGTTAAATAAACTATTCCTTTGTAAAACGTCGTAAATATTGCTTTACAGACATGTCCTTACAGACATACAGACTACTTAGCGACTTGTATGTTTCATCTCGAGTGTCACAGTTGAATTTCCATTATTATAAATGCATGTGTGCGTTTACCTTTTATATCGTTATTTCCACCAACTGGTACTTTCATAATTTCTTCATAGTATTGTCGACTGTCGAATTATCTTTCAAAATGAATAACTTCGTATTTATGTACTCTTCATTCTTGTAAATTAGTCTAAAGAAATATAAAGTTCTATAAAAATTCACGGTGTAATTATAAGCATGTCTTTATAAAATGTTCCGTACAGACTGTGGATATTATGAATTTATAGCATGGAGGAGTATCTAGAATAAAATAGAGGATGAAGCTTCCATCAGGTTTAATACATTTCTCATTTTTTTCTCAACACAATAAACACCCCAACAGGAAAAAGAAGCTTCTGTTTTTAGTTACGTCATTATAAATTACATTATGAAATGTTTATTTACATAAATATTCACAGTCTAATTACGTGATATAATTTTCAATTCCTACTGATGATCGTTAAAATTGCTTGAGACATTCCTCAGGGCATCATTGAATCCAAAGTCTTAACCCAGATCAACGTGTCAGTTTTTCGAAAGTTAAGTACATAGTAGCCAATTATGCTGGAAAAGTGTGATACTTTCTAAAATAATATCACGAAAAACGAGCGAAAGATGAATAAGGTACCAGAAACGAAAATACAAATGGCGGCTCTGAAAACATGGAAACAGTCGTTCTTCCGATATTGTTCGTGGAACGTGCGATATTATTTCACTTGACTGCGAAAATGTCGGTTACGATTTCGAGTGTTTCACACGGTCCAAAAAAAAAAAAACGGAAATGGAAACGATCGGTCGAGCAAAGGGTCTCGTCGGCGTAGGATAAAACAATATTTCGTTCTGGGGTCTCGCTGGCAAGATTTCTGAAGTAGCGTAAGTGCACTTGAAATCTCTTTGCCCGGTGGCTTATCGATCGACGAGCTTCAATACGTAACAAAGTGTCGCCTCGGTGCACACGACGATCCTAACGTTTCGAAGTTGTTCGCTTCTGCTGCACTCGCGTCATAAAGTTCATCAGAAACGGCCTTTTTGAGAGGGCTATCACGCTTGTCCCGATTGCTCTCGTAGAATTCTCTTTTCCTTCGGTTTTCGTTTCCTTTTTCCGCAATTTGAGCTTGTTTTCAATTGACACGATTATATATGTTCAAAAAATTTATAGGATATTTTTAACACTGACTGCCACGTCATCCAAATATGAGTGACGCGTAGATTGCAAAGAGGCTGGATTATTTAAATATCATTAGAAAATTTTGCGTAGAATTAACATCGCAGTATAGTTTAAAGCAAGACCAACAGCCTTTATTAACTAAACGCATGTATTTTCAACGATTTATGACTTAAAAGACGAAATAATGTGTGTCTCGCTACGTATGGCCTTTTTCACTATAGCAGTCAACGTGTTAATCTGATAGAGTAAGTACATTATTCCACACGATGTAATAATATTTCTATTAAAAATAGAATTTATGCAATTTTTTAAAATGAATTAAAAGTGTTTCGTGCTCCATTAAACGAACAATAATTTATTTATTTAGTTATCTGATGCTATGATTATTTTGAGTAGTGTATACGAATATTGAACAATGCAATTGTTAATTTCATGCATTTTCCTATGTACAGAATATGTCATTTGGAAAGGAGGAAGTAATTTCCTATTCGACGTTTATTTTTTAATTTCACGTAAAGAAATGCGAATTTTCATAAACATTTGTGATGATGTATGAGACGTATGAGACCTTTTATATGCGTCCTTAGTACTTTTTAATAGACCTTTTTACATTTTTACTCTTAGAATTTGATTACACACAGACGATACACATTTAAACATAAAAAATAACAGATTCTTACCTCCTTCACTCTTCATTCACACGACATAATTAAAACGCTAAGTCTATTAAGAATATATATTTCTTAGCAATTTTGGAAGAATAAACAATTTATTGTCAAATTAAAAACCATATTTACAAATTCGTATTTTTCTTGACTATCCTCAGTTCAATATACAATTTAGATAGATTTATTAACATCTGATCCTTAGTAACGATTATACTGGCATATCTTTTTAGGATTGGTTGTGCCAAGTTTTAGACAGTTCTCCACAATTTTATTGCCGTTTACGTTACTAAACGCCTCCTGGAAGTGATGAAATTAAATTAACTTATTAATTGTAATTAATGATCGAGTGGTTGGAGAGGAAGCCACGAACGCACTTGAATTTCTTTACCGAATATTTGTTAAGGCTGAGCCTATCGATTTTTTCGCAGTAGAGAGGAGCGCTCCTTTTCCTTTACCCTTTGAATCCCTTTTGAACGCACTTGACCCGTTTATTCGCCCGGTATTCATAGTACGATATGAATATTTACATAATGTTCCGCGGTACTTCATATTTTCACAGAGCTTAATTCCGTGCGGTTTTTTTTTCTCTTGCTATCATAACACCTGTCCCGTCGTTAGAAATTTGTCTCTTTTATACTGATGGTTCCTCGGCTTTATTTCTACCTTCCTCTTTATTAAAAGGAAACGAGGGATATTAACAAAATAATTTTATCACTCGTAATGGATATTTTATGTTATTTATTTTTAAACGATATATGTATTCGTGCAATAGACGATTTTCAATCGATGGAACTTTCAATTCGATTCAGCATTGTGCGCAGAAATGCAACCGAGTTGACTAACTACTTGTCATATGATGAAAGGCTTGATCGGAACGAGCCCTTCTCTTAATCGGGGAATATTTGCGAAAAACTCATGACGTTTTGTAAAGCCGATGATATTCAGGTTCTTCATCGGTCACGATGGATATTGATTGATGGCTAGAACCTTTGTTGTTTACAGATTGATAGTGGTAATGACTATACTGGGGAAGTTTATTCAAAATCGATATTTTCATATAACAATTTGCAAAAATTGTGGTTGAATAGTAACATATATCACCCTTTTAGAAGGTTTCATTGCGTTACATTAAATTTTGAAGTTGTTTATTTGTAACATTTTACGAATTCCCTTATTAACGAATCAAATACAAACAATCCTCTAGCAACCCAGGTGCCACTAAAATTCTGGTTATTGAGGAATGCTTTGCAAATGTTAGAATTTTCATGAACTACTAAAATACACAAGATAAACATTTTTTCCCTTACACATTGCCTCGTATCAATAAAAACAACGGAGAAATTCAGTTCGTCTAATTTTTATTCTAATTCTTTAGAAGGTCTGTTCATCGCATTCCGTTTCTACTTACTACCATCGCAAATACACGCCTTCCAAATTAATTGTCAATTTTCTCGAAAACGAAGACTCAAATGAAAAAACCTAATTCTATATTTTTCATCCATTCTTTCCTGCCAGTTACATGACACCCTCCATACTAACTCTCATCCGTCCCTCATTTCCCCAACTTTATTTGTCCCTTGGTGTTAAATTGACACAATGGTAAAAGATTTATAAAATCAAGAGATAGATAGTTAAATTTGAAAATTCTTTAAAGAAAAACTCATGGAGCTCCAGCTAGAGTTACTTACATATGCCAGAATAACATCATTTTTTAGGAGAAAAATGTGTCAAATTGACACAAAGGACGAATGAGTGTTGAACACATACTAAAGTTTTAAGTTGATGTTAAAAAACAATAAAAATAAAACAAATGGAGCAAACTAATAATTTATAGGTTATAATGTGGTCTCTAATGTAAAAGATCAATCGTTTTCATTTGACAGTAGAAAATCGAAGGGAACATTTGGTTTAACCACAATGTTCCGAGTCCTGTGAGCATGCAGCGACACAATTTTCCATCGTTCTGTAACAGCGATGTAAGTGGCTCGAGTAAAGGTTACATGTAGACGGTTCAGACCGATTGGATAATGTACATAGGAATGCGACGTGTTTCCATCGCGGAAACGTGCCTCTGCGCCCCGCTTAGGAGCCCCTTGTGTTCCAGGGTACGTGCATACGTAACTATACGCGTGCACACGCTCGTCTTCCATCGTCCTCGCGTGTTGTCAAGGGGATACACCGCGCGTGGAAGTTTCTCATGTAATATCGGAGTCCCAGTGCGCTCCAGCTAATCCGTCTCTCGTGAATTAACCCCCTTCCGACCGATCGTAATTGTTGGTAAATTCAACCCATCAGCTTTGCAACAAAGCACCAACAGGACCCGCGCGACGTTTAGAGAATGCAGTTCTCTATCGTGCGTAGCACAGAGCGAGTAAACATTCTTATGAACGTCATTTGACAAGAGAAATTAATTTTGTAAGTTGGCTGTGCGGAACGTAGACGATAATTTGATATCAGTGTAGGGGAAAATTGTCGTGAGTCTGCGTAGGAAAGAGGGAAGGTATACTTTACTTACTTAATCATATTTGTCTTCGATGTCAAAGAGTTTAGAATAGACGAAATTTCTATGCGAACGTTGTATAAAGGTAACGACGTTTACTTCAGAGCAGTTTCGGTTGAATATTGTTTATTGTAACTGTTCAATTTTAAACTAATGGTAAATAGAAACGGTTTATTATTATTTAATGGTAATAAAACGAGTTATGGATATTTCATCTGGTAAAATATGGTTAGCAGTAATAAATAGATAGATCTTTTATCGTTTCTTCTTCTTATTCTTCATGCGTAATGAGTCCTTTCGACTCTGAAGCATTTCAACAACAGAAAATTATTCCTTTTAAATGTTTTGTACGGAGCCAACACAATTGTTCAAAAACCATATTAACGAAGATCACAGCTTATGTAGCACCAAAGAATTTTTTCCATAAAATCGTACTATTTAATCTATGTATATACAGGGTGCTTAATAAAATGTTACAATTTATATGGAAGTAACTTTTTTAGAGAAACAGAAACAATGTATATACGTACATGTACAAATTCCTTACATACAGTGGCTGTCAAAAGTTTCCAGTCAAACTGTAATTTCACATCAGTCAGATCCGTATTTATTAGAAAGCGTAGAACAGATTATTTTTATGCAAGAAAATATATAATACCATCATATCTGAAGAAGCAAACTGTCCTCAATATGGATGGGTCAAGAGTTCATTCGTATTAAGTTTTTAAAAAGGTATGTTGAAATTATAGTTTTTTAGGTGTCAATATGTAACATTTTTTTTGAACACTCTGTATAAAAAATAACTCTTAAATCAGTCACATAAATAAAAAATTATTATCATGTTTATGCCAGCAATATCAAGTATTTAATTACTTGAGACTATTTAATCAGGGTACTTACCGATCAAAGGGAAGCGACGTGTCAAGCGCGACAGTGCAGACGTCGATTCGACAACAAGTTGTTTCATTACAAGCCACGAACTCGACAGTTTCTTTCATTCGATAGTTAATTGCCGGGTTCTCGGCTCAAGAGTAAAGACCGATCGACACAAAGATGACTCTGTCAGTTCTTACAGGGCTTACGTTTTTCTTTCTCGCTCGGATGAATCGCAGAACACCGTCCTCATCGCGCTGACGAAAAAGTTTCACTTCGAATTTCACACGTCCCGCGCGATCGTAACTCATATATTTCCGGATCGTTTAATGCGCGAAGAATTCACCGTCCCATGTTACCATATGTTACAAGGTGAATTGAACTTCAAATTGGCCGCGATACATTGCGTCCATTTACAATTCGATTATTCCGCAGGAATTCAACGATATTCTGGTTGAATTGTCGGCCCCAATGTTTACACGAGGTTGTGTATTCGAACCTGAAACACGGATACAGCTGGTCGTTTACTAGTTTGCTATTTGTTGTGAGTTTTCTTTCATGGATCTGTTATGTTCGTTAATATGTACAGGAATACAGTTAATTATACGAAACATTGAGTTGTTGTACAATAAATGTCGTTTTTAAATGCATTTCATTTCAGCATTCTTACAATCGTTAAACAAGGGATGGAGAAGCTTGTAACTTGTTGACAGGAGTGTGTCGATTCATATGCATCTTGCTTCGATTAAAAATATTTCCTTCACAATAAATCATCATCGTTAAAACTCTACATTTTAAAAGCAGCATTTATTATGCAACAATTTTCTAGGTTACAATTCTATTTTCACTGTCGTTGTAAAACATTTTGTGGTTTGTTTACATTCACTAATAATTTAACTTACATTGTATTGAAATACTTTCAATTTACTCTGAATCATACTGTTTGTTTCGCTCTATCTATCGTGAGTCTCTTAATATTAATGGCCAGAGTATCACTAGTAATAGCTTTAACACATCTCCGTTTCAATCATGGAAACACACATACCAACATGTATAATATATTAACCTTCAAATATCCTTTAGAGTAGTTATTCTACAGAAAGCATGTCTTCGCATACGAAGACGGTATTCACGCTTTCCGTACTCCAGTAGGCTTCGATAAACGTAAACATTGAAACATTGTCAGAAGAAATCCCTTGTTTATAAACTTTATAACTACAAACCTACTACCCATGACTGAATTTGTCTTGTAATCAAAACACGTTATCTCACTTAAAAAAAGACAATAACCTTGAAATATCGGAAAATATGGCCTTCAGGAAATAATCTTCCGTATCACAATAATTGTCCCACTGTAGCAAACATTTTTTCCCTTACATATTTTCTAATATCAATAAAAACAACGGAGAAATTTCCGATGAAAATCTCAGGTGACTCACCTTGTATAGTACCGAACGGGGCGTAGTGAACAGGAAAGTTGGTTCAAACTAAAAACAATTAAAAAAACTAACGAATCTACACCTCGCTCTATCCACAAATTTTCGCAGCATCGTCCGTGCCCGAGAGTCTGAAATCACTTTAAGTACCACGTCGCGTTTTCTCGTTCAGCCGCTGTGGGACGAGTGGCGGCGCTCTAATCTCTCAATTGCACCGGAAATCGCGGCGCCGACGAAAGCGTTCACGGGAATGGATACGGGTCAGCCCCGTTCGTAGAGGATAACAGGAACACGAGACACGAGGCTGCATCGTCGGTGAACGAGAATATCACGCACTTAGCGTCGCGGTGGCGCGCGCGAATCTCGCTCGAATTCTACGGGGGCAATTCCTTGGTCGTTAACCGAAAGCAATGCCGGCTGTCAGCAGGTAATGCCGTCGCGGACAGATCGTTTGAGCCTCCATAGTGGAAAATTACATATTACCGCGGGACCGCAATAAGCAATTTGCTCGTTGGAACGCGTATTTCCAACGTACTTTGCCCTCTCCCCCATCGCAGCCGACCAACGCCGCAATCCACTTAAAGGTATGCACAAAGCAACGGACCGGCCTGCCTAGTCGATGTTTCAGGGGATTCTGGATGTTTCGTTCGACGAAGAATCGTTCAAAGAATTCTGATAACATTATACTAACGGGTGCCGTAGATATTCCTATTCGAAAGTTCAATATTTATATTCGCAGCCCTGTAATATTGGGATATATATTTGTGGACCCCAGAGCCAAAGTGTATTAAGGGGGTTGCCAGGTGTAAACGGGCTAAAGATGAATGAATTTTTGGGAATTTTTTGTGAAGGATGTATTAAATCAATTTTCTTTGGAAGATTGAGAATACTTTATTGTGCTATTTAATTGAATACGAGAATTTTTATTTTCACGGAAAATCTTAAATATTATAGTTATAAGGACTTATGTGCAGCCCGTGACTGAAAGCAACTGGTTCTTGTTGGTCTGACGAACACGGGCAAATTGTACTTCAAGCACTGAGTAATTCTTCAATACTTTCCTGATGTATTTCTGAGATGGATGACAAAGAAATTGGAAATATAATGAAAGAGTATACCGAATAATAACAGAAATAGAAAAATAGTAATTAATTTATTTTAATTCTTAAATTAATTCGTAAATTGAAATCATGGTTTCCAGACGTTCTGGTGTTCCCGAAGATTATGTTGTAACGAGTATCGTATTCTTAACATTACTGTGTTTATAGAAGCAGTATAATTTTATTTAAATACCTTTTAATTCATATCTTTAGAGAAAAGAAAATGGTAATGTACACGTTTGTGGTTCTTCAATATATTTTCTAAATAATCGAGATCTTCTATATTATCTCAAGGGGTTAACAAATTTTTTAATCCAAGTTGCAACATATTATTCCAACGTAATTACAGATCTAATACGACCTGCAACAGTTAAAATAGGATATCTAGTCAGGAAATAAAGCACGTGATATTAATGAAACACGTTATACGGTGAAGCTCGAACAAACCATGGAAGCCCCAACAAAGAGACTCAATTCGATTCGAGAGTAAACCCATTTTCTTGGCCAGGAGACGGCAAATATAAAATCGTGCCACGCTACAATCCCCCCATTAGCGTCGAGAACGAGGCAAACACGCTCGGTGCAACGCAATAGAACACTGTTAGACGTTTTTACACCGGGAAAAGTCATGAGTTCGCGGGAAAATTCCATTCTATTAGTTTATACTGAATTATTTCGAGATACGACTCACAGATCCAAAATTTATAATTATCAAAGCGAACAGAAATAATAGGAATCGAATAATCACGTTCAGTACAAATTGTATAGTTGTTGTATAGTATTATATTATTTTAAAAATTTGTATAGTTCATATTTTCTTTTTAATTTTGCACAGGGACTTTCAGAAATTGTAAAATCACCACGAAAACCGTTCAATATTATACATGTTTAAGCCGTAAAATTTTTCTTCTATTTTCACGTTTAGTTTGATTGTATAATTATTTTACTTTATCTATTTAACATGAAATTTTTTGTTCGCTGCTTCTTCAGGATTGAAGATCGCTTTAAAGTAAATCGAGTTTGAATCAACGGACGCGATCAGAGCATAAATCTTTAAAGAGGTGTCACTTGCGAAGACCAAATCCACTTAATCTCTTGATGAAAAATCGTTCCGCCGCGACACTCGTTCCGCCATCGTGTTATTATTCCTCACACCGGAAGCTGCGTATGTCTTCTCTTGGATGTACTCCAAGATCTCATCAGAGTAGAGACTTCTGACAATCTGATAATCTTTCTAAGCTTCTTTATTTAGAGATTCACTTCGTATCTATCATCTCATTCTATTTTTTATTAATAAAAAGAATAAATTGCGTTCATCTGTATAATTCGTAGTTTACTTTTTACTACATCCAAGGTCTATTAAAAAATAACAAATTAGAAAATTTAAATATAAAATTTTTGAATAAGGATATCATTGCAAATAACGATGATATTATCCAATTATATTGTACTTTACTAACAGAACGTATTTAGAACAATATTTGGAACATTTCTTGACGATCACTAGTACGAATATTCTTTAAATGACATCGAAACATTAAAAAAACGGTGTTACTGCGATTACTAGTTCGTTATTTATAGTGAGCAAACACATTGTTTATAAAAAATAAATTTTAAATGTTTTAAATACTCATAAAATGATTAGTGGTTCTTGATTTCATGAAGAAAATATATACAAGATACCAAAAAAATGCAGTGAGCGTGTTAAGATAACATTAATCATGATTCTTATTTAAAAGTTCCAGAGGGTCTTAGACTCTTCAAATCCTCTTTCGTCTAATTCCCCCAATTCATTCTCCCAAAGCAGTACCATGAAAAACAAAACCTGCGACGCAAAAATTAATCAAATTCATCTCCAAAGGTACACATTATTTCCGACCATTTTTATTACACATTTTTGCCGAATTTTCGCCGATTACCCCATTTATTTATCTTCCTCCTAAACGGACGCTCGATAATTTTTAATCCGAGCAACGCTTGTTGCTCGTTTTTCGCGTTTGCCGCTGGTTCGATCCCCGAATTATCCACGTGGATCGTCCCGACGTAATTTTTCATCGTCTGGAAAAGCAGAGACGCTTCCGAAAACGATGATTTGTGCCGTTCACACCGACCCCGGCGTCTCTTGATAAATCTTACAGCTGTTCCCTCAGCCCCCACACCTTTGTTTTCACAGCGAAGCCCGTGGAGACACATGTTTTCGGTGGACGGGGTCCTCCACGAGAATTCCTTTCTAAAATCGTTTCCCGTGGAGCCAGTGTCCATAGGTCGACGTTCCACCGGCGAACAATTTAAAATAGTTCTGGTATTTGTACGGACCACGCGATTCGACGTCTCCAGCGCGTTTTCTCCGTTCGCTAAGATACTTCTCGTGTCGTTAGCAGCCGTCACCGTGTTGCGTGTGAAAGAGATACAGCTCCGGTCGGAGCCGATGGTAATTGCATTTTCGTGTAATCGCGCGATACATTATGCATCTGCAGTCAAAACAATTGTCGCGAACCTGGTTTTGCTCGTCAGAGGTGTTGGCTTGAACACTTTTTTCGAACCAAGTTGGAATTTCAATGCTGGTTTCTGGAAGTCAGGCTTTTGTATATGGAGTTTGTACATGGTTCGGTGGGTCAATGAGTAGTGTTCCGTTTTAACAGTAGAACTACCAGCCATAGAACGTATGCAGAGTTACATTTTGTAATATACAGGGTGTCTCAGCTAACTGGAATAATGATTTAACGGTACACTTTACGAAAATATTTATTATAATTATATTAAACCGTAACCTTATACATCGCAAGTTACAGTAGTGATTCAACTTAGGCGATGGTCCAAATTCAGTAACCAACCCCTACACCAAATCTGTAACTTTATCTAACGTGAACAATTCTATTTTGCAACTCTGTATGATTCGATAGTTCCGTACGTAGTCCAATTACCACCACCAAACCGCGTTATACGACCGTGAAATTACTAAAAGTGTACATTCCCTGTTTCTTCCTCGTATCCTCTAACTACAACCACGAGGTTAACTTGGCCACTCGCAGACCACTCAAGACGATCGCGTAATCGGTTTCCGTGGAGCCTGCAAATATTACCCCGCAAGTTGTTGCGCTCCCATTTCCCCTATAATGCCAGTGGAAAGGCCGGGATAAGATTATTCAACGAAAGCACGTTTAATCCCACGATCGCGAACCCAGTGGGTATAAGCAACCCCTTTCCACCATTTCGAAACGCGAACTTCCGAGTTGTCCGCGTGACGGAACAAACGCGTGCGGGCTCGCTTAACACACGGATATCCCGTCGAGCGTTTAAGCGGAATTGCGGGCTAGGTACCCAATGCAATTACGGACGGGGGCGTTTAATCGCGGGCGCAACGCGTGCGCGCGCGCCCAGCGAAAGACACGATGTTATTAACGAATGGGTAATGACCGATGAAATTCGTGGATATCACGGTCTCTTCCGCCACGGGATTTTATCTTGATTGCGGGTAATTATGGGGCTCGCTAGATGGTATCGTTTCGGATAGGATGGATTGGTGTGGAGCAAGGCGTGTGGGTGGTGAACCAGCCTGTAACGAGACGTCTTTTACGGAATTGGCAAACGGTGATCCGTTACGGAGAAGAAGTATGGTTCGTTTCTGGGCTGTCCCTGTTTTTCTCTTGTTTCGGTACATTTATTAGAAGATATTCTTAATTGTTTATATCGATTTCTTTTTGTTACGAAGACCAGATTAATTGTTGTACAGTCGTGGCTTGTATTATGATCAGATTGCGAATTTTGTACATTTATCGTGCACACGGTTGTCTGAATAGTGCACACTTTACGAACCGTTTTTTATATATATTACAAAGGAAACTTCAGCTCCTTATCACCCCGTACATATTGTTGCGTCACAAGTCTTCAGCACAATTGCCTTAGGGATGTATGACCTCTCACGCCGGTTTAACTTTGTGTGAATAATTAAGACAAGCAGAACAAATACTCGATGAACAACAAATAACACTATGAGCCTTAAATAATCATGTATTGAAAAAGATAGATTTAACAACCGAGACTAACTGAAATGACGTGGATTCATATACAGAAAGGCTGATTATACAATGGTAGATTTTCGACTGACTATTCTCACTGGGTATGACGATGAGAAAAATTCCAAAGAATAAACGATCTTTCCTATTGGCTAAATGCTCATAAAACCTATAACATGTAGGTGGTTCACATCCAAGCGAGAAGGAAAATGACCAGAGCAACTTCCTTCCATGTCCTTACTCATTGTTCCTGGAATCCTAGAATCAGCGTTTGCTAAGAATTGGTGTATAACAGGCTCCTATACAGGCTGGCAGGACTGAAGGCAACAAAACAATTCAGACGGTCTAGCTCCGATAGCCAATACTTTGCGATGCGACAATTTCTAAAATTATTGTTCCGAGGCTCCAAGTATGTCAACCGCAACGTCCAACCGATTTCACGACCTCGCTATTCGGGTTCCACCAAGTATATCCTCGAAGAACCGCTGACAAACGGAACCGTGTGAATTAATTCGGTGGGTCGCTGGAACAAAGCGGATGGCCCGGACCTGCGAAAAGGCTACAAGAGTAGATCGCAAATACGCGCGGAGCAGAGATCCTGGGCGGAGACGTGCTTCCTCAAGGTAACCCAGCACGGTCCTTAATTCCTTATCAAGGGGTAAGTGGAGACTGATTAAACAGATTTCGCCGTCTGTCGCGGCCTCCGCCGCGCCGTTGGAATTAAGTTGGATTACATTTGTAGCCCGGAAAAGTGGGGAGCACAGGACGAAGACGCGGGAAAAAGAAGACTGGAACGAGGACGCGACGAATACGGTTGCGAATTAAAGAATCTCGTCGTACGGGCTGGGATTAATTTAATTGTTTTTTTAAAAGCAGCCCCGTTCGCGCGGATGCTTTCATGAATATTAACACTAATTAATTGGACCCCCGGATTGAAACAATGGGGAGAGAAGGTCTTGGCGGCCAAAGGGAGGGTGACCTTTGCATACAGAGAAACGGGTTCCTTTAGCGTGAAACATTTAAACTATGCGTTCCTCTCTAGAGGACGCAATTAACCGGCGGTTTGATGATCAACGATGGGACAAAGTTCAGTGTGGACCGAATTATATGAATTGATCGAATATCTGAAGTTCGTTTTATTGAGTTTGATCAGTATTGAAAGGGGCTAGTGAATTTGTGTCTATCGATCGTTGATTATTCTTCTGGTATTTCTTTATAATAATGTCCATGAATATTGAATGTGGTTTAAGTTAGTATCACTGATTCTATACAATAATTTGATATAAACTGATGGGTAGAATATAAGAATAAGTTCGTTGGAGTAAGGATCACAGTAGATCGCTATTAATGTCTATTACCAGTGGAAACAATGTGTAATGTTAGATTATTGACATAATACGTAGGGATATCAAAAAGTTCGCAGAATAAGGCTTGATTGGAAAACGTGTGACCACCTTACAGACCTGATCTGGCTCTTTCATAATTTTTTCCTCTTTCTTAAGTTGAAAGAAAAACAATCAAGAATAATTAACTGGAAATTAAAAAAAACTGTAAAACAGGCTATTGCAAGATGATTCAATTCAAAGGATGCCTCTTCAACAGACAAGGTTTGAAGAGGAGGAAATATAGGATTCAAAAGTGCATTGAAAACGAAGGATCATATGTGGAAAAATAAATCTACTGGAATTCATGATTTGTCTTTTACTAAATTTTTGCGTGAACTTTTTCATATCCCCACCTACATGTTGTTTTTCTGTTCGCTTTATTTCACCCATCTTATTTAATACAAAACTGGAATCAATAAACTTATAACTTGTTAGCAAAATTATGCTGAATCAAATAGATCTTATTTCGATTAAGAATCGACCCTTTAAAATAAGTAATTACTGCATTCACGTTATACATTGCATTTAGAGTAACATTAAAAATCACTCTACTTCACAAAACTGAATATCTCCTTTAACGAACCTCATTTTTCCATGGTTTAATCAAACTTTCATTAGTTTTCAATATTAATTATAATATATTTGATCCCGTAATTAACGACCACATGTGAGCATCTACGCTCGTGGAAGTTTCTTTTCGCGAACGAGAAGGTTATTAAAGACGTTTAAATTTATCGTTTCTGGCGATCGATGATTTTTTTGCGGCCCTACTCTCAAGGAATGATGGAACACTCTGTATTATTGAGGAGTGCTTAATTATCGAGTACGGTAATTACGGAATATGTGCTCGGAGATTTTAACAAAAGTTTGTCAAAAATAATAATTGCTCTCCGAAATGTCTGTCGAAATAAGTTGATAGAGTTTCAAATGTATAGTTAGGTGTAATTTATTATGTTTATTATCAGATACACAGAGTTGCGGTTAAATGTAATTTTCAGATGAATTTAAAGTGAAAGCAATGGACAATTTAGAAAAATGGAAATGTAGTGAGTGTTGCCACATTATGTCAAGGGTGTACCTTCGTCGTTAAAAATATTATATAATTTATATAATTTATCTTTTTGTTTCTACTATGAAGAACGTTTGATGTCCACCGTGTAGGCAAAAATAATCAATTTACATTGATTAGGAATGTCGTGCAGTTTGAGTTTGCCGTTAACGCCAGATATAGCTTATTTCGCTCGCAATTGGGGTGTGGGAGTATAAACTGATTGTTGATCATTACTGGTATCTCAAACATTACCTCTATGACAAGGGCTTCATCCCCTGAAGCGTGAATATTAATTAACATTTGCATTAGTGTACCAAACAGTGCTTCAATTATTACAGGCTTCCAAAGGTAGTTCAGCTGCACGAGGATTTACTTGCTTATGGATGGTCAGCAAAGCAGTTTCTCGAAAGAGGATTTGTAGTATGGAAATCACGTTAATATGATATTAAAGACCTTGCCGATCTCTTGATTGCAATATCGAATCTGCGTTAAAAATTTAATTACAGTGCAATTTGCAATTTGATCATTGACCAACGTTTAGAATTAAATTTTTCTGCTTCGATAACGGGAAAAACGATTTCTTAAGTTGTTAAAATTAAGTAATTTGTATAACTTTTAATTATTATAGACAATTTTTGTTTATCCATTATACCACATCCTGTCGACTGAAAATGAAGCTTCTCTACACTTTCTTTCTGAAAACATTTTTATTCTTCAAATATTTTACTTTTCTCACAGTAAAGGTTTTTTTTGAAAAACAGTCCAAAATGTAGAATTTCTGAAAACAGAGTTCTTCGCGTTCCAATATTCAAATGTTATGCATCTCTAGAGTGTTTAGACCTACGGAACGTAGTGAACTAAAAACCTTAACTTTACCCTCCGGTGGTCGCTGTCCTAAATGTTCCCTGAGAGGTCGCGGTGTATTCGATAGATAAAACGTTAAGATAAGAAGATTTCAATTCAAAACTACTTTCTAGGTCTTTTTCTCCGTTTTGACTCTTTATATTTTCTCAACCAAAAAGAGACCGATATCTTCGTTTTCATCTTCGGTCTCGTCGCTAGAAATATCTTGAACCTTCTGAACGCAATTCAATAATATGGTGTTCATCTATAGTGTATGCTAATTCTGGGGACACTAGTAATGTCATTTCGTTGACTACAATAGTTCACGACATAATTAATTCAATCAATAGTACCTACAAAGGACCTGAATCACCGAACGCCATTATATTTGTCAGCCTGCTCCGACCATAGTTTTAGAGTGTCCGCAAATTAACAAAATGAATTTAAAAAAGGAAAGATCACAGAATACGGACATACTTTTGCCACATTTTTTTCAGATGTGACCTAGGGGTCAAATTTACAAATCAAAAATATTTTTAATATTTTCGCATTACAAAAATAACTTTGTGTTTGGTGTCATATCTAGCTGGGGATTCATATAGTGCTTTGTACATGTTATCAATTTTACCAAATTAATTAGAATGATTAATCTTTTAAACGAATTCAAAATACTGAGATGGTAAAAAAAAATTACAAATAAGTGAAAAAAACCAATATCTTTTTTCTTTATTGTAAACAAAATTCAGTTTTTTTTTTTCATTTTCAAGAAAAAATTGGAAAGTTTGTCGAACAAATCAAAGGAATACAAGTAACGTTGACGCTCATAGCAGACAAACATACTACAAAACGCATTGAAATCTAAGTTTGCATGTTTTGATCTTAATTTTTAGTTTTATTTTATCGTTAACATATCTTTTCTCCATGTCATCATAATCTCCGTAAAAAATCTATATCCACCTAATTTTGTATGAAAATATTTTGTGCAACTACATTAAGAAGTGACTAACTTCTCAAGTATCAATTACAGTTCCATAAGGCTCGTGTTAAAACCGCATTTTTCTAACATTTCTTTTTCAATAATTTTATCGTTGACCTTGCGATTTTTTGGTAGCAATCAAAAGTTAAAGCTTTCACGAATGTGCCGTTAAATTGTCAACTAAATTTATAATTATTACAAATTTGCGTAAGCCACCTCAACCGGCGACAGAATGTAACGCGCTGTTAAAATCAGTATTGCACCGGTGCAAGGAGGGGTACAATGCTTCTTCTAATAACATGTGTCAACTAGTGTAAATATCTTCCGGTAGTGTATGCGCAGAATCAAACAATTATGAATAAAATCGAACGTAACAGCGTCGCGTGTCTGTCACCAGTATATCAATTTGCTGAATGGAAAGGGTGCGTGGCGGTTATTTTTTCATCCGTCAGCGGCAATTTAACGCGCGGCATAACCCCCTATCGTCGTTGTCTATCCATTTCGCTGAGGAAACAATGAATTTTTATGCGGGCCGTTTGTATTTCCGCGACGCTGGCCCGCCCACGGAACGTTCCCGAGAAAAATCGTTCCACTTCGAGCCTCTCCCTGCCCGTAGGAAGTTCCCCGGCCGGTTCTGGGAAACGTTCGATCGTGTACAACGCGCGTGTGCATAAGTCACGGACCCCGTTTCGCTGCTTGATGGAATTTCGCGAGCAGAAAATTGCATTTGTTCCTATCATCCACTGTGTTAGCTTATCGTCTTAAAAGTTTACCGGCACGAGGCCGCTTCCGTAATGGAGAATTTTTTTGTAGTCTTTTACATAACATTCGTTCGATGAACTGTATTTGTTTTTGGTTATCGATAGACTGCGTCTACATAATGAACTACATAATTTAACTGTTCTTCGGTTTTCGGAGGTATTTCTACTTAATTACATTTTTGTTTTTTGAACGCTGTGATGATTTTACATAGTTATTTAAACTTAATTTTACTCTCTTTTCTTCTGAGGTGTTTCTATGTTTGCGAAATATTTAAGGGAATTGTTGCTGATCTACGTGTTTCTCTTTCGATATCATTATTTCGAATCTATAGCTGGTTTGAGGACCGTAGCAGGTTTAGAAAAACAGAGATTACATAGAAATCTGTTTATTCCATTGAACTTATGCCATTAATAATTATAGATTGTACAAATTTGTGATCAACAGTGTACATTTTCTTGCTTTTTCTCTATTTTAAACTGATAAATATCAATGAAAATAAAGTCAGAATAATTCAAGTACCACAGATATTACAGTTACCAATGAAGTACAAAAATATTCTGAACCTTCTTAACAAATGTTAGCGTTCGATACAACAAACCATTAAATAGAAGAAAAAGGGTTGCTGAGTGCGAAAACTACTAAACCGATCAAAATGACGGATGGCAGATTTCTTATAATTAAAATTTTTGACATTTATAATCTTGCTTTTGACGAAATTGACATTGGCTTTTAATTTATTATACATTCCATGTTACACTATCTTAAACTAAATTTTACTATATTATGTATATTACTATTTTATACAATTTAATTTAGTATACATTCAATGCTGATAATTCCAGTGTTAATCACGGAACACGGAGTAAAACAAAATACATGTAATGCATTTTTCTCGGCGTCGTGTTTACCTGAAACATCAGTAAATTCTTCCTTAAATTTGTCCTTTTTTTTCCACGCGACAGCCACCGTGTGTAACCGCTTCTGTTCTCGTGACGGGAAGCGTTGTCGTCGCGACGCGAACTAGACCACGTGGACTTCGCTGTCCTTCTGAGAAATTTTCCGTGTTTTCTCACCGCCAGAGTTGACAATGATACACGAAACACAACACACGCTCAGGTCTTGGATAAAAATCGCGGCGTGTTACGTTTCGCGAACAATTTAGGGATTTAATTAAATTTTCTATTCGAGGTTAATGGTGATTTTTATGGAACTGATTTAGTACGGTCTACATAATTGCACGTCTGATATTTCATTTTTACATGATCCGGTCACTTTAATCTATTTACATTGAAAGGATTTAATTAATGTTTTAAATTTCCGATTGTTAATAAATTGGAATAGATGTATTATATTTACTCTTGAGAATAATGTGACGTCAACCACACATCTTGTTCGATACTGAAGGGATTGAATGTACTTTTCAGATTGTTTGAAAATTAAGATTTTAATTATTAGTAAATTGAAAAAGGAATTTTCAGTTTATTAACGAATAATATTTTGCTTCTCTTGTTGGTGCACTAGTTACGAGGTTATGGACATTAATTTGCTGATGTAGTTAAGGGAATTCAGTAACGAGGGTGGAGTTTACGTTCGTGGAAATATTAATCAAAGCTTTTTTATAATTTTATGAAGGCGACGGCGACGCTTGAAAGTGTAACATTTAATTACATAACTCTTAAAAGTGTGCTATTTAATATTCATGATCGATTCAGTTTGATAGAATCGTTTATTGTGAAACAGATACAAATTAATAATCTGATATTGAATTAGTTAATTGCATTAAGAGGAATTCACAATTCCCACGTACTCATCAAATTCGTTGAGAATATTCGCTTGTTTTAATTACTTAATGAATCTGTAATATCAATACTGTGTATTGGTTTAATAAACAAATCCGCGTCCCGGTTCTCGTTTATACAAAATTCATGCATTTTACATATCACACGAATCAACATGAAAAATATATTTTCTCAGCCCTGTTAATTTTTTTATTAGATAAATCTGGTTTCCCTTTAAAAAAACTTAAACCAAGGAGAATAATTAGTTCAGTCCCTGCTTTTAAGTATAAGCCACTAAGTATTTTTATTTATTCCTCTCTTCTTTAATATGTCCATTAATTACTCTTCGTCAGCCATTAATTTTCTGTTTTTTCCTATTATCTTTCGTCTCTTCCATTATTCTAAATTTTTACTGTCTCGTCGTAATACGATGGGAAAGTTACGCTCCGCTTGTATTTTACTTTTCTACATAATTCAGTTTCCCTGTGACTCAAGATAAATGCCTAAATGCGTCTAATGAAATAAACTAAATGGTATCTAATCGATGTCGAAAAGGGAAATAAGTAGGCACCGTACGAGCAAGACAAATTACGGAAATCTCGAGTACGGATTATACTGGTTCCGTTGTAAGATCCAGGATTCTGAGCGGTCGCGTGGAAAAATCGATCCCCTGTCATGGAACAATTTACGATTCTCCTTTCGTGAAATCGAGCAGAGAAATCGGACGATGGTTCACGCCCGATAAGATTTCGCGTGGCATATTATCGAGACACGAGAAATTATAAATAAACGTCACAACCTCTTCAATAATATGTGTATTAATATAAATTACGATGGTAACGATAATCGAGAATCACAGAAACTGATTTCTCAATGCATAACCAATGTGCAATAATAAATCGAAATTATGCAATTTTTCTGGACGAAGATTTGCCCACCATGTCTGCCTATTACGAACTATTTCTACTTAGAATAAATAGTGACGATGATACAGTTTTCAACTGTCAACCGTGTTTATAAACATTAACTACTTTTTATCGATTTTAACGTTTCTTGACCGTCTCTTTATATCGATTTCTCATTGAAAATGAACAATATTGTACCATAAACAGAGCTTGTAAATATTGGTATAAGTAGAAATATCTAGTAATGGTCAGACAGACGAGCTAACCCTATTACGGTCTTTGGGTCTATTTTCGACTCATTCACTTTTTCGTTTCATTAATTCTGTTACGACTTTATACACTTTCCTCACTTAATAATAATCTCGTCTTTGGCTAAAATACATTATTGGTTTCCATATATTTATTATCACTAGAACTACCAAGCAAGTTAAAATTACTTGTCAGCACACTTTTATAACGATGATTAAAATGTCAGAACAATACATTTTCTCAGATCTTCTGCAATTTTGAATACCATATGGAACTTAAGAAATTAATCAATTTATAAATTTGTAAATTTCCGAATGTTTCTCATGTTTATCGACCGATCGCAATAGATATGACTTTATCATCGGTAGTTCCAATGTTAATGGTGTCGTAGCCGTAATTACCTTCAGTGTCATTAAACTTCGTACTTTTCAGTGTTACACAATATCTTTTTCCTGTTTCACTCGGTACTAGCTACGCGAGACAACGAAATAGCTCGTCGATGATCTAATTAACGAAACGCAGAATACAGATTTCACGTGGCGATTCTGAAATTAGCTCCTGCGCTGTTTCATCAAGTTACTCATAAGCGCAGAAGGGCGGGAAAGTTGATCGAGTTTGCTCGTTTGCTCTCCGGGATGTGGTTATTATTTCCAGAAATTTTGATGAAACTCATTGTTAACGAAGCGCGGAAAAATTATGCGGTAAATTAGCTTCGCTTGTATCGCAACGGTTTTTATGGGACAGAATATTTTTCGCCGACAGTAGACGGAAGATGAATAAAACAAAAAATTATAATGAAATAATTAAATATTTTATTGAAATATCTCTTATTATTTATTAATTACTGACTTCTAAGGTATAAATACAATTGAAAATGAAGTTGTCTACTTTACGTTATTTTAAGATGAAGAAAATGACGTTTTGAGAATATTTATATTTCAATAGAACTTCATTTATTTCAAATGATTATTTCCGTTTTCATTACGTCTATTGAATATCGACTGTATAGTGCTTGAACTGGAACAGCCTTTGCCACGTTAATTCACCCGTAAAAGCAACAAAATGTCCCGATACGATCGATCAGCAGCCATCGAGTGTCTCGAATACCGGCTTCTCCCCCTCCTTGTAAGCTCGCAATCGAAGCTCGGTCGTCAATGATGCGTCTGACAGGTGATATTTCCGGCAAGAAATCGTAGGACACAACAGGATCTCGAATCCTGGCCAAGAACAATCGTATTTGAAACCGGCGACACCGTGACATGGATCGATCTCAGTTCTGGAAAATCGGGGAAAATGTCCTCGGTGTCCGGATATTCGCGCTCCATTACGGATATAGACATCCCGTAGGTTGTTATTATTAAGTCGGTTGCACAGTGGCTGCGACAGATTTCACCGGGTAAGCGTCACGAGTCATTGTGTCGCGTGAATAGAACGTGCAGCCCGTCGAGAATGCAAGAAATCGAGAGATATTACGGTTAAGCGTACATTTTGGTGCAGACGTTGTAAAATAAAGGCTTTTTTAGGATTTTTGTAAAAGAAAACTGTTATTCACAGAGTAAACAATCAGTTTGGGGTTTATTAATATACATTTTAAGATACGAAACAAAATTTTATTTTGTTTAGTATACAGGGTGCGGCATTTAAGTTGACACACGGAAATATCATGAGAATAAAGCATTTCATAAGGAAGTATTTTAGACAAAAGTTATCTATTGTTATCGTGCCTTAAAAAACACATTCGTGCAAATGGATTATTGTTGTGATTGCTGAATGAGAAAGCTTTGGTTGTTTGTTAATTATGATTAAGAATGATATCGAAGTTTCATGGGCTATTTTACTTGATTTTCCTTGAACAAGTGTAACAGATTTTATTAATATTAAATATTAAGGTAAGTACCTAAGTATTAAATATTCAGTTTATGCAAACGTAATACCGTTCTTCCGTCGGAAATCTCTGTTAACACACTCTAAGTAGGTCGTCTAAAGTTGGATATTTTAAAACTGGTGCTGAATGGTTGGGTGTCTAAAAATAGAGATTATGAATTTAATTATAGAAACGTTGTAGTATTTCTGAAACTCAAATTATTGTCACTAGTTTACGCAGAACATGTTAATGTACGGAATGTAACCGTAACATATGAATCAAGGTGTATATAAGAGATAAATTCTGGAGTTACTCGTTCACGGAATCAGACGCGTTCGCGATGTTATATGTATACAGCTTTATTATAATCTGTTTGTGTACAGAACTGGGATATAGGATTAGTTAACAATAATGTTTATGAGGGCGTCGACTGCGAACTTAACGAGGATTCTACAACAATGCACACGTTCCCAAATTTCGTACAAACAGCCGTTTATTGCACGAAGTCTGCAGAAATGGAATCATTTCAGTATCCTACCTTCGCAATATTTAATCCTGAAAATTATTTTGTAGTTCAATGCGTATCAGTCTCCGAGTTTGTGTACAAAAATGATTTAGAAAATAGTTAGATTAAATACAGTATGTTTTAGAGAAAAAAATGTTCTCGTAGAAAATACCAACCGTTCACAGTCATGACTGAACATATCGAAAGGGTGGTGGAATTTCAAAATTTAATTAAATTACTTTTCAGAAAAGAGTATCCATGAAATAATTCAAACACGAGAATAAACTACAATAATAACATTTAATATTTGCGTACGTCCTTTAATAAAATGTAAACAATAGTGCGCCCATAAAAAATAATAATTCACAATTAAGTCAAGTTATTCATTTTTGAAATCGTTCGAATATAACTTTCAGTTTCAATTATTCAAGCCTATAAATGTTCTCTCCACCTATTTACTACCAGGCAACATATGAGATCGCATTCTGAAACATTTGATTCTAATGAGAATAAATATTGTTGTCCCGAACAGTATAAGACCATACGAATAAATGCTCGCGGAATCGGTGCTCGCAAGTGAAATGCAATTCCGACGGTTCCGATTCGCGATATATTTCTCGAACGAGAAAATCGATTCACGGATGCTGTCGTGGGAGGGTTGTTCACGGTGAGAGAGCCACTTCCGGCTCGTTCACGCTGCGAAGAAAACGCAACGGGGGCTAAGAGTTTCCGCGCGCTGTAAAATGTCTCCCAGCGTGACGGTGTAAAATGTTTTCGCTTTGCAGCCAGCACACTCGACCCGCATACGCTTTTTTTCACTCAGTTTACTCCTTATATCTGCCCATTTTACACCGAGCTAAGCACTGCGAGCCTGGTAGACAGAAATTAATAATTGAAGATCTTAAAGTACAGAAGGAAGTCTTGAAAAGAAGTTTATGTAGAAAAACATTGCAGAATGATTTGAGGAAGAAAATATATTGTTGAAATATGTGCTTTAAGAATTTGAGCGGATTTAAGGTTATCAGTGAACTTAGTTTATTTGTTTATTAGATTGAACAAGTTTGATGGCATAGAAACTAGTGAAATTAATTGCGAGTCTTAGTATTATTATTATTATGCTAGACATTTTGAGAACAAGAATTTTCTGTAAATGTAGATTTTATTAAAATATTTGATAAAAAGAAGAATTAGAGGAATTTTTTTTTCAGTATTGGAGGCTTTGGGAGGGAAAGAGTGAAGTGAAAATTGTACTGCAGATTTGATATGCTACACATACACCTGCATACATTGTTCACACGTAAAAGTTTGCAGTACAATTGCGATATTGTTAGTATAGGTACATTTCAATATGCAGTTGGGATTGTATGTATGACGGTAGTTGAAGAGTGCTTGTAAAAAACACTGTGAGTACCGAAATTGAAATAAAATTTTTTTTTATCGAAATATGTTCTACGTGCCAATAGGAATACCGTAGTCTAAAATTTGATTTTTGGCACTTATAGCATTTTCTACAAGCACATTTCAATTGTATATTTCTTCAATTAAGTAATTTATTTATTTCTTTGTCGTAAAATTGTGGTACATGATAGGAAGCATATACATGATAACAAGAGAAGTCCGGAAAACTGTGACGTATGTAGTAGGAAATAGGGAATAAAATTGTGAAATAACATGTTATACAAATTATATGTATTATGTATATGCAGAAATAAAAGGTTAGGAAGTACATATCGTAAATGATATACTGGATCATAAAATTGTATATACATTCAAAATAGAAACCGTCAATTAAGCATTGAATACATGTGCTTAATTATTAATTAAGAAACAAATTCCTTTCGGTACACGAGGAATATTGATTTGGATATACCTATAATTGTTGAAATTGATACAATTTAATATAAATAACACGAATCTCCATTTCGTTACAATATTTTGTATAACGATTTTAATGACAGTGATGTACGATTACATGATAAACGATCTCTCCGGATAATAGACGTGCGAAATTAATTAAATCGTGTTGTGGCCATAAAGCAGAAATGGACAATGTTTTTACTAAGTAATATATGATCAAATTTGTACGAGGTTTATAAAGGACAGATTTTGTAGCGTATTGAAAGTTAACCTTCATTCGAGGAAAATTCATTATATTGCATAAACTGTAGAATACTACATTAATAATAACACAAGTGTAGAATATTCTTGTAAATATACAATACGAGGCCAATTCCTGTAGAATATATTCATTATCACTAGCATCAACATACGATGAACTACTATATTATTCGAAAATTATGCTGCCCTCATACACCAATTAATTATCATCAATTTTCAGACATATCACAAAATTGAATATGTTACTCTCTACAAGATACTCTATTAATTATCAAACAGCTGTTCTCCATTAGCGTGAAGGATCAATTACATAATGATGAAATAATTGCTGGTCCACTACAGACCCACACTAATTTCCGATAATTACTCTATTATAATTATTATCTGAATCATATTTCTTGCAAGAATCTCCGTAATTCATATAATTCTGTGTTACATCAGTTAACTATAAACACCAAACACTTTCGGTATAACAAGGATATTCAGAGAAATATTGGTGACATTTAAATCTTGATAAAAATCACCTGGAGTAGATATTGCTTTTTATCAGTCTATTCACCTGTTTACATTAATCGGAGTTTGTCGTACACATATCTATAAATAAGACAGATATATATGTGTTTACGTTTACCTGTTTCACTGTGTATACATATACATATAATGAAAAGTGTCATCTCAGAGCCCTCTGGTAACGAGTACAGTTGGTGCAACAAACTCTTTCCGTTTCAGTTCTCACGACACGAATAATTATAAACCTGATTATGATCATGATTATAAACATAGTAATTATAACTTAACCTCCTAACTCGGTATGTTTTACCTTTTAAAAAAACAGTGTACATACATTTCCAGGTGATATTGGTTCTTTCCAACAAAGTGGTCATGAATACAATATCTACTGTTTCCTCTTGAATATACAGTTCTTATTGTTATCAGTTACACTTTTTTAACCCTTCTGCAATCAGCTGGATGCATATGTATATCCCATATATGTACTCGAACTGTGTGAATATATATCTTTATCTTCTTGTCACTGTGTATTTCTACGTTCATTTCTACTTTTTAAACGGAATAATCCAGTTAAGAGGCTGGGCGTGTAAATGCCTCCTCATTTGAATGAGATTTTTGTATTAAATATATTACATCTTCACTGTAAAACTCCGTTTCAGGCGAAGTTTTGTTTTGTGTCCCATTCAGCCTTCGAAAGATTTTCATAAGAAGCAATTGTCACAACGCGAAAAGAATAATTTGTAAGAGTACAGTAGTTTTAATATAAATTTGTTTTATCCGAACGCCCTTTCCCTATTCACACCTCTCAAAGTTTATTGGGACAAATACGCCCTACACAAGATTTAAGAAAAAGATATGAAAACTAGAGAAAAAATAAAAATTTATCTAAATTCTACATCCATTACAAACGTGATGATCAATATGTAGATAAACAACCAGTTTAAAAAAAAAAACTGTTCCGGCCACGAAACGGTTAAACTTTCATGTCACCATACCATGATTCTCTCCTTTGTTCTTGCTTTGAAGCCGCGTAATAATATGCACCGTGCGTTGCACTCTTCGCTCGACTTCCATCGGAAACAGGGCAAAGGCCTGGCCCAAAGAAGTTTCTCGTCTCACGCGGCGAATTTCACCCGTTTGACGCTGCCAACGACAGCCGTGGCTCCAGACGAGACGACCCTGTTCTCGCGGATGAGGGAAATTTTCGGGGAAAAGACGGGTCCCGGTGTTATCGCGTTAAGGCCGTTTCAGGGGTGTCAATATATGCATTGGTTCCCTGTCAGATCAATCGAACGCATGCAAACTTCCGAACGTTCCAGTTTTCACTTATAACTCTTCAAAATTTGTTGATATTTTAATGAAGTCGAAAGTATGTTATTCTGTTTGCAGTTTATTATTGCTGGCCACGTTATATGAAAAATGTGAGAATTACAAATTTTTGTCTATTCATCATACGGGGTGTGCTACTTAAAAAAACACGTAGATACCTTCCTTATTTTTAACAATATGAGAAATCTTTCAAACGCATTTTGATTTAGAAGGGTAGTAGCGTACATGAACATTTTTTTCAAATTTTGTTTAGGTCACTGTTCATTTTGTCACAAACAACATGTCCTTTTTTTATTCCATCATGTAGCGCGTGTTTAATATGTTTAAATTATGCCCTTGAGGTGAACTTGAACGTTGAAAAAATAATGAAATAGTGAAGTGAACAATGAGAAGAAGAAAACGTTTACCAACATATTTATCTTTTAAACTTTCTTGTCACTGTCACTGTAGATGATAGCTACTGATTTATACACATGTCGAATATTTTTCAAGAAACACATTTATACACAAATTTCGCCCAAATTAAAGTGACACTACAGTTTTAGCATCTGTCAGACTCATCATTGTAGTTTTAATCTCATTAGACTAAAAAGTTAAAAACTTGGAAATTCAGAAAACAGTATATTCGAAATAAACATGGACGATACTCCATGCTTTAAAAACTATCGACAAATTTAAATTCCATTCTCAACAAATATCATCGCGTTAATGATTAAATGCTCGGGCGTTGCTTCATCAGTCCCGTAATTGGTTTCGCTGTGTTCGTATCGAGGAACGTTCATTTAGCCCCTGGTTCCAGTCCTTCATTGGCTTTTGCGATTATAACCGACCGAGTTGCGTCATAGTTTTTTTTTTATTCTAACAAATTCTTGTACGTCACGCGCTCGTGGCATTTTCAAATTGGTCGATAATTGAATTATGGCTGCATACTTAAACGATCAACCAGCGACGACTGAATCGATCAGTTATTTCATATTTTTGGAACGGAATATTTCTGCAAATGGAGGACTATCAAAACGAGTTCGTAGATTTTTTAATTGTCCTGGATATAACTTCAAAAAGATGGTTGCAAAACAAATTTTTCGTCGAAGAATTTAAAATGATCACAATACAATTTATACACATGTATATGTATATTACAATAGAATAGAAAATATTATCGCATTTATGTTAAAGGAGTAGAATGGACGGATTCATCATATCTAAAGATAATATTAACAAAGTAATGAATATTTTTGTCTATCTAGTAAATATTCAACAGTGTAATGTTTACAGGACTGTGGAAATTATAGAAAATTGTGTAAGTAGTATTATGAAATATTAAAGTATCTCTGATTTTCCGAATAAATGAAATGATAGGAAGAATAGGAAGAAATGGTCTTCTTACGTATTTCTTATTTTACAATTAAAAAATATTTATTTTTGTATTAATGTTTTATTTAAATATGTACAGATAACTCTTTTTTTTTGCCTCTACATAATTAGTATTAGTAAAAACGTTTCTATGTTCAACGTGCGCACAGTTTTTAGCAAATTTAGGTTGCACCATTAAATACTTTTCCCGAAGGTTTGCATAGACTTCCTTACTGAAATAACGAATGTTTTATGAATATTTTATGATATTAAAAGTTTAGTTTTTACACTTTATCACAGAAAGCCGAAACATTTTGTTCGAAAATCGAGGCGAAAGACAAATTCGCTTTTGAAACTCGCTATCTATTTTTACTATTCACTATACTTCTTCCGAGAATGATACCACGTCATATTTCATAGAAGTTTTAGAGTCCGGTTTTATAACCGGGATCCCAGGTTCGATTTTCTCGTGCAAACGGTCAAAACTAAAAAGTTCATAGAATCTGTACTAGATGAATTTCAAATATTAATGAAAGATAAATTGAATATTTTCCGAAATATTATCTAAAGCATATTTCACTCAGCTCTACTTCACCTTCGACATTTTAGTCCGTTTTAAAGGAATAATACGATTAGTTACCCTCTGTGCCTACCCACAAGCACGGTGTATTTATACAATTATTAAGATTGAAATCTTGATTTCGAAATGTTACAAATAATTCTATTCTGATTAAGAATGCAATAATAATATCCTACTATCTACTAACAAATCTCTCACAATAACTCACTTTATATTTATAAAGTATAGCCATAAATTCTTGAACCGCGCTCACCGTGCAACATTCAGATTAAAATTATTAATTCAAAACATTACAGCAAATAATTGCATTTTGATTAAGACTGCAATAATAATGCCCGTTATACTAATTCTCCTCTTCCAATAGATCACTTCACGTTTATAAAGGATAATCCAAAAATTCTTTGATCACGTCCGCGGTGCAACAAGGTTAAGATTAACATTATAATTTCGAAACCTTAAACCAAATAATTGCTTTCTAATTAAGGTTGCAATCATTATGTCGTTCATACTAATTTTCCTCGGGCAACAGCTCACGTCACGTTTACAAAGGGTAAACCCGAAATTCTTTGACTGCGCCGCGGCGGCGTTGCAGCGACGCCAGACGCCGTCTCCGACAGCAATTTCAGTCGACCGCCTCTCCAGCCAAGTACCGGGGTTCGCGAGACAAAAGAACGAAACAGTAATATTGCTAACGGAAAGGGGATGAGAGTAGCGGAAAAAGGAACGATTCCACGGGAATGGGAGGGGAACTTTTTTTTCATGGCCGTCGCGGTGAATAAAGAATCTGGCCAGGCGAATATTGCGCCCGGAAACTTTCGACTCGACGCTGAGGAACCTCGAGATTCAGGGATGGGCGGGGAGCGATTGTTCAAACGAGCCGCGTTAATTCGAGTTAAAAACGGTCCTCCCGCGGCTCAGTCGGTTTCGTGCTGGTGGGGAACACGGAAACTGTGGGAAAAGGAGTGCGAAAGGTGGAAAGTAAGAAATTTCTACCGAGTGTCTTATTATTCACTGGTCTACCGATCCCTGTTACACTGATACGGCTCAATTGGACTCAACTGCAGACTTTATTATACAGGGTGTAACAAAAGTGCTGTAGGTCGCTGAAGTGGGTCACGCCTGAGGTGATTTGAAACAAGTTTTTCCTTAGTAAAAATGTTATCCGAGGCTTGGATAACGAGATATTAACGAAAAACTCTGACCAGTCAGAGCTCGAGGCTACCGGTCGAGCTCCCGCGGTAGCGCTGGCTACCAATCGCAGGGCGTAGCGAATTCTACTGCAGAGAGCTCGGCCGGTAGACGCGCACGCTGATTGGACGGGGTTTTTCAATAATATCTTGTTAACGAAGCCTCGAATAACATTTTTCATAAGGAAAAACTTGTTCCAAATCACCTCACGAGTGACTCATTTCAGGGAACTACAAAACTTTTGTTACACCCTGTATACTTTATTATAATAAAAATATTTGACATTAGAATTACCGAGACCGTCGAGGTGGCGGATCTCCGAGTTTTCATTTTGGAACTACTGAAATCCTAAACACCCAGGAATCGTCGTTCAAGTATAAAAGAAATAGATGTGATTGAGAAGGAAAATTGTGAAGACCAGTGAACGATGAGACACTCTGTATATCGTGACGGAAGGATGAAATTGATCGATGCGTTGTTACCGTTTCGGACGTTCAAAACAAGGTAATCATCTTTGTTTGAGGAAACGCATTAATCTGAATTATCAGCAGCACAGGAGATGCTATTAGAGTTGATGAAACACGTTTGATGTTCTACGTGAACGGGAACTGCGAGACAGTCACGAGCAAACCCAACTGTTCGGGGAATAATTTACAAAAACTTGAGTTACACCAACAATTTAGTTACTCTTTTATACATGAAGAATTTGAGTACAGTATACATGAATTCAGAAACTTCATTAAACGTCACTTTATCAGGGTATTATTAAAATGTTTAATTAGTAGTTTAATAGCTATCGTAAATGATCACTTTTGCTCGAAATCAATTTAATAAATCACAAGTAAACGGTGGTGTTTACTACACCGCGTTATTAAAGCTTTATTATTCTATTTGATGGGTGTATTAACTAAATTTTAATATATGAACACATAAAAACTGCTGTCGTAATAATATAGAGTAAGCTTGTCTATAAAGTTATTTTTAGCGGAGGGCGGTCAATGTTATTTATTTATATAATTCTCACAATGATATCAAGAAAAGTGTTTAGCACGATTAACTTCAGCTGGTCGAGGGAAAATTAATACATTCCCGTCTTCATTCACAAGAAATATTGTGTTGTTCACTAACCCCTCTCTCTTTTGGGGAAAGTTTCTCGACGTTATTTAAACACAAATTAAGTTCCTCGTATAACAATGTAATAAAAGCATTCTGGGATACTTTTCAAATAGGAAATTCATGCTTGGATAATAATTGTCTCCAAAACATGCAGATTCTCGGTATTTTTTCAAACCAAACAATATTACTAATCAGAAGATCACTGAACCATCGTCTATCAAATCATAATCTCCATCGTTTTTGGAATTCGAGTGATTTCCAAGAATTGAAAAAGGAGGAAAGAGCACTCAACGATACGTTTCAAACAGATTCATAGCCAGATAACTGTCTTTAAAAGATTCGTAATTTTTCAAATAATAAAACCATATTTCTAATTAGAAGACCGCTGAATCGTCGTCCATAAAATCATAAAAACTTATTCGTTTTTGGAATTCAAGAGATGTATGTCAAATCGACAGACGAGGCGCGCTCGATGGAAGTGCACGCGATAAAATTCGGGAAACCATGGAAAGCTCTCCGCGGGATGACTAACTCGATATTCGACCGAAATCGACGTATAATCGGTTTCCCGAGGAAAAGTGTCGATACACGATAGAATTCATTTTTCGGCGAGTTATACGCCCGTCGTTTCGCCGGTTGCGTTTTCCGGGCAGATGCAGCTCCGCCGTGCCCGCTTTAAATTGCACACCTGGAGCCGGGCGCGAGACGAGGCGCGGCCGGATTGGATTTAATCGATCAGTGAAACAGCGTTTCTTCTCTGCTGATGGGTAATACAAACGGCCCCCGAACAGAAAATCGTCAGCGGCAATATAACGCGGGAATTGTTTCCGCGCCGATAACGCAAAGGACAATGTGAAACGATAAAGAAACGAAATGTTGCTTGTTCCTTTCGATCGGTTCATTAAATTTCATGATAAATTCACTGCGGTGGGATATAATGTTCGCCAGCCGAATGCTGGGCATTAGAGTGGAACGAAATATAGGGGCAGAATTTGTTTTTTCTTTATTATTCGTCACACCTAATCGTGGGTAAAAGTTGACTTTTATAATGATACTTAAACTGTCAGAATCTGAACTTGATTGAGAACTTTTTTTTAGACGCATAGGTCACTTAAAAATCATTGTTTTGATTAATTTTATAAGCTTTTCGTGATATTTTGTTTTTAGTAGATTATTTTTCTGACCAAGTAACAGTAATTCTGGATTAAAGGGATTTTTCAGTCAATTATTTAAAATTCTTTTATTCTTTTCATTTATACTGTGAACATTATTATTTTAGGTATTCTTTGAAAAATGTTTTCTGTCTCCTTACATTAATACCGTTTTAGAAGGAAACACTATTTTCGAGCTTAAAACTACATATTAAAGAAATTCACAGATACGAAATTTAAGAAATGAAATTTAAATATGAATTATAACTTTACAGCCATTGAGGCACCTCAGAACATTTTTGACCGAAACTAGGTTTTGCAGGCGTAATATGAAGGAGTAAAAGTTAGTTTTTCCATTTTCAGAAAACAGTTATACAAGTTTTGTGATATTTTGTCATGTCTGGATCTACTTGTATATCCAAGGTATCCTACAATTAACGATACGGAGATGTTCAATATTGAATAATTAATGAAACTTTTTTACTGGATTAAATAATTGGACGTTGTAAGAAAAATAATGTGTAGAATATTATTTAATAAATTTCTCCATAATAATTGTACAGCCGTCCATTGTGCAAGTCGAATTTAATGTTAGTATTCGTATTATAACGTAAGTAAATTTTAAACAATGAAATGAATTTTTTGGTCAAAATCCATTTCAACTGAGGTTTATTCGTTTGGCAGCCAATTTCAATTTCCCAGAAATTAATTTATTACAGCGGTACACATACATATATTCGTAGGGAATGCAAAATGGAGATCATAAAATTTCAATGGACCCGGATATATCGTCGTTGTAATGTTGTCGAAAAATTTCAATGCATCGTCAATGCAGCGCGTTTCGAATACGTGCAATAATGGCTCCATTGTTTATTTCGTCTGTTAGCAAAACGTTTATTAATACACGAATGAATTAATTCCTTTGGTACAAATATTTAAAATCCTTCTTTTGTTATATGTATATTCAATGCTGTTCATATTATACCTCTTTTTGAGCAACATTTTAGAGTTCCTTTTATTTCATACAGTGTATTACCTCACAGACAGTGATAGAACAGAAAAGAATCTTCAAAAGGTATACAGACCCATGCCATACGAAAACTACGCATGAAATTGTTAAATAATCATTTTTTGGCATTGACAATGCTTTCACTTAAACCCATTTATCTGACAATAAATAATCGATTCATTCGATTATCGATCATTATTCGAAAATAGAGGAATAATCGTTGCATAACGAAATTTCATTCAGTCAAATAAAACAATTATTTATTATTTGAATAGGAAACCTGTTTGTAATCGGGTTAAATAATATTGTATAATATTTTTCGAGTCACTGATTTAATGAATATTCTATGAAAGCGAAAACAAATCCGTGCTTCGCGTGGCTAGCGTCAATATTTATCTTGCTTTAAAACCTATAACCACATTTCTGTCAACAATTTGCCGGAATGTGATATTAAATTCTTCTATAATTGTTCCTGAACTTTAAAGTGAATGTTCTGTCGTAGACCAGGAACGACGACTATTAAATCAGACGATACCATTCACTTCTAGTATTTTACTTCCTTTGTATATTCATTTTAAACTTTTTCGACACCGACCTCTTTCAATTCAGATTACGCTAACATAAAGGAATAACATACAAAAGGCTCGAACATTTAGTTTGCAGTCCATCACGAGCGCACTGTAAACGTATAATGGTCAAGGTACTACAAGACGACAAATTTCCGACTTAATATCTTAAGTATTTCTGGAAAAGATAATGTAACGTAAATTATTATGTCACTCGTAAAGGATTTTAAATGTTTGTAATTCAATTTATCCTGCAACGCCTTGTACATACATATGTAAATTTGAAGCTGAGGATGTGTAGTAAGTGTATTTCTGTGTCGGAAAATATAGGGTAGGGAGTTAATGCTCTCGCATTTGGCTTACGACTTGGCTAAATATATTAGAATAAATTGCTACTGTTACAACAGACAATCACGTCGTTCCATTAGCTAGATTATCTGAATTGTCCACTTGGCCAGGGAAATAGAAAAGTTAACTTCCGTTCTGCATCGTTACACCGCGCGCATCCAACGTAATACAAGAACCAGACTCTTTTCTCTGTACTTTCTACTTTACTTTAGAGATTTCACACCCAGAAAATATTTAATGCATTGTTACTTTATAGAACACTCAGATTTCGAGAAATACAAGAAACAAGCTTGGAGTGCAATGAATTTTGTTCACTAAAATATTTATAGGGATTACAAAGGATTAATTTACATATTTGTAAAAATACTAAAGCAATACTGAAAATGATTGCGTAAAATTTTATGAAACAATAAACTGTAGTACATAACCATAATCATGCACAGGTTATTCAACAAAATGCTTTATTTTAAGTGCTTATAGAACTCACCGAGTGGAATAAAAAATGTCTAATCAACATAGATCCTGAAATCAATACAGTAGTTTCATTTCATATGTGTTACAGATGTTCGACATGTTTTCCTTCCATTTCAATACAAAACTGGCATGATGTATGTACATTTTCAAATATTCCTTCCATGTCTTGTATTGCTTGTTGCCATACAACATTGAACTTATATATTTCTAAACGAAATCTTCTGTTTACATTCAATATGTTGCAAAGTGATTGACTTACGACATTGAACACTCGTAAATAGAGAAGTTAATTTTACATTAAAAGGATTGATTTTAGGACCTATGTCGATTAGACATTTTTTACTCCACTTGGTGTATAGGATTACACTAGCTTCTAGACAAAGAGCATAAATAATGTCAAATATTTCAAAAATCTACATACTAATAGAAACCGAGATTCTGAAATGTTACTGAAATATTAGTAGGATCACGAAACAATAATTTACACATTTGTAAAAATATTGAATACTTGAAACGACAGCGTAAAAATCTATAAAATAATACAAGTTTTTTTGAAGGCCATAAACAATGTCGAATATTTGAAAAACCTACACACGAATGATACCAAAGGTTCTGGAAACTTGAGAATTTATTAATGTCTCATAAAATTTTGACGTATCTATTTGAAAATGACCAACAATAATTAAATATTGTTTCAACCATTTGAAAACCCGTGTCGTAAGATTCTAAGCAACGGAAAAATATTTATTTAAATTTGCTCATGGAAACAGAACAAGATAAGACATTGTTGTGAATAGAGAATTTGCCTGAATTTCTCGAAATATTTCTTCCGTTTCGTTCAAAAGGGAGGATCTTTAAATTTTCAAAACACTCTTGTAGCGGTTGGGAGAGGGGGCAGAGCGTAGTCTAGAGCCAGACCCCGAGCTCAGAAAAGTTGGCATCGTTTCCAGATTTCAGTTGTTCCAACGAAACGTTCGGGGTTGGGCGAACTCGAGCGGTGCTGCCCCGTAAGCAGGTCGAACGGCCATGTCTTCCGGTTTCCGGTCACGGCGAAGTTGATCGAATCCCACTGCGAAACGGAGTACATATATGTATACATAGTGTTCTTCGAATTCGGCGACGGCGATCCACGAAATCTGAATTCGGATTACTGTTGTGCATATAAAGGAAAAATCAAGCTTAAATAAATAACTATTTCCATTAATTAAAAGAAGTCGAAATATTGAAGACTTCTATTTTGAAACGTACAAGAAAACGGTAAGTGGACAGTACACAGAATTAAAAAGCAAAGATATTATTATTTTTAATTATATATTAATTTCGAAACATTCGTGGTTTCAAACTATTCATGTAGATATTAATGATATGCATTGTCTTTGTCATTGAAATGAATCTATTGCACCATAGATAATACAATCTTATCTACTTGATAATTAGTTTTACAACCTTTTTTATTTAAATTACGAAAGTAGCCGTCAATTTGTAATTGAAATTAGTACTCATTTTTCTTTAAATCGAATTTATATTATTTAAATAGGACATTCTGATCAATGCATAATTAGAAATTGAAAACACTTTCAAATTCGATTCCTTGGAAGAATTGTTCATTAATTTGTTACTAAATATTTAGTAATATTTTTCAATAATTTCATTCAATATATGTTGCTGTAATGTTTAACTTTAGTTGAGACGGTATAGCAGGTGTGTTCTAGTAGTTAAAATTAATACGTTGATATAGCAGAATTCGATTTATTAATGTAACGAATTAACGGTTGTATGTTATGAATAGACGGAAAACATTGCAAGCATTTGATCGAACATTTAAATGGGAAAATGATCCGAAACGAACGTCTGAAATTGTAATCCGACGAATTTCACGGAAAATAATTTCCCTGCTGTCCAATTCCTGCACTGCCAACCGTTTTAATTAACGGTATCGCTAAACGTGACATTAAAAATCCAGCAAGAAATAAAACGCTCGTGGCACTCGTTTACAATCCGGACCGATGCTGAGTGGAATTAATTTTTGACGGGCGCGCGTTCCTTGTGCAAATATCACGCGTGCTTTCAAACGAATTGCGCCGAGTATATGCCCATTTATTGTATACCAATTTCCCTTAAATTAAAAACTTAAATTCCTCTATCTTATTAAAATTTAATTATTATTATTAAATGCACAAATACGTAATGCAATATTTTTTAGCAAGTTCAATATTCACTTAAAAAATTAATGATAGAACACTTGCTGCTTTAGTGATTTTAGTTAGTGTTCTGTAAAATCCTACGACATTTAAATAAACACAACTGCAGGAAGATATAGTAGCCAGACAGGGTATTACTATTTTATTAAAGAGATAATGAAGTACTCATTGGTATAGATAGTATTTCTAGATAAAGAAAGTTCTACAGTTGATTTTATCAAGAATAATTGGAACTTTTATTTCAAAACTGAAGTCCAAACAGAATTTATAAGTTTGAGCTGTAGTATATGATTCAATAATTCTGAATCCAATGGATAGATTGTAGTACGATATTGTCATTCAATATAATTATGGTTCAAAAGTACAAGTGTAAGAAATATATGTCTGGTTAAAGTTCAACATTGAGTACAGCAACGGTTCTTAAATCAAAAGTCAATCAATTCATACTGATCAAATAAAATTCAAATACAAGCATTATTACAGATCCAGGAATGGAGAAATTAATTTATGTATAAAGGCCTTATCTAAAAACCAAGAAATTGTATAAGGCTTGTGAAACTCGTTTTAGTCTTTAATTAGCATACATATCCGCAGTCTAGTATCGGTAATATAAGAAATGATTAGAAGAGAAAAATAGTTCAACATCCAGTTTTTTTCGTCTCCAAAACAGAGAGCGTTTTTAATCTTCGTGTACATCGTTAGGAAGCTTGTACGCAGATAGGGGGCTTGTAGACATTTACACCAGCGTCGGCCATCCCTTCGATCGAGGGGATGTTACGGTAATCCATTGGTAAGCTTTCGTTTCGAATACCCCTTAATGCTCGGCTTAACCGATGGACAAATTAACTCAGGTTAACTATGCTCCGCCCGGTTGATTGATTGCAGGTGACACGACGGAAACTTCTCGTTGGCCCTCTGACTCACCTCCATTGTTTTATCGCGGACGTTCAACAGCGGGATCGAAACTCGTCGAAGTTCCAGCTGGAATTTTCGCTCATTAGCTCGAGCTTTGACAACGAAACTCGGTTACTGACTCGGTAACTTCCGTGTCTTGTTAGGTTACTCTTCTTGTCTGGCCATTCCGGGACGATTCTCATGAGTTTCTTCTCGCGACTGTTTTTGTCTTTAATCAAAGGCACTTTTGAAGTATTAATACTTCGAGGACCATAAGGTTGATAGAGAATTTGTGATCGATTTTGAAAATCATTGTGGCAGTGGTGAATAATCGTGAATCTTATACAATAATAGTCAATTAAAAATTATTAATAGTATAGGGGTACTAGTAACTGGTTCTCTATTTTTTATGGAATTCTATACTTGTTTCGTTATATATTTATTAACTATGCTATTTTAACAATATTAGTTATTTGTTCCTAGCATCCTCTGCTATTTTGACTGAACAAGATATTGGAATGGTATCCTGAATATAAAATATATTACTACCGTATTGGAATCATAGGGAGTTCCTTATTGGTACACCTAATGAATAGAAACCTTTATAAATAATGATAGATTCAATTGGCGTTTTTTTGTGTCAGATATTTGGATGTTCTTTAATAACTGATTGGTATACAGAGAATTTTTAAGAATGACTTCAATGTGAAATTGGCGAATATTGTAGATAATCAATTTTTTTGTCTGTGTGCAAAATATGCACAGTTTTTATGTTGCAGTTTTCACCGTAACGAATAATATAGTTTAATTATGTTTGGATTAACATTCAGGTTTCGCGGAGCTCTGAAAAAGAATTTCCTGTCCCGATTAAACGGCTCATTTATGAAAGAATGAGATTAGAGTTCGCTCGCAACGAGCCATGTTTCACGCGACATTCTAATTATAACGGGTATAATTATACCCTGTTAATGAGACACGGACATTTTATCGACCGTGTTTGAATACAGATAATTAGCCTATTTCGTGATAAATTTTATTTCAGATATTATTTGTAAAATGAATGTGACCGGAACTGGGTCTGTATTTTTTTTATGCCTAGTATTTGTATGACGTGGCAATTACAATTATGATCATGTATAGTGAAAAGTAATCATAATGAATACTATATTTCGGGAACACAGATATTTAAAATACTTATACGGACTTTATTGAATTTATACTTTCACGAATTCTAATTCCACCGGTATGATATTTTTAAGATAGGAACTGAACATTAGCATTAATGAAGCGTATACATTCTATACAAAGTTTCGAGTACATAAAAACTGAAAAAATTCTCAGATTCATAATTATTTGAAATCATTTTATTAATAACAGAACAAATAACAACCAGATGTAAGTTTTATATCTCCATTATAAAATTAGTGAATACTTACAAAACATGATTATAGAAACTTAAAATTATTAATATCAATAAGTATGATCTTTAAAAGACACTCATCTAATCATAATGTCAATTTTTAAAAATTAACGAGTTATATCAAAGTATTCAATTTTAAACATGTCGACTGTTTGTAGTAAAGACGGCTCACTTATAGAAGACCTCCATAGTGCTCGCTATCATTACTTGTTCAAGAACCTATACTTTTAAAAACATATACTGTCTACAACAACACGAACGAAAATAGTAGAGTCATCGGCGAGACAAATCAATTCACCGTCATAAATTAAAAGTTAGTGTTAAATCCAATATTCAGGGCACGTCGCGGACAATGGCGTGTTCCTCAATTCGCGGGTGACAATAAAATGCTCATTTTACAAGCAGCAATAAATTCTCGGACTTTAAAAGGGGGTGGCGATCGCGTGCACAGTCAGAACTATTGGGGTGAAACCATTAAAATTTCGCGGACCGAAAATTCAATTTATTCCCGTGGCTCGCAGTTACTCAACATCCAGGACGATACAGCCGGTGAATGTCCTCCTTGATACAATTTGGGGACACCTCACACCTATTTTATTCAATTCGATACGAAAACGATGAGTTTAATAAAAACGATAACATTTTCAGTATTAAAAGTAATAATTGATCGACAGAATTCAAAAGTTCAAATGCACAGTATGGAAGAATCAATAATCTGTGGATGACTATCGAAGTCGGAAACTCGGAATATTACTCTATCTGTATATGAAATACATATTGATCTATTAACTGGGACATTCATTGACAAAGACGCTACAAAGTAATGCACGTGTAGTTGCAAATCTGGAAGGACGATATTAACACGTTAACCGCCGTGTCGGTTACAGTTGTAAATTTAAGATGCAATACTTTGCACTTAAAAATAACAATAGTAAAATTACGAAAACAGTAAAAATGTAGCTTAATTTTTAATAACATTAATGAATACAATACAACGATTTTAATGGAGTTTCTTGAAATATATCAATGTAATTTATTAAAAAAAAAACTGTTATTTTCGTAGTTTAACTTGTAGCATATTTCGTTCCATACTATTACTAATTAGTGACATTGCGTGGCGTGAATAGAAAAAGCAACAAAATCGGCCCAATAAATAAACAGACTAGTCGCTTCAAGAATGTTATCTTGTACGATAAGAAGGTTGAGAATTATGATATAATTGTAGTAACAAAAAGTGCATTAGATCCTTAGTAGTATTGAAAAACGAATAATGAATTTCTAAGACAACTTTACTAGACTATGCCTGAACAAAAGCCTTTTTCAATGACGAGTAAACTCTCATCCAATTAACCTCTAAACCTCAAGTTAATTCTCAAAAGACTGAAAGACTCATTTCTGACCCACGCCAAAATTTTAAATCCACGTTTAATTAAAAGTTTCGACCCACGTTTTAACGTATGCTCAAAATCTGTATCTAGAATGGCCGACATTTACCACCCGAGTGTTAACCAACGAAACTATTTCACGGAAGTGTCCTCCGTAAAGGCGCAGCTGAATAAACGCTCGAATTTACAGTCTTCCTTCCGTTTTCACCCCTCAACATGGACTGAAATTCACGCCCAACGGGGGGTGTTCTACGGTGTGTTCTTCCTCACGGTCACACGCGGGCAGGATGCACTTGAAATAAGAGGTCAACCATGTTGGGCCGGCTGGAAAGCCGAGCTCCTCGGAAAATGCACTCGCGATAAATGTTCCGTCCGTGTATTTACATCTTTTCCGAGCAGGTTTACGAGGGAAGGGAAACAGAAACGGCTTGGGAGTTCGCGTTTAAAACAAATGTTGAATCCTCCGCGACTGTGGTGCTCCTCGGGTATAGTAAACCTGTTTGTCCGCCGTAAGTTGATTCCCTGAATATTTAGTGTTAGAATGTTGAAGTGTAACTGTATGGACGGTATCGAACGAATGTTTGAACCAAACTTGTACTTATTGAAACCGGATTTGTACATATTGAAGTAAATATTGTTCCATAGTTGGGATACACTACTTAACTCTTTCGATCCAATTATTGTCAAATGGCTACGTACTTTAAATTACGAAATAAAATATTACTATCATGTATTTTCTCATATCTGTGAGTATACAATAGTTTCTTCTAGTCTTGTATAAATGTTGTGGCACAAATTTGGATGGGTATTTGAAAGTTTATCGGTAAAATAAGACATTTCTGCTCCTTTGTCTCCCTCATTCGATGGAATTCATGTGTTGAGGAAACTTACTAAACTCTGATTTCTTTCAAATACATCAAGAGGGTTTATTGATGAAAAGTAAGATACATGGGGTTTTATTACGTGTAATAATTTGATGCAATATACACACAAATATAACAAAGTGTTTCTTTGGCAATTTTTAAATAATGTGGGAGTGCAAGGGTTAATATATTACCTGGCGGTGACTATTTAATTAGTTTCTTAGACCCAACGGGTGTAGCTGTCTGTATTAGCATTTTATAAGGAGAGGGTTAAAGGTAAATTAATAGAATTCTTTTGGATAAACACTGAAATGAATAAAAAACGTTTTAAACAGCTACTGTGTAGTTAATAAGGTATCAAAAGAATTGTAAGATTATGTGTTGCAGCCGCTGTGCTAATCTTTACGATGTATTGTCTCTAGAACTTTTTTAGGGTAATATATTTGTGTTCACGAGCTTTGACTGATCAAAAACGTCACTTTCTAACTACTGGTTGGTGGAAGGTGTGACATTCTGACAAATCACGGAGCTCGGTCATTTCTGACTCATGGTAAAAGTAATACATATATCCGAAAATCTGAAAATGAACTGTGTTTCTGTCATATTTTCATTCGAATGCTCTAAATTATTTATCATCTTCCAAGTATTCTTCTTTTAAATTGTTAATATGTATTAATGATTGAAAAGGAAGCCATTCGTTTATAAACTATGTGCATAAAACTTGACCACATTTTCTTCGCTTGTGAAGAATTTTTATGTTGACTATATTGAAATTGGTTTCACTTACTGAAATACGACGGTCGCTAAAATGATTGAATCTCTTATAATCGATACATGAAACGTGGTCTGTTTCTAATAATGGATTCAGTTTCCTGGGCCCATTTTATTAGCCAAGAAGTCTGTCCACTTGTCAATAACTATTATACCTGAAATTCGAGAACAGTTTCGAACTGATAGCAGAACAAGTGTAGTATTACTGATTTATAGGGTAAACTTCTCTGTTCACTGGACAAGGACCGTAATGCTCGATACGTGAAGGCAGGTGTGAATAATCGAATTACATTGATATATTATTACGAAGTTACAGAACATAGTTATATTGTACACTTTATTAGATCTAAATATTTTTTTTCTGTTTTAGTAGTATTTTCAAAACAAAGTACGCGTTTGTTAAAAGTTTTGTAAAATATTCCAAATGGAAACTTCTTAACATAAATTGAAAAAGTGTAGAGTTTTACTATTAAACGTGTTTAATTACTTTCACAGAACTACAGTGTGTGATTCAATTTTTTTTAGGAACAGTCGATCGAAAAGTTTATTTATTTGTATTTTTAATGGGTTGAAAAACAGTATACGTACACTCTTTTGTTTGCTAGTTGCGCACCATGCAACAGACTGGACATCAATAATTTAAATGGAGCTATTACCACAAACGAATAAACAAGAATATTTGATAATGTGTTCCTCGGTTTTGTGTAATGAACAACAGTTTAACATTGTTGATGTACTCGAATTTAGTAATAGGTTCTACTGAAAAATAGTAAACGATTCATTTTAGATAAAACTACTTTCTTCATCAAACAATACCTACATTATATTTCAAAAGACATCGTTGTTTTCCGTATATATTTTATAATCTATATATTTTATAATGAATTCTTTCCAGATACCCAACGGATCACTTAAAAGTTACAATTACTTACGATAGCTTTGTTATGAGAAATGACGCCACCTTTCCATTGTTCCATTTTCTGTTCCAGAAAGCACTTTTAGAATGAAGTTCATTCAGTGGAACTTCCATTACCAAAAATTTCGAAACTACAGTTCGGCCGGTGCGAAAAGACATTGCAATTAAGCAAAAACTTTTTTTCACTTTGACGAAGGTTAAATTGCATTTGGGAATGTTGAAGGACCCTAAATGTGCTGAAAAAATTTCATTCTTGAAACTGAAATCTGAGAATACATACAGTTAATTGACCTATTTTTGCCGTATTTTCCCTTTCCACCTTCTTAGTAATATGCAAGTGCTATGTAAACATTATAACTTATTCTCTGCTATGTTCACCTAGCTTTTAGTTCCGTAAGTAAACTCTAACTAAGTGAAAGAAGAAATTTCAGCTTCTATGTTTTACCTTAAAGTAAAAGTTAGTTTTTAATTTAATGAACAATATCTCTTAAATAAGAATTTTAATTTAAAGTAAAAATCGCAGAACGTAAATTTAACGATAGAAATTAAGAAATAAAACACAATTAAAATTCTTTCTTAAAAATGAAGAATCAAACCTATAATGCTTATGTATAAATACGAATAACCTGCACCTGTTTTCCTGATCCAATAAATAGTAATCTTCAAATATAAACATCCAGAAAAAAAAGTTGAAATATTACCATAGAAAATTGACGAGGAAGGAAGAGAAATAATTTAAATGTTAAAAATTTGAAAGTGACATTTATTTTAGGAAATCCGGGAACTTCGTTGAACTCCTGATTCTTGCGACCATCTTGATTAGAGCTCGAGTTACCTCGAGTCAAAGGCATAAACGCCAAAGTCCGATTATCACCGGTACGTGATGAACCTTTCCTCGACTGCCTTAACGCGAATACGTGATTCGAATGCCTGTGAGCGAGGGCTGCTCGATCGTCGTCCTTGCATACGTGATATAGGTTACATCCTAGTGCATCGACTGCAGTCGAGTACCACCGCGATACCCAACCTATCGTATCCCACAAAATGCACCGATATTCCCGTTACAATGCCCGTACAATGTAAGATATTTTTGTCCGAGGCAATCGCTCGTCCAAAGGCTTTTCAGAATTCGCATGAATCAGCGCCGAATGAAAATCGATCATCGATTTCACGGAAATGCATTCTTACGGTGGATTTGCGGTTATATAGTCTGGAATTGTGTAGGTACACGGAGAGAGAAGTGAATTTCAAATGCTTATGGTCAAGAACTGCCTATATAATAAAGTAAATAAGTTTCGTTACTTTTTACTGCAATCTTTTAACTTTTTTGTTGTGCTCACTATTAGTGTCGTTGGATTTTTGTTTTCTTACTTGATTAAGTTTGCTTATCTTGTACTGGAAGCTTTAAATTTCTTTTTGCTGTGCTCAGTGTCATTGGATGGTTTTTCCATTTGTGTCTCTGTTATTATTATTAATAAATTACGATTCTTTATGCAATTTCACGTTTTTATAAAACAGTTTGTAAAAACAGAAATTAGATAGAAAATTATATCCTCTAGGTGTTTTTATTCTGTACTGCAATTAAAGAATTCTTTTTTTGGTTCAGTAGCATTGAATTTTTGTTTTCTTTGTATTTCTGTCTTTATTATCGGTAGATTGTTGAAGTTTATGCTATCACATAGTTTTATAGATTAGTTGGTAATAACAGAAATTAAATAAAAAATTGTATCGTTAATCAATAGATAATAACAATGTATACTTGCTCAGATAGTAGATTATGGTCAGTAAATAATTTATTTTCATACATCATTCAATAATATTTATATACTGTTCGCCAAGCAGTACAGATAATATTAACGGTTTCGAAATTAATTCCTTTAATATACATTTACTTAAAAAAAAAGATACTATATAAATATAATGGGAACAGTATTTATATATAGTAATGTAAATGTAATATAGTATAATTACAGCAGAAACGAGAAATTATATAAATATTACTTACAAAGGTTTATCATGTGAATTACTTTACGTCATTCAGCCTCGTTAATATTATATGATTTATTACCTCCACGAAAGGATTAAATTATACCCAAGGAACAACAATTTAGTCAATCAAATCAGCTTCTATAAAACTTGTATTACTGGGAGTCAAATATGAAAAAAAGTACATAACGCGTTTTCAAACTCCATTGTAACACCTTTAATACTGTTCCAATATTTCATACTTCATGAGGCTCTGTATTTATACCAACGAGCGGATAAATGTCGAAGAAAAATGTAGTGAGCTGTTTTCGAAACGAACCTGAGCGGAATCATTAATTTTCAAGCACTTGTTATAAAAGCCTGCGAGTAGTGGCGTTACTGTATCGAACGTACTTTGGAAAACCGTTCACGTACGTATAAGGATACATTCGAAACCGCAGAAATTTATTCTACGACCGGATAGGTCCTATACCGGGGATATAAAATGGTGGCCATTTCAAAAGGACTAACCCTTTATCTGCTTTTTTTTCTGGTAAATGTAATCCCCTACTTCGAACTCATGCAGTATGCTGTCGTTTTTTCTTTTGTTTGGTATTATTCTGCTATTATATTTATTTTTATCAACAATTTCAAATTGCAATGGTTCTGACAAATTCAATCGATGTACATGATGAAGCACTGGCTTCCACATTCATTTAATAATCATCATTCATATAAAATCAACGAGATAGATTATCATACGAGAGACAGAAATATATTAATGACTATATTACTTGAATTTGAATATTAATGGATTTATTCATTACAAATATATCAGAGTACAGAATGTTTATTTTAAGAATATGATTCATTTTCAACAGATGACAGAATACTGGGTCATTTTTAACCACTTATGGACACTAACAAGGGATAAATAAAAACATAAGTCATTCATAAATCTGAAGACAGAAGTCTTGATTTTATATTACTCATGAATTATGTCTTCACATATTTATAGAAAGTATTTTGTCAAAATAATATTTATAAGAAATGTATAAAATTTCAATTACAATTCTTTATCCTTAACTCGTGATTGCTTCTGCATCTATAAACGTTTAGGTACACTATACATAAATACAAAAAAGAGTGAATTTTACATAATGTACATTCTGTTAACACATTTTCCGTATGTTCACAAACATATTGAATATATTATACTTGACATATACATAGTTTCAATACCAGCCCAGAAATAACTGTAATGAAAAATCAGACCCTGGGTCAGAATTTATGATCCTATTAAAGATTAATATTTTAGATCATGAATTTATCGCCGTATAATTTGAAATTGAATACATTTGTTATTAGATATATCATATTATTAACTGGTATCGTAGTAATCTTCGTCAATTTATGGACGACATATTTCACGAAAGAAGGTCGCTGGTGGCAGTTTTATCGAAACTTTACAAGCTGCACCATTGTGCAAACAATTTCCAAACCGCGCAGAGAGGACACCAGAGACAGCTCTGAAACGGGGTACGTTTACGCGGAGATAAATTTAGGAATTGCAGATTACACACAGAGATTTGCAACGAACCTCCGAAACGCGTTTGTTTGTCCCCAGTGACGAACTTCTAGTCTGAACGCGGGAATGTGTAATATGTAAATCCACGTTCTTATCCTGTACACTACGATATGCTGAACAACCTGTAACATACACGCGTCGGACTTTTGCAAGTTTTTAAACGTTTGAATCGCTATTCGGGATACGTATACAGTTCTCATTAATTTTTCTTTTCTTCCTGACACTCGGGATAAGAGTTACAAGCTGAATAGGGAGAAGGAACTTCCGGTGTGCAGATGTTTATAAAGTTCTCGGGGAGCATAAAAATCGCACACGAGATTAGTGTAGGGGAGGGGGGGCACTTTTGAAACTGTCGTAAAAGAAAATTCTTTAACTCACGGTATTAAAACAGTTAGGGCCTTCAAAGGAATTCCATCGTGAAGGAAAAGTGTGCGGGTAGCGAATGCTTCCGACATGAAAAACATTCATAATCGTAGAATTTTTTAAGGAAGCGGTTAAATCAATTTTTTCGTTCAAATAAGGTAATCAAACTGAATGAATTTCCTTTTTTATGAGCGTGCTGTAAATCTTGTCGGAACAAATACAGTGGCTTCCAAAAGTTTCCGGCTAAACTGTAATTTCAGCGTACCTTTGTCGTAATTTTTATCAGGCTGGTGTTTGTTAGAAACAGGAAAAAAAAGATTATTTTCATGCTAAAAAACTTTTAATATCGAATCTGAAGATGCAATGTATCGTCAAAATAGGTGTATCAAGAATTTATTCGTATTACGTAGGTACATATTTTTAATAAAGTATGTTGAAATTATAGTTTGGTCGAAAACTTTTGGTAGCCACTGTACGTTCAGAAAGTAGAGCAACGATTGTAATTATAAAATTTCAATGAACTGGACATTCTCAAGTTTATAAAGCAAACGTCTTATACAGGATGTCTCATGTGTCATCACGAAATTTCAAGACTTTCCTTGAATTTTATAAAAACATGGTGTTTGACACAAGTTGAACTATACATATTTAAGTGTGTAAGACATTCGTAAATCCGAGTTTCTTTATCTGCATATTTTTCAGGATACGGATGTTGCCTTTTGTTTTATATATGAAACTACTTTTTTTCTGACCGATACTGAATTTCCGAGCGAGTAACACTTATTTCACTCCATAGGAGGTCGAGTCCTGTAATCTCCAACCATTATTTACCCAAAACTAATTTCACATACGGGTATCTTCCTTCGTGAGAAAGAAAGATAACATGTGGAAAACAGAATTGTAAGAGTACCCGAGTTCTGCGCGCCACCGATCTCACAAATAAAATGGAAGACACAATACAGAGTATCCCACGCAACTTGACCAAGTTGTAGAATTAAAACAGTAGAAGATAGAACAACATTTCACGAAGGAAAATTAAGTGGATTCGAATGTTGCATCACGTGGTGCATGTGTCTTCTCCGAAAATGAAGGCATTTCAAAGACTTTAACGTCATCTCTATTTTTTAAATGGAATTATACATTTGTTTATATACCATTCCATGCATAGCAGTAGAATAATAAACGAGAAATATTTTTTACGTAATTAAAGTGGTTTCAAGAGACGAATCAAATGGCGATAAAAATTTGTTATAAGTGTCATTTTTTAATGGTTATTTTCAAGATCGAGAAGTTGCATATTACAGTCAACATTGTAATGCATTTATCCATGTATAATAGTGCGACCTTGAAGTGACCTTAAACTCTAGAAATTTTATATACTTTTTTACACCATCTGATTCGTCTCTTTACACCATTTAAATTACACAAAAGACATTTCCCGTATGATCACAGATAGGGAAGATATTTAGGTGGCCTGTTTTAAACGGAACACCCCTTATACATCGTAAAACCGCGGTTACAGAAGACAGATCGTGATTACACGAGCGTCCGAAAAATCGCCACGGAAAGTAAATTCCGCTCCAAAGCCAGGCCCACTCGTCTTTCGCGATACCGTCCGCCGCGAAATCTGCTCCCCGTATCTTCGCCGTGGCCGATCTTCTCCCGGTAGGGGGGCGGCTTGTAAAGAGCGCGTGGAGTTAATGAGACGGAAGAACGAGCGGGGCTGCGATATTGCGAGTTTGAGAAATGGCCTCATAAAGGCGTTACAGCGCCGTTGAAACTCGAGGTGAAGGGTCGGGAAAGGATTGAAATGTTGGCGGGCTAGACGGGACAAAAAAGCCGCTGTCATGAGCTACCCTCCGCCCCCTCCCACTGGGGAGGGATCTACGATCGCGCCGCCCGTAATTACGCGGCCGGGAATCTCGGGACAATGGTACTGCGTTTTATGACGAGCATTAAAAAAAAAGGTAACGAAGTGACGGAAGTTTCATTGGATTGGAATTTATCGGTTTGTGGCGCTATGCCGACTGCGAGTGATACTGTTTCGTCCAGTCCTGTCCGCTTATTTTATTGATTCCCGACATGTAATGTTCTAGTATGAATATTTAATGTTTTTTGATGCGATACTAATGTTCCATTTTAACCCTGTAACGCCGAGCATGACGTTTTTGTAACATTTGGTTTGAACGTATTTAATACGGAAAGTAGAATGTTTAGGGAGTTAATCTAAGGACGAATATGACAATTTTGTGACATGTGAAGAAAAAGTAAACCTGACATTTCTAGATGTGTTTTAGAATTTATATGTTTGTAAATGTCAGAATGAAAGATGAAAATGGTTTATCTTAACCCGTAACTGCTGCTAAGCTATTATAGGTACGCTTATACTGCTAGCTGATCAAATTGATCGGCACGCTTAAATCGTATTTTCGTAAGTATAAAAGAGAATTATAAAATACGAATTACAATTTTGTTTAATCTTGAATTCGTGGTGCAATTGAGAAGATCCTAAGCGGAAAACAAGGAAAACGTGTAGAGTAAAAATGTTTCATACAAAGGATTTGTTTTAAAGAAAATTGAACATAAAAGTTCAAGTGATGCGTGTTCTTATAGATACGGCTGACTAATGAGTCTATCTACTACTTACCATTTCCACTTGGCATAAAAATCGGAGATATTACGATGGTACTTATTTGCCACCGGTTCTATTGCTTTGTACCTTATAAATTAACACCAAAATATTATGGAAGGAAGACAGTACAAACTAATACAACGGTACAAAATAATATTTTTCTGATTCAATACGAGGAATATAAGCGTTTCACTACCTGCAAATTCCCTTACTCAACTATATTTCTCTATTAAGATGAAGACTAAATAATTCAAAATTTAAAACGTTTACAATTTTTCCACCATGTCGTACACAGTAAAATTACCAATTACTCATCGCAATTTTCAAACCCTGAGCACTTAACGTGTCCATATTACCTTCTCTACTCGCAACATTACAAAAATCGTACCAATTTTCAACTTTTCTTAAAACAATTTCCATTATTAAAAAAAGAAACTTCGTCGTCGGTTACGTGACCTATTTCATTTACTCGATCCAACTTCGTTTCCATTTCACTATAACAGTTTCGACACTTCCGACCGATTCGTTGAATTTCTCCAATCATCTCCCGGTAATTCGACTCCTCGTGTTTGATCTCGTACGAGATGTGTTTCGTTTCATTCTAACCACGGCGTAATTATTAAGCCAATCCACCAGGCGAAATTTACTTTTCGCCCGCATAAACGAAATTACTTTATCGAACGGGAACGAATGGCAGCCATCGGTGGCGGCGGTACGGTCCACCGCAGCGGCGACGTGCGTTTCGCGAGCGGTGTAGGAGGCAGAGCAACGGACTCGAAACGATCCCGGCCACGGCGTCGGGGCTGATGTTCCTTCAAGAGCACTTGTCCGGTCGGGTGAATTATCGACTTCGCTACTTCGACCCCGATCCATCGGATCGTCCTACATGCTCGGGAACCTTGGGTATTTCACGCGCTCCCTCTCCCTTTCATGTGGTCTGCGAGTGATCTGTTCGGGAGATCTGAAAATCTTCTGGTATTTTCGTCCATGGATATTCACTGAAAATTGACTGGTGTACAGTGGAATGTCTGACAGTCCTGCAATGGAGGAAGCTTAATTATTTTTGGCCCGTGGCAAAATTTTCTATCTATATGTACATTGGAATATTAACGTTTTTATCGTATTTTTGTCTTCTGTCTGAAATTTTATCTTGTAATATTTTTGTCCTTGTAGTTTTTTTCAATTAAATTTCTTAACGTTGCTTTAACGCCAAAAGTCGTTAGCAATGCGGTGCAGTTTAACTTATTTCCTAAATATTAATTACAAACTGTGTGTATACATATAAATATGTTAAGTGGTACTTGTAAATACTATCACAGCTGATTGTTATACAATGTATATCCTGTTATGGGTGATTGTTTGTAATTAGTAATTTATAGCTTCTGGTACAGTTTTGATAACATTAGATACTGGACCAATAAATGACTTAACAAGAAAAAAGTATATAGCGTATCTTTCAAGAAACTTAATTTCGCTCTATGGATTTCCTACAAAATGCAAAGAATTTAATGGTAACACATAAACTTTCTCGTTCTATCAAACAATTTTATATGTAAAAACACATGAATTTATCACAAATACACTATACTTGGCGTTTCTGATGCCTAGTGGTTTACATTAAAATTGTAATTGGAAAAACGAAATGGAGAAAAATAGATTCATGAACGTGATGCCTAGAAGCACGTATGTAATGCGATAATAATCATCAACAAGGCAGCACTGTTTATTGGCATAGAATATAGTAACTACAAGTCAAAATACCACGAAATATACATTTTTATGAATTCATTTATATCTATTACTCCGAATTAACCTTTGCATTATTTAAAAAACTGATATTCATTCTCAACATCTACTATAATTTGGCAAAACAAATGACGTCACTTTTCAATAACGTTTTTGTCTGTTTAAGCATTAAATTTTCTTATCACGTTTAAAAGATTCTTCGTTTTATCGTATTTATCAAATCGTTCTGTTTAAGAAAATCAGTTAACAATAAGACATTTAATGTACATATTATCGCCATACAAAATCTGTTGGTGTCGATTTCAACCGCTAACAGAAGCTCATCTGCTTTCTTTTTCATGTTTCCCCTCCTCGGGCTACGTATTCTGATTGGCCGTTCGGACAATTACTGGTGGTGGCAATGGCGATGGTCACAATGACGAAAACCTAACAATCCGCATGGCACCAACGACACGCTGATTAACTCTGGTGATGGTGGCCACGATAACGCGACTATGTGTCGTGGCGATGGTGACCGCAATGCCTGGTACACCGTGGTGACGGTGACAACAATGACACGTTAATAAATCACGGTGATGGTAACCACGCCTGGCGTGCAAACAAACCACGCTCAATGGCGACCGAATTGGTACACTAACATTTTGTTCTGTACCCTGTTGGGTCAATAACTTGATTGCGCACACGGTGCACATTTGAACGCTTACAATTGCATTACACACGCTGTACGCTAACATTTTTCCACTGTTTCATCGTTTCTTCCTATGTGGTTATACGGTCTTTTCATTCAACTGTGCTATAAAATATTGCTTCTTCATTTTTTCTTCTTTTTCTGACATCTTTAATAATAATCGATACGTAATATTGCATTTCATTTATTCTATATTAATTGCTCTTACACATTGCAATTGGATGCTTTGGTTATCATTTGGTAAACTTAATCATTGTTTGACATTCTGTACTACTGTTATATATTTCAAATTGTTTCACATAATTGCTTTCAAACGACACCTTCATATAATCAATTATTCACTCGATGTCTCTGTTCTCTTAACTTTCAATTTCACAATTTTCACCGTCTACTTCTGCCACTTGTTCCAAATCGCTTTCTTGTATTCATAATTTCTAAACATTTATTTTACACAATCCGCTTCATTGACACTAAAAATCATCACCCACTATCCCATATCTTCTACTTCAAATTCTATCACTTCAACCTGCATTTTCATTCCAATCACTTCTAAATTATTCCCAAAAACAATATATTCCTATCCATTTCCAACGTCCAATACTTTCCATTCATATTTCAAAATCTCAATTCCCATAATCCGATAATCTCATTAACGTCTGAAAATCTCCATTCCAAAATTCCGATATTTTCATTACCTTTCGAAAATTTCAATTCCCAAAATTCGAAATTTGTGTTACTTTTAAAAATGTTAATTCCCAAATTTTTCTTCCAAATATTAATCTCTGCAAACCTGAATTCCCGAAAATTCGATATTACCATTAATTTCGGAAAATCTCAACTCCCAAAATCTCCGCGGTAACCAACGGAAATCAAAAATCGATGTCCGCGCAATTCATTGTTGCTCGTTCCTGTGACGAACGACACGCCCGGTACACCGCCGTTGCGCCGCGAAATCGCCGGCGATTTACAATCGTCGTTTTCGTTCTTACCGTCGGCGACCGTCATTCCCGTGGATTTCCAACGGAACGCTGGGAACGTCTGTGGTTCCGCGTGCAAACTCGCCACCCCGAATCCCGCAACTGCTCGGCCGCCGTTTGCTTCCGCGTCCCTCCCCTGTCCTTCCCCTCCCCCTGGTCGTGGCCTTGTATTTCGCGTGTAAACGAAACGACACCGCTTCCGCGGGTGTGTCATCGATACATCGCCGCTCGAACGATCCTCGATTGATCCACCCGTTAATTAACGCGAATCCCTCGGAACTGATCACCATTGCGGTGGCACCGTTACGGTCCATCGATCGATCCTCCGCGTCCCGTTCGCCCTTCCTTCCGGCCGTCACTCTGCACTCGCGCCCCACCCCCTCGCCACCCTTTTTCGACGTCTCTTTCATACGCGCTTCTTTCTCCCCACTTCTATTGGAACCCAATCCACCACCGTCACTTTTGTAACGCTCGTGTGTTTGTCAACGTGACGCTCGTCGACGCGTTTGATGTTGCTTCCGTGACCGGTGCATCGAAAAAAAAAAATTATTCTAAATATTATTGCCATATGTTAATGGTACTTTTTTTTTTGACATTCCCGGACGATTCGTGGATCAAATTTTGGATGTGTGTCTTAATTTGATATGAAAATTTATATGGCTTCTTTGCTATTGGTGATTTTGATCGTGATTCTTGTTATTTCTTCGGAATATCATAAATATTAACGACTTCTTTCATTTCTCGTGTGTTAATTTCGAATACGCTTTTTAAACACGTCTTATTTAATTTTGTTCGTGTGTTATTGAATTTCATATTCTACAATGTCTAATTTCTTTCGACTTTGATAATTTCTTCACCTTTTACTCTCTGTATTCTCGATTATTTTTCCTCCTTTTATCTAAACATAACCCCCTGTCCTGAAACACATTATAAATAAATTTTGCTGATTTCTCTTGTTATTTATCTATTCCCATTGTTTTAATATGCTGTGTAATTATTAATGTTGCTTCTCATTAACAATTGCCACATTCCATCATGTACCAATTACACTTCAAAATGATATTACCACATTGTCTGTACTTTTGGTTGTACGATTTTTCCAACGATTTGCATTTTGTATTTCATAACGATATTCGATACCGATTCGTGATCACGGGATTAAAACGATAGCCTTGTTATCAGGCACCTTGAAGACCTATCAGCGCGCAGCCTGTGACGAGGAGTTGATGACGCTAAAGTGTCCACCTGGTACAACCATCTCCGTCACCATCGCCCAATATGGGAGAGCTGGGGCGAATGGCACCGGCAGGTGTAGCTCTCACGAGCCGTCGTCGCTTGCTGGGGACAAACTGAATGACACTTGCATCTGGCCTCCGGGTCTACAGGTACGTGTCAACAAAGCATCTTTCTACAATATGTATCTGGACCCCAGAGTGTATTAAGTCGCACTTTTTGAACTTTAGAGGAGAGCAGATCAAAGGTGCAAAAACATTTCGAGAAAAGATGGCAAAGTTTAAACGGATGAAAATAAGCCTTTAAACGGAATGAGCCGGGAACATTTTCATTTTTTTCTTTATGAACGTACAGGTGAGAGAGAGCAACAATGTAACTATTCTGCACATAGAATCGTTATCTCGCAGTAGTAACGATTCTATAAAATAGTTTGAAATGGTTTATGAAGGATAATGGAGAATTGAAAATCGTAACTTTCACATTCCTCTCCAGTTTCAAGTTCGATCAAGTAAAATCTTTAAAATTAGTAAAAAAATTCTTCCTATGTCTATTCTAAGGAACAAACTGCATAAATATAAATCATATATAATTCCAAATATTTCTTTCTACTAGAACATACATTAACTTTGATAGAAAATTCATATTGGGAATATCAGGTGTTTCATTCCGTGACTTCAATTCCCTTCAAATTCAAAAGCTATCATAAATGTTTCATACGCCCCTCCTCGATCTAAACGAAGCTCACCCAGGCAGTAACTTTCAAAATGCCATCGTAAAACATTGTACACACAATCATCCGATTTCGCTTCGTGCACAACTCTCGGTGAGAAGTTTCCGCATCGACGTTTCAACCCCCGAATGTTTATCCGCCATCTTATATTTATTGGCTTTTCGCGAAACCCTGATTTCTAATCCAGAAAAAAGGGCGCCGGGCGATTGCCTTAGCACCACGGCCTCATTCTCGAAGGAGGTAGTGAGCTGGAAGGAATCGTAAACCGGATCCACACCGCTAGGTTAACCCTTGTACGGTTCAACCCTCGTAACCTCTGCTTAGGTTTGTAAGCTCTCGCTGCCGGTACGTCCCGAAAACGATTTCGAGCAAGACCCTTTCAGCGCCGGGATTTCGTATCGGACTTTAGTGTTTTGTGCACGTTTCTAGTCGATGACCTTCCTCATTCTTCCTGCCTCTTTTTATTTGCAAACTGGGCGCGAACTTCGAAATTCCTTAACACGCTGGTCAATCATCGAGAGTCACAATGTACGTGAAGGTAGTATTTAGTTGAGGATTTTATTAGGATGAATTTATAGGCTTTGTACACTATGGTATAGGTTCTGTAAAGACAAAATAGCAAGAACTGTAAGAACAAATTTGGCTTCCAATAAAGAAAAAGTGACGTAGGATAAGGGCTTTCCACCACTTGGTAAATTTATTTCAAGTACTGAAATAAATGTTAAAATGCATGGTAATTTGGCATAAATTTCAGAAATTTCCAAATTCAAATGGTAGAAGGCCTTTTCACTGTGCCATTTTTTTCCCTAGTGGAAGCAGAGTTTGCTCGTGGGTGTACATGGGTGGATCACCCAACAACTGTAATTGCATACACCTTCGGTCTAACATGTATGTATACCTTGGTAAATTTACTTCAAGTACTCAAATAAATGTTAAACTGAATGTTAATCTCTCATAAATATCAGTAACTTCCGAAACCAAGTGATCGAAGGCCTTTCCTCCACGCCATTTTTTCCCCTAGTGGAAGCAACATTTGCTTGTGAACGTACGTACAGTTTGAATAGAAGCCAACATGGAACTGCAGATAGTCCGAAATTTTTGGAACCTCTTTCCTCTCAAACGTACAGTTGTAACATAACCAAGAAATCCTAATCTACATCACGAATCTACTGCCCTCCCCTCAGATTACTCGGTTGCGGCGCACACGAGCCCCGTTCTCGAGACGCGTTTCTTCCCTCGAACAAGTTTGCACGCTAGACAGAACACTGGAGTGTCGTTTTCAGGTCAGCTGCCATCATCTCTCGATGGCGGGTGTTTAAATGGGCGGCGATCTCCTACCGTTCTCCTCATCCGTCTGCTCGTTCAGTTTTCCCCGTGTTTTTCGTCTCGCCAGACGGGACTCTCAATTGCCACTGAATTCCAACCGAAAAAAAGCAACATTTCCCGCTCTCACGGCTCTCGAGACTCTTCCCCAGGGGGTCTCGGTTCTCCTTCCGCGTTCCGTTTTCGCGGTTGAAATAAAACGAGAATCGCGATTGCTCACCGCGTTTCCAGTCATTTCGCCTGCCAGCCGACTCGTGAATCCCGTCTAACCGGGCTTTGAGAAGAATATTTTTTTTATTTTCACCATGCCGCTCGACCCTCTTTACACCATCGAGATGCACGGTTCTGATCCACTCGGACAAGTTTAACATTTCGACTCTATTCGCTGGAGTGCAGGATTCCTCCAGTTGATTTTAATGGTATTTTCTGTGCCTCGTTGGTTTGATTTACGGAACAATTAGGAACAAGAAATAGGTTTCTAGGTTTCATAGATGCTTCCACAATCGTGTTTGGATGTTTTGGATGTTTCAATTGCAACGAAGTCTATACTTGTGTAACTGTAAGTGCTGCAATTTGCACTGGTTGGCTGCAGCTCGATTCTCATGGAAAGAAATATATTTATGGGAAGGAAATTTCACGAGCATAAATACCAGTTTATACGTTCAAATAGTTTGCGTAAACCGACTTGTGCATTTACAGTTGCACAAAGAAATTATGGCGTCGAAACGGTAGCTTACAAAGTCAAATAATTTGCGTCAACTGACTTGTGCATTGACATTTCCGCAAGTAAGTCGTTGCATTTAAATGGAAGCTAACGTCCCTGGCAAATAATTACCCCGACATTCCTTATTATTTTATTTGTAATAACTAATTATAATTATAGTTTATTCTTTACATGTATATGAAATAATTATGCAAGGTAGACTGAATGTATAATGCACAAATCAGTTTGCGCAATGTATTTGTCCGTGTAAAGGAGCCTTAATGAGCCAGGATTTAAACCGCGGCCTTTTGTTCCTAAATTTGCCGTTTTTGCCTAAACAGAACCGAACAAACAACAAGAAGTGAGTTCGCAAACACTTCCAACTAGTCCACTTTGACAGTTACATGTGATCTCACAGATTCATCACAAGTAGCAAATACAATCAAAACATCAGTCTATTCTTTATTTTTATTTCCAACTATCTTGGCAACATTAATTAAATCACATTAAACCAATAAAAATAATTCTCGTACTACCATTGCCATAGTAAGAATCTGTTCCAATCGTCAATAAAGGGAAACTATCCTCTTCGGTAACAAATCGAAACTTTCGAGGTGAAGCAGAATTTCGTCGGAATCCAATAGCCTGAATGTTTTGGCAGAATCGATTACTAATAGCATAAAAAAAATCGTTTAGACCGGAAGGTCCGAAAGTCACACGTACGTGAATAATAACTTATCCATGAAACCACAATAGGAATCTTCGTGGCTGTCCAATGGCCAGGAAAGATGTACGAGGATTTCGTATTGATTTCGTATTTTACGTTTCCGCTGCTCTAGTAGGGGGGCCATTGTGTGTGATCCCCGGTGCAGCCACCAGTAGCGAAAATAAGATAACTTCTTCTATTCAACCAATGGTGTTGGAGTCGCCCGTGGTACTATCTTCTCTCGCAGATCTTTTCCCCACTCGTTTATTTCCTTGGTTACTTCTTCTAGTCCTCGCCCTCCGAATTTTCTCCAGGCGTAAATACTCAATCCTTACGACGACTTCTATGGAAATGGAGACATTTATTTTTTACTTTCTTAGCTAGGTGAATGTTGGACCCTCATAAGTTCCTTTTAATTTCCACATTTTACACGTTCATATTCATGATACTTTTAATTTGGATTAAATTGGATTTACTGTAATTCTTTGGATAATACTGTAATGTCCTGGAAGATATCGAATCTTGTAAAGTTCACCTTGTTAATATATTCAAATATCATTACTTGAATTACAATATTTACTTTTACGCGTGGTTATGACTACCTTCTGGTAATTAGAAAAATCGATCTAATGTTGATTAATTTCAACCTAATAAAATCTAACTGAATGTACATGGTTATCTTTTCGCGATCTTACGTGAAGATAATGAATAAGAGAGATTTTTGTCTAGTCCAACATAGGATCATCACATTTCACTTCAGCCTGCGTGTAATATGTAAAATGACTGTAATCCAAGAGTATAAATTCGTGTCCTGTTCAGAGCTTCTCACTCATTCTATGAAATTCTTCAGTACAGAAGTAAAGTATAGTATTTTTCAAATAAATTTTCAATAAATCTACCTTTTCATTTTCTGAAGTCAGATTCAGTACTGAAACTATAACATAAAGTCATACTAGACATCGATTATGTAAATGTATTGATATTAAACGTATTAAACATATCATTATTTTTCCTTGATAATTCTTTCATACCAAATACTCGCACTTATCATCAAGTATTAATATTTCTACAAATCCCTCCTGAACGGAACGTCCTGTTCAAATAAAATAAAATATAATTGCTGTCGTGTTAAGTGAAACATGCATGCTCAAAAATGTTTATCAAGAATTGGAAATTATACACACTAATGTCGAAGTAAACTACGAAACGGAATTATCCTCTTCCGGTTACCTCGTGTACGCTTAGTACAATGTGATTCCCTGAAGACGCAGGGGCAATCGCGGTTGCTCGTGCACGTTTTTCAATGGACCTTATCGGAAACGGAATATGAAAACGCAATGCCAAATTGGAGAACTAAGAGGAAACACACAGTCTCCGTGAGCGGGTGGCGTCGCGCCAAATACTCTCGCCGCTTTGATTGCCTCGGTAGGGTTTATTCGACGGAATTTTCTTAAGTGGACGCGCGATCCTTTCCGCAGGAGGACTGTATTAAACGCGAGTTAAAAGATTACGGGCCGCAATTTCGCTGCGTTTAAAGCACTAATGCATCCCGCCCAGGCCAGGCCACCTTTAAAAATTAAAACTTTCCACTCTGGCTCGTTACCCTCCGTTCATATTGTAACGAGGATTTCAACGGAATTGGGTCTTAACGGGGCAGAAAAAACACCCGGGAATCCGTTCCATCCGGCCGTTTATTCGAAAAAACAGATTTCACGCGTTCTGCAGTAAAGAGGGTCGACAGCGTTCGTAACTTTTCGGTGTTACTTAAACAGGAGCCTATTGTAGCGATAAGGCAACAGCTACTTTTTTGGAATTTCTTTTTCTTGTCACAGAAAATTTATTCTGGACGATTTCTGCTCGATCGGTCGAATTAAATGCGTTGAAAAATGTTTTTCAAATATGATGAAAAAGTATGGAGCTCCAATTAATATTTGTGATGGAATTGAAGTAGAGGTAATTCTTTATGTAAAAGTAAACTGAAACGTACAGTAACTGCTGGTTTATATTTCACATCTTCTGTGGTATAATAAAGATCTTAATACTATTACTATTATTATTTTAGAATAAGTGCTAACAATCATAGAGAACTGTACAAACATTGTGTAAACAGGGGGAAACAGGCATCTGAATTAAGAAAGAGCAACATTCGCCTCATGAATTAGTTTGCGTATCCATGAATCCCAACAGACTTCAGTAAACAAAACGAAAAGTACGACCTAGTAACAAGAATATTGGGGTCAATTAATTTTAGTCAGGAATCGAGAAATAACGTAACATCGATATCTTACTGTTTAAGGTCATGTCAAGGTCATAATACCACATTGACTTGGTCTTGATGTTAGCCACTGTGTTTCATTATGAAAAACAGAATGTTACATGCAAATAATTTTTACTAATCTTGAAATAACCTTTAAAAATGGCCTTATGGGAGTTCTATTACCATAACATCAGATGCATATCTTGAAATCGTAAACTCTTCAGCTTTTATCGTTTTAATCTCCCCTCGATTTCTATAACCGACTTTGGCACGCTGTTTTCCCGCGGAAGCGGGTTTTTCCAACCCACTCGAGAAGTTTCGCGTGTTTTCCAACCTGTGAGGAGGGGCTGAAGAAACGCGACTTGGCAGACATTCAAAATTCCCCTTTCGCGCGACGAGATTGCTCGATGATCGTGTAAGTAAGCGTTCTTAACCACTAATGATCGGCGCGAACTTTCTTTAATCTCAAAGAAGGGATGAGGGGTGGCTTACCCTATCAGGACGAAGCCTTTGGGATGCATTTGCCCGTGAATATCGGCTTCTTAATGCCCTTTGAAAATTCCGGTTAATTGGAAGCCGATGCTGCGCCCCTCGAGAGCGCGAAAATCAAACCGTAATGATCGTGTTCTTGTTTCCCCGATTCCACCATCGAGAAGACACTCGGAGGGTCTCTTCAAACTGCCGGGTAAATAAATTTTAATTGATGTAAAATAGTTCGTTAACATTTGGCGAAGTGAACGTCGTTTTGAATGGAAGCTTGAGTGGATCTGAAGTGAACTTAAATAAAGTGCGATGATACCGAATGGAGTCTTCATTTTGGATACTTCAGGTCGAGGACTCTTGAATTCAAACATTTTCGAAGTTTCATAGATTGTTGCGACGAAGTATATACGCGAGTTTTAAGACTAAATATGACAATGAGTCTGTCGTTGCTTTTTGTAATTTGATTTTTCTAAGGAGTCCAAGAATGAAATGAACAATATGGTCATTTACTTATTTTTGTATGCTAACTAACACTTTCATCGAGTGCAAGAACGGTGAGGTATCTGGAATTTAAATTATTTATTGAATTCAAATTGTACTATACTATATATGTTAATAAGAATATTTTTTTATACAAACTAGTAGAAGTATAGTTCATTATTTTCCTTTCGATTGTTAAATACCGATTGCAAATGGTGAAATTATATTACTTAAATTCTTAAAACAATTATTCACGTGTAACTGTTTAATTATAGTATACTTAGATATTATTGTCTTTTTGTGACATTAAACACTTAACATTTTCTATCAGTTCAATTAACATTATGATCAAAATAATTAAAAATTTGCATACCTCAAGAAATCGCGATTACATCAATCAATCACTAAACTAATCAATATCAATCAGCACAAAAGATCAACAAAATTAAACTGTTTCATTCATCGTTGAGTTTATCCATCTGCAGCTCTTAAGCTGTCGAACAAATCCCTGCCAAGTGAAAGTGTCCTGTTACGGAATCTTCCAATTCTTATAGCCATCGTCGCCCTACAAAATTAATATCTGTGAACGATCTCATACCAAAGACGTTCCGAGCCCATAATATATAAAACTCAATGATCGTCCAGCACAATTTTTGTTTCGATACCGGCATTAAGGGCGTTACGTGTGCCATAAACGTTACACGGTACAGCAAGCTACCTATTCGAGCCCTATCTCATCGAACCCGGGCGTCCAGGACCCGGTTCGAAGAAAAATAAAATTTTTACCACCTTCGAAGTGCACGCTTATTGGCATTATTCAGACCTTATTCTGTTGCGTAAAGGAAAAAATACGGCTGCCGGCTCGTGTGGCTGTAAAAATAGGGGGATAAAGTTTAACGACAAACGATCGGCATTTCTAGAATCGTACTTTAGAAAAAAAAAGAACATGCCTAGTCTATATGAGCAATTAATTTTTTTCATTCATTCATCTCCGCTCGTTGATTCACGATGGCGTCGTAGACTCCCGGTTGTAAGTATTAGGACACTTATTGAATATGCATTAGGACAGTTATCAAATATGCTTCAGAACACTTATCGAAAGCGATAAGTGTTACAAAGCATTGCGATGTTGATGAAAGTGAAATAAGTATCGTTCAGGGAACAGTAAAGCTAAATGGACAATGCTTATGCTATCATGAAATAATAAACATGGGCTAAAATATACAGCGTCACTCATTTAAATTGATCCCCTAGAATATCTTCAAAGTCGTTGATGATTCCGAAAAATATTTCTGACACAAATTGAATGGTTTCAGGAGGGGGTGATAATTTGATGTATTTTTTTTAGGTCATCGCTTAGAGGTCATGTGTCAACTTTGTTTTTCTAAAAGGAATCGAATATTTTTTAATGCATTAGTTCATGCAACTCGTCATTCTCTATAAAAAAATTATTCAGATATTTACGCCGAAAAGCAGTTCATTTAGGAGATATTTTTATGTTAAAATTTCGAAGTGGTACTAAAAAAACATAAAAGTTAATCTTAAATGTTAGATGTTAGATTTTGCGCGTAGTATCCTTCGCATATTTTAAACGCAAATTTTAAACGTATAATATTTAAAGATCCACTAATGCATTAAAAAATATATGATTCCATCTAAGAAATCGAATTTAACCTTCATATGTCCTCTACGCGTTCACCTACAAAAAATTACTCTCATCAAATTATCACCCCTCCTGAAGCCCATTTTATCTGAAACATTTATCGGTGTCATCAACAGTTTCAAAGATTACACTCTGTGTAATTTTTACGAAACGTCACATTTTCTTGGTACAGACCAGGTGTAATATTTACGAACAGTAGTGCAGATTCGCGACGGATTAAAAGTTCGAGCAGACCAAAAACGGAGTTTCTGGTGGAATCGCTTGCCGTCGAGACTGTAGTACCCAGAAAGATCGAAATCCCTTTTCCCCACCCCCACAACCAACAACGTCGCTTTTTTAGCTCGGCCGTCGATACTGTGTTTCGTTTTCTTTTCATTCGGAGAAATATATTTCGCCGACCGCGCAATACAAATGCGATCGTAAACCGCGATGGAAGGAAAGAGAGTTTTCGAGGGCCTGATATATAGACCAAATCGAAAATCTTTGTCGGTCGGGCTATTCTTCGTCGGCGTTCAATTTCGGGCGGGTAGGGCAGTCTATTTGGAAAAGATTGCATTGTTATTCGGACTCTTTTGGGAACAAACTTCAGAAAAATAAGTAACGTTCGTTATGAATAGAATGTGATTTTTTTAACATAGCGAAGAGGTCGATACTATACTGTATTGGAAATATTTATTGTAACACTCTCAAATTTATGTTGTACGCGCAATTTTCATAGAAATATAATTGCTGAAATGGTTTGTATCCAACTTACTTTGGCCAAGGTAGTGAGTTGCACGTTTTTGCAATAAATATCTGTTTTAGTATTTAACTTTTGCTAGAACAATAGTAAAATGTAGTACGACATAGGGGGAATTATTTCGTGCAACAGATATCATGGTAATTATTTAATATTAATAAAAATGTTCGATAAAAAGACAGCTGTTACATTGAATACAAGTGAACTACAATATCGACTAGTAATGACTGTAAATCGTATAGATTTGATCAAAACGATTGAATTGGGTAACCGTCCAGAGCAATTAATTTTATATAATCGGCTTTGCATAACTCAAGCGGATTTCGACCATTTACTGTCGCCTCATCGAATCATTCTGCTCACTGACGGCTCAGTATAGTACAATTAATTGCGATGGCAGCTGGTTAAAAGTCGAGTTGACTTTGTAATGCTGACAGAATCAGATGAGTCAATATATGAAATGTATACTCAGATTAATTATTTTCCATATTATCATTTACTTTATGATGCCGTATTGTTCTACAGTATAATTAAAATTATATATTCCAAGTTGGGAACGTGATGAAGATAGGAGTCGGTAAGTAAAACAATTGAGGTGCAGAGTTTATAATGGAACTGATTTGATTGATAGGAAGCAGATTTTACAATGATAACGAATCTCTCACAATTGTATTGGAAGTCTTAATTTTTTTTCTAAACTTATCTTTAAAGTTCCTATACCTGTTAATTTTCTTAGAGTCTTAAGGTCAAAGAAGTTTCCCTTCAAAACAGAATTAATTGAAGAAACAACTTAAAACTATTTTAAGAAATCTTGTAAAATGATAGTATTCATTAATCTACTCCTAAATCAATTCATCCAAAATTATTGTTACATAGTAACGAAAAATGATCTGATAATGAAAACAAAAAGTAAAATATTGTAAATTACTAAAAAAAAACTCAATAAAAATAGTAATTTTCGTGTGGTATTTAGCACCTCAAGAAATTTCTTGATCGAGTTTAGATTTTTACAGTCATGAATAACAAAAACATATTCTGCCCCTATATTTTGTTTCACCCTACTGTACACATCGTCGCGCGAAGAGGTTAATTTCGCGAACGGAAGCTTTATTCGTAGCCTGCCGGTGGCGACACCATCAATCGAGTTAAAAAAAAACAGAAAGTCCACCGTCGACCCGATAAACCGAAGTGATTTTCCTCGCGCACCTGCGGCCTCCGTTGATTCCGATGATATCCTGTTTCCGGAACGATAGAGGAGCGTATCGTTAACCGAGGAATTAATGGAGCAAGGGATAAGCGTTCGAGCGTGCAAAGGGGTGGCACGAGGGGGTTGGTGGAGAGGGTTGGATGCACGAACGTGTGCATCGATGTATAGCGGAAATCGATTTCTCCCGCGGGAGATTTTCTCATTCGTACGTGAAATGCATGGATACGGGGCCCAGTCTAAAACCTAGCAGCCGAATAATTAAATGCGTGCACGGAGCAAGCAAATATACGCTGGCAGGTTTGAAACACGTACGTTGAACTCCTTTATCGGGACGGATTTTAATGCTCCACGATCAATTCCGAGGTTGCTTTTCTCCTGTAGCTTATAGGATAGAGGAAACAACGTGGCACGATGAAAAGCTTTTCACGATATCACTTTTGAATGATTTACGTGTACGTATTTTGTTTTTTTTTCTTGTCGATGATTGATTTATTGGTATGTAGGATGCTTCGTGCAATGTTTTGGAATGTGAAATATAGATGTGAGAAATTATCTGAATGATATTGTGTTGGTAGGACCTGCAAGAGATAGGTGAAATGGTGGTGGAATCTCTTTGTTATCTGTTTCTGAACATTTATTTAATCTAAATTATCTAAATAATATATCGATGTATTTGTAACACTGCGTATGTAATATTATCGAAATTCTGCTACCACTGTAGGTATTTTAAAGATTCTTAATAAGAATACGTTTTATTAATGGAGGTAATAATATGTCAGATTTTACAGTATTTAAATTTTTACAATAATAAATTTAAACATCAAATTAAGTTGTTGGATGTACTAGTAGAAATTGATGTGTTTAATTTCTACTTCTCTCGTAGTTACCGATTTATTTTATTAATTGAATATGTACATTTTAAAAGAATATCAAAATCTTAGAATCGTTTGAAATTCTGGTAGCGTACGTTCAGGTATGCCACGAAATACGTATAATTGTAGACTGTATTAGTAAACATTATAATTATTGACCCATTAATACCGACCGATACGAAAATGTACCAGCTTACAAATATTTTTTGAATGGTGACAAATGACAGTAGTTGTCCAATAATCATGTGAAAATGGGTTGAAAAATACGAAATCGGCATTGATGGGTTAATTATTATTCTTTAACGGTCCCGTAATATAATATTAATCAACAGTTTCCTCCACGTATGATCTGAAAATTTTTATGAACAGAAATGTTCATATTTGAGAACAGTAGAAACATTTTATCGTCTCAATATGGTAAAATCAATTGAAATGATATATAACAGAAGTATGATTCGCTGCCTCATTCGTGATATTAAAAATCTCCTTCCAATTTTCCAGCCAGCTTGGGGGTATTTGTTGAACGAAGGTCAGCCAAGTTTTCTATGAAAACAGGGCTTCAGGAATTTGAGACAATATCTGTTAGAGCACCGTCAATTTCAACGGCGAATAACTTCCTCAGTTCGAGAATATTGAGATTGCAAAAACCGTGACGGTAAACTTTTCCTCCATTGAACCTGCCTTTTTCACGCAATCCACGCCCAAAATGAAATTTTCTTAATTAAAACTTGAATAATCTCTGTTTGCTCACACCCACACCGGAACGAACCGCCACGTCGATGCCCAGACGTATTAAACTTTTCATCAAATCGGCATTTCTTCTCTGTAAAAGAAAAAGAGTGTACGTTTAAACCGCTTTTCTTCATATCACATAGAATTTATACATTTCCAAAAGAGAAAAATATCTTTTCTAATTACTCTTCCAATTTAATTCCCAGTCAGTTCGATGAGTTCCTTCATTAAAAATACGATTAACAAAGCCACTGTAAAAATGTTGCCTCGACAAAATTGCATTCGCGTAATAGCCACATACCTTGCTGAATATTTTATCAGAAAATTCCACCGATCAGAAATATTCAAATCTAAAAGAATAAATTCTTCGCGTAATTAGATTCCCCGTTCGAAAAATTAATTAAACAACGCATAACTGCGAAACATACCAAAGATTACACTTAAATAAATCATTGGACAAGCGAAGCATGTCTTTAAACCGTTCAATGCATCCTTTTGGTTTTTTGTATAACCATATTTTTTCGTAAATTCAAGAACCAATAGACATTTTAGAACTATTTAAAACATTCTTTAATATATGTTTTTTATAAACAACGATAAAAACGAACGATAAATAACGAACTATTTGTCCCAGTAACGCCGTTTTTCACCTTCGATATTAAGAAACAATCCGACACTACTTGTAGATATGCACAATCTACAAATAAACTCACCCCTTTAGAAAAACATAACCCTTAATTTTCCACTGTCAATTATGTACTTTTCCCTTTGATCTGTTAATTAATCTGTGTAACAATCATTGGCAAAAAAATTTCATTAAAATATATTAATAGTACTTGAAAGAAGCCATAACTAACTCCATGTCTTAACTGCCACATCCCTATATGCGAGTCCTTTAAGTCGTCCGCCTTTTATCTACTATACATAAATTCAACCATAAATCAATTCGATGAAACGCTTAATATTTGCCGACGCTATCTGCCACGATTTATTAATCGATTCATCTACATGCTCAATTCACGAATTGATTTCTAACTTTAATAAAAGTACCATGTCGACCTTAGCCAACAACCACGACGATGTTTATATTTAATATACCACGTGTTCTCGTTATTTCTACGAAATTTTTAATATCGCAGTACCAGTTCACGGAAATAAACCTTTGACTATTTCCTCATACTCCCTAGTTACCATAGCAAAACGTCAGACAGCAAAAGCCTTGAAATCCCTTCCGTCGGTTTATTTGCGACATCATCGTCTCGTCGGTGCCCGTTCCGTCGACGCCGGGATTCGTTTACGAGTTTCGCGGGAGGGGAGGCGTCGTTAATCCCGCGGAGATTTTCATAAAAAGGGCGAAGACTGCGGTCCACCCAAGAGAGAACGAGACCTCGAAGTGCGGCGAGAGGTTGCTCACGCAAAATTAAGTGGCAACCTGAATATAACCCAACCAGGAAAGATGAATCCCGGCCTGGTTGCGCGATTTTTCTTCTTTATTTCGGTTATCACGGCTCGTTTTTCCTTTTCCTCCGGTTGGACTCATTTGCAATAACCGCAACGCGCCAAAGGGTGTTGCCAGATTAATTTCGAGCTGACTTCAAAGCGTTTTTGAGACTGCATTGTGCGCCCCATCCCCTCCCTTGTTCCCCGTGCAACTCGACTCTCTTCTCCGCTTTTCACCTTTGTTACCCTTCCCACCTGACGCTCGTTCTGTTTCCGTTTTCCGCCTCATATCGTCGAATAACGTGACACCCTCCGCCAAAGCGAATTACCTGGGTGAAAAAAAAGGGGGGGGGGGATCCTCGACGACTTCACCTCGCCGCGCTGCCTGCCGATACCCTCTAATGGAGTTTTTCGTGCCGCTAATGAACGGACTTTGAAAGCCGACGCGGGAAATTTAAGACGAACGATGGTGTACCGTTCATTTCGACCTGGTTGCAAGCTTCTCCGGTGGTTTTTGGTTTGAAATTGCGAGAATTCGTTTGACATGACTTAGGTTCGATAGCTGGTTTCTAAAAATTACCTACTATCAGCATTTTGTAGCATTGAAATATCTTAACTAGTTGTTGAGAAGGAAAATGGTGAAGTTTAGGGTTGTTATCCCCATATCACCCTTACGAGAGGGGATAGAGATTTAAAATTACTCACAGTTGTAATTTAGGCATAGAGTATCAGTTGGAAAACATAAATACTAAAATTGGTGCGGAGGCTGTTTTCCCATGCTGACCCGGCTAGACCCTTTCATACATATTAATCAGAACATTAATAGCGTCTGTTGCTTTAATAATATTCACCCTCATTTTCCCTCCAAGGTACTCTGTAATTTTTTAGGGAAGAAAGGAGGATGTTTTGAATTGAAGTGGTACTACAGGTTTACTAAAAAAAATTAACCGATTCAGATTTTGGATAGTAGAAAATTTCACGAAAAAAATGCACAATTTCATGTACAGTAATATAATGATAAACTTCTTTTCCAGCGGGCCAAACTTTAAAAACTCTAATGTTTTAATGTAAACATTATAAGCTTACTTCACTTTTCATTTAATTTTTTTCATTATCGCTAATTAAAGTGAGTTGTACATACTGGCATTAGTTGTTCATCACTAAATTGCGAAAGTTTACGCAAATTTACAATTTCCAATAGCAATATCTAAAAATTTAAATGCAGCAGAAATTTTGATTCTGTACTAGAAGCTTTACTATGTTAATAATAACATAGAAATAGTACTAACTTTTATTAAAACCTTGATCTTATTACATTTCTAATGCTTACTCATCACGGTCTAGCAATCGCCATATTGAAGAGGTTAATGCCTTTTATGCTTTCTCGTTGACACGCAGCACCTCAGGCATTAATATTGATCCCATATTCACGTCCTAATGGGTTCCAAACGGGAAGTTAATTCGACGCATCGGATAGAATTAACCGTAGGAAATTGCAGTTATACGCGCGGGTATCTGCATTTCGCCGGTTTCCAGTTCACCACGGAGTCATTTGTAACCAGCATCCGCATGATGCTCGTTTAAAGTGATGTCCAATATGTTCCCCGCGGAGCTGCAGCAGATGAAACCGAAAAGCATATTAATCATTGAATTAATGGCTATCAGATTGGAGCATATTGCTGCTAATATCGCTCAAGTAAACGCGTTGCTAAAACGTGTGCGTGCATGTCACAGAGGTGTATTTGCATTAGTGGGCGTTCCATTGCAAAATGTGTAATCATATAGTCGTTAATTATATACTTTGATATGAATTTACTGTATGCAGGATCCCATCACTTGTCGACATGACGTTGAACGTCAATATTTCACTGCACTTTTAGCGTGAAATACGCGTAAAATATATCCTAATGATCATGAAGATATTACGGTGTCATCGAAAGATGAATGATGTAGAAACGTAGAATGGAACTGTGGACCACTATATTATTCTATATAGATAGTCCTTGATATTTGAAATTCTTAATAACATATTTTCCGTATACAATAATGCAATGTATATTAGTAAAAGTTATTCATTTTGCGAATGTATGTTATCATATAGTTCAGATATTTTAAAGGAATAATTCACCTATATCGTTTTTCTGCTAGTAGGTTAATAACATATTCAGTGATGTGAGAATTTATATTGATTTTCACATAATTTTGTCACATTTAACCCTAGTAAATATTATCGTTCATACTAAACTATGACATGCAACAACAGTAACGTTTCGAGAATAATTTCGTTTCCATCCAAATGCCAACAATGTAAACAGTTACGTACAATGCTGTGTATCCTGACCCTTTTTTACCTGCACACGAAAGGTAATCACTGTCCATCGTTTCAGTCGTCGTGCTACTTGGTTCGCGTAAAGACGTGTTCAAGTTCCGTGTTATGTGAAAAGTGAAACGAAATTTACGAGGTGTGACACTGAAGTTTCGATAATATTATAATTCATGTAACACGTTCATTGCCTATTTTGGCTGTGCTTTCTGTTCACGTAGCTTCTCTGATCTGGCACTTGAATCTATATTACATGACGGTCACCGGTGACCGATGCACCGATGATTGTGTTAAGTAAATTTGTTTTGAAAATTAATTACAATTATAACTAAAATTGATTAGAATTATAAGAATTAATAATAATTACGAGACGAAGAATCAGCTTAGATATTTAGTTTATTGTTAATTCATCGAAGCAGTTATTCGAGAAACTGAGAATCCAGGTTCGACTTCCTGCAAACACAATATGTACAGTGAACTCGCAATAATTAGCTGCATTTGGGGCTTTAGAGGCGGTCAGTTCTAGGAACGGGTAAATATCGAGTGCCAATAACCATTATTAGGTACAGAAAGCAACAGCGTGTGGTGTGTGCGCGTGTATATAAGTAATGCGTGAGGGGCCATTATTTGCGAGTATTTATCCAGCAGGCAGTTATTGCGAGTTTACTGTGCGTCCATAAATCAACGTCTATCACGTTCCCTTAGATTAAGTTCTCGTTGAATCTTGTCATAAAAGGAGCGGGTCATCTGAATGACGCATTAGTACTCACTGTTGCAGACGGTGGTCGAGGTGTGCCAGAAGAAGAGGCAGTGCAAGTTCAACACCAGTCCAAAGACCTTTCAAGGGGATCCGTGTCCTGGCCTTCCCAAATACATCGAGGTCGCCTACAAATGCCGTCCTTGTAAGTGATACATGCTTTCTTTTTTATCATTGAAAATTCATTTTTTCAGACGTCTAAAGATTTCTTTCTTTTTATTAGTTTATCTTTCATACATTTCCGCTCATAGCTATTGGTACATTTATTGAATATACGTTAAATGTTACGAGGCATTACAAAATTGCTGATAGTCTGAAATAAATAGTGTTTAGGGGATATAGCTCAATGGACAACGCTTATGCTAGTATAACGTGATAATTATAGACTGCGGATTTTTATGCAATATGCTATTTTAAAAAATATACCATTAAAAGAAGAGCAAATGTTGGAATTTCTATTTTCACTTCAATTCCGTAATATTACAAGAAGAAAACGCTCTTTGTTTCTAATTAGGTTTAAGACTTGAAATTTTGGCCAGCTTTTTACAGCCATGTACTCCACAGCGCGAAATTTCTTTCCCCGCTTAAGGGTTTAAGTATCTTATTCTGCTCAGAATAAGACAGGTAACTCGCTTCATCTCATGTAAATTTTGTCTTCCATGGTATTTCACAGAGTCGTAGAGAATATAAATGTATAAAATTCGCAGTTCTGTAATAAAAGTGGTCTAGAAAATATAATTTTTACAAAACATCTCATTTTCATTAAACAGACCACGTGTCTTAATACTCATAAGTAATAGTGTTCGTCTGAATTTGTTTTGCATGAAACGAAAAACTGTGCCGAATCTTAGAAATGATATTTCATAGGGTATTAAATATTCAATGGTTATGTTTTCATCGTACAAATTAATGTAATCAGTCGTAGTGAATTAGGCAATTGAAGAATTACAGCAGAGGATTAATGTAACGTTATTTGATGCAGTACCTATGGAATACACTGATATTAAGAACAAAGTGTATCCAAAAAAACTGTGAAAGAAGAGAGTGCAATAAGAATGTTCAAGGTGTACTTTAAGGTGCACGTGTGAGCGTAGCTGGAAGTCTCTTGCGGCGGTGAAATCGTTTTTCCTCTTGGCACTTATCGATGCTTTTTTGCGAGGACGTTGAACATTAGCCCAGTTCGAGAACCGCGCACAAACCGTAGATATTGATGTAGCTTCGAGGGGATTCTTTGCTCGCGTTACAGTAAGTGACGGGGGAACGTAGACGTGTTTCCGTCAATGAACATCATTTCTAAGATTGCTTACTTAAACGAAAAAACATATCGCAGTAGAAATATAAAATAAAGGATACAATAGAAGAATATGTGATATTTTAGAAGGATTAATTTTATAAATGGAAATAAGGAAAATGGCAGTATGTAGAAATATAATATAAGTTTAAGACTTATATCTCAAAAGGAGCAAACATAGAAATATATAACTTATATCGCAATAGAAACAGAAATATTGGATACCATGGAAAAATATATTATATGATAGTTTAGAATTTTAGGATTACTTCTATAAATAGAAATAATGAAACACTGCAATGATAATACATTTGTATTATAACATCTCACATATACTAGCAACGCGATTCTAATGAACAATAGCCACGATATTGAGGTCACAAATAACAGTATTGTGTAGAATAAAGAATTAAGGTACTTAAATATTGCTTATGAAATTACCGTTGAAACGTAATCAGTTTATATTTAATTTGAATGTGTTCGTTATTCTGTGCGGCGAAACGCGTGAAGTACTTTTTTAACGAGAATCTTATGTTCGTATTTTTCTTAAAACGCGGGACTTTACGTGGATAATAACGCAAAAGCTCGCGTAAATCCTATAATATTACGTCTAGAATAACGAAGTTCCGCTTTTTACGCCAGTTCGTCGAGTCTTTTTAACATTCGCATTACTAAGCTTAAGAGAGAGTCATTCATTTTTTTGTCCGTGGATCACGAAGAAGAGGTCGTCCTTTACGATGCGTAATAAAGGACGAAATAATCGTATCGTACGACCGGGAAAATAAAGATGGACTGCAAGGAAATAATTTTTTTGCGGACTGAGTGACTCCCGCATCTTCTTTTTTGTCTCTGGCAAAAGTTAATATACCTTACGTCTAGTGGTGGCACAATGGTTTTGTGAAAAAAAACGAATGACGGCAATATCTATTCAAAAGATGCAATATGACGGTCGTATCGAGGCTTTCATAACAGTTTTATTTCATTTACTCCGTTATTGCATTGTACTTTATTTACAAAAAGAATGCATTGCTTATTTTTTTGTATCAGCTTAGTTTAGTAATGAATTGTAAATTTCTTTACTTTATAATTTCATTGTCACCCTACTCTGTCAGAGTATCATTCATCAATGTCTACATGTATTTAAAACTTTGAAGGCTAAGTTTTGCAAAGTTTCTTCCACATAGTAAGTAAGCCAAACTAATTTAGAGAACTGTAAAGCAGGGTTATCCTCAAGAAGGCTGATAAATCCGATGAAGGTATATAATATAGAAAAGTAAACGAAGAATAGCTAGTCCACAAATATCATATTCAAACATGTTATAAAATCTTCAGTTTGCATATAGTATAATACTTTCCGTTTATTGCCAATATTATATGCCGTAGAACACCGGTTATCCAAATTTCAAATAAAAGAACCGGTTGTATGTCTCTGTTATTTGATTAGTGTCGAAACTTGTACTTAATACATATTTTATATTCCCCCATGTTTAAACGTTTCGTCCGGATAATTAAAAAGAAGATTATAATTACTTGTTTATCAAAATAAAAGAAATAATGTTAATCTTCAGTTAATGTTATACACCAGCGTAGTTAACATTCTACATTATATACTAGAACAACCGAACACATCAAAATGACGAACTTCAAATTTCTGGTTTTACAATTACTGAAATCATAGTAGTGCTTTTGTCGTTATTTATATTGACTTTTGCTGTGGTATACATTTTACATCATACTATATTCTGTTATATTGTATTATACATTAGACATATGAAAATTCATATTATACAGTTTTGTTTAGCATACATCCAACGCTAATAGTTCTAGTACTAAAGTAACATACTCGAAATCTTTAAACTCTAAAGCATTATAGAAGATTGGCACGAATAATTAGTACCACAAAATAAGTCGAAAATCTATATCTTCTTTGGCGTCCTTTAAAAAGAAATTAAATTTGAACATTAATTGAGCACGTACACAAACAAACTTTTAACAAGTAGAAACTGCATCTAATAAACAGACACATTATTCAAGATCTATTCAATAACTCGTGGTACCAAATTTTCGAAGTAATTCCTCTCAAACGAGTCTCATTTGCCAAAATTGTATTCTAGACTTTCAGTTTATTTTTTTCACGTTTAGACATCCTTCGTACGGTTCTACCATGAGTTTGTCTTCATACTGTATAAATGAACACAATGAATAATAAGATGACCGTTCTCCGAGTACAGAGGCGAGCGTCCATGGAGCGTAAAACACGAAACGGAAAGAATTACTACGCCCTCCGGCAAAAATTACTTCAGGCTTGTTACCGCAACAGGTTGTCGTGGCCGTATTGTAGGTGGACGGATCTGCACGGTGGCGTACCTACGGTTCATATACATATTTTACTGGCCGCGCAATAAACAGTTCTGTTTCAACGTGTACTCGTCCCGGTACGCGTTACGCCATTCGTCACATCTTTTGGTACGGACACCGAGGACACACATTTTTCTCAAGTGTTTGGAGAATAAATTTTTGCAATAATGAAAATAGGTCGACATTAGGATTTCTTATATTAGGTATACCAGTAAGTAGTCCACTATTCTTTGTGAAATTTTATATTTCTTTTGAAATAATAGAAAACGTGGTGCTATTTTAACAGTCTTCATTATACGTTTTAATCATTCTCCACCATTTGGACTAAATAAAAGTTCAGTGAGGTATTCTGAGTTTAAGATGTATTTAGAGTATATTCGAACCATAGTGGATTACTTGTCGGTACAACTAAAATTATAGAAATTTATAAGTTAGATTGTGTCGACATGACTTGTATATAAATTGTAAATACTTTACATAATAATAATTAAATCATCAAGTTTTTACTCACACTTAAAGCACATACTGGCACGTAATAGATCTTCAAGTACATTGTACAACTTTTAATGTAGATACATTATTGTACTCGAAGTACAGAAATGTTAAGAACGAAAAATATTATGAAGTGAGTTGATGAATGTGTACATTTCGTAACAATTAATAACCACTAAGATAGATTCATGAACTTGATATTTTTATCACGTTAACGAATAGGTAGCTTAAACGATAATTACTTGGTCATTTGGCACGCTGATTTAAATCCTCGTAAACGTAGCATCGTTCGGATTAACATAAATTATCACGAGCATAAATTAATGCTTTTGCGTACTGCGCCGTTCCAGTTCAATTTGAATATCGAGATGCATATAATGCAAATGATAAACAGGGTATACTAGACCCCGACAAAAGTCAATTCAACAATCAATAGTTTATTCACGTTAGAATCATGCGTTTGTGGTGAGAATTTGTTTTCGACAATGTGGTTAAAATCAGTGTGAAATATTTTATTTTGTACCCATCAATTTTTACTTATTTTAAACATTTTTGAACGTAAATAATAGAATATAATAGCCTGTAATAGAGAAAGTAGTATAACACATAATAGCCTATAATTGTCAAATTCAAAAAAGTAAAATTTAATATATACTTAACATTAAAGTATTTCTTATGCAGTTTTCTACTAATAAGTGAGTTCTTCAAGGTAATACAAATAATTTTGATGTAAATTTAAAATTCTCCTCTAAACTTGTTACGTTTTAAGCTACCGATTCGTGTTATCTGAAGACAAATGAACCTCTCCGGAAAATTAGTTCTATTGTTAGTACAATTCCAATGCTTAATGCTTCGAAGTAGATGATAGCCTCAGTCTAAATGGCTCCTGCCAGTGACGTCTCAATGCTAAGCCAATTAAATCATTCCTAAGGACGTTCAACTGCGTCATCTGTATTAATCAAACACTGCTAAGGAGACACACTTGTGGATATTATAATTATTTTAATTATTTATGTATGCATGGTATTAATAATGAAATGTGCATAATATTATGAATCTGTACAGAAATTTCCAATTCCATGAACTATTCTATAAAAGTCAGATTCATAGAAAAATGAATTCTATGATTCAAAATGTTTCTCGGGTCAACAGATTTTCCGTCACAGATGCTTTAAATCATCCTAATGGTGGAACGTCCGGTAGCATATACTTATAACCATAAGTGCAAAATGTCCCCGATATTTCATAACATCACATCAACGTTGAAGCACTTTCTACTAAAATAGATTAAATTTTGAAACAACTTTTTTTAGCATCTTATGAAAAATTGCTGTATATTTGTTTCAAGTAAATATTTCAGGAATAGAATCAAAATATTGTTACATGTATAAGAATGTAATTATATTGTAATTTATAATTGTATAGAAAAAATCTACTTTACGAAAAAATGCGCCAAATTTTGTTCAAAGGCATTAATTCTTCTCAAAATAAGGGTCATAAAAGCAACCAAACTTCTTAAGCATATCTCAAAAATTTCCAAAGTGAAATTTATAATGAAAACGAGTAAATCTTTTTTAATGGGAGGGTAAACAGTGTAAATCGCGTGATAGATGATCTTTTTTGTTGAGCTACTGTTGATGAGTCATTCTTGAAATTTCTATTAGTGCTCGTAATACCTGGTATACATATTTGAAAAATACGCTACAATAAAACAAAAAAATAGTGGTAATTATATTATTCTCCACGAATCAGTTGAAATATTCTGGATGGTGTTCGATTAAATCGATCTGCGATCTTCCCACGGAAGCTGGTTTCCCGTGGATCGATGATACGGGACAGGCGCGAGAGCACAACGATGAAAATCCGCGTTACGTGCCGTAAGCGTGTAAATTGCTTTCGCCGGATTAATGTCACCGTGCTGGACACCCTGAATCGCCGTTTAATTAAATAAACGACGTCGAACAGAAGTGTTTTCTGGCGTGGCGTGCCAGCTGGACGGCGAATGATCGTCGTTAAGTTTAATCATGCGACGATTAGATTAATCATTGACCGTCAGCAGGAAAAAAAGAACAGTGTACAGAATTAGAGAGCGGAGCTTGATTACACAGTGGCGGTGTAATGTGTTTGCAATGTAAATTTCAATGAAAAAACATGTAAATTGCGGGAGTCACCAGAATTGTGAATTTCACAGAGAAATTGTTCACTGTAATCTGTTAGATTGCATTGTATCGTGTTTTTTTTCAATGGCTAAGGTTTGTTGATTTTATTGAACAGTTTTTTTATGCAATTAGAAAGTAACTTCTACAGGATTCTTTAAGCGATAATGTTTATTCATGAATGTAAAGTAGTTTGAATGCATGGATGATGATTTTAGTAAAAGGATTTGTGATAATTAGAAATGGAGTTTTATAGAATTGTTTAAACGGGATGGTTCATTTATAAATGTTAAATAGTTCGAATGAAGATATGTGCGAAAGCAATGAATGTTTGAATTTCGAAATTAATACACTATTATTATTTCAAACATTACTCATCAACTCACACCAGATTAGATTTAATGATTGAAATTTGTAATTTATTTGTAGTATAATGGAGCCTATAACACAGAAACTAAATTTCGATTTAACGTCTGCTGTTTTCAGTAAGATTAGAGAAATGTGAATTTGCATAAATATGAGCAGTCTAATTAGTACTTACGATTAGAAGAGGAGAAGTTTTTGAGACATTACAATTATAGGAATCTGTATAATCTCGACATGTAGGTAAACATGAATATTCCGTACCTCAATATTTAAAAATTTTTTCATTTTCTTGGAACGAGTCTTGTTAACAAGTGAACTCACGTACTTCTTTTATTAAACGCTAGTCTACCTGCTCTTCAATTCCCCCTTCGGCTCCTGTATAAAATTCTAATTTTGTAAAGATTAAAATTTTCTGGTGTAAGTGAAGGTGCCCCAGACAGTGCTCAAAACTCGTGTCTTCGCGATTAAATATGGTAGCGGATGATGTTACGAAGAACTTTGCGAATAGGGGTAGGAATATTTAGTAACCATATCCGCGAAAAACTATACATGTGTTTAGCAATCTGCATTTATTTCTACTTCTTGGAAATTAAATATACATATGTTATATGTAAATCTTTGTCTTATATTTTAAATAAAATCTATGTGATTTCTTTCGGTGATTAATTGTTATCGCATTTGCTTTCTTATAAAATCTATAAAATAGTGCACGATCACTCCGTTATTTAAGAAGTGTATCGATATGAGCATTTATTGTTCAAGAGGAACGAGCTTCATCTATGGAAAGCAAGATTGATTTCAACATTAGTGTTTAAATTCTACCCTCCAATAAAACTTTCAGTAATTTCTGCCCAATAAGGTCACGATTTGTTCGATTAATTGAGGCAGCAGTATTGAAGATAAAAATTTTCATGGAACGTTCTCCTCGTGGAAAATATAGATGTAATTATCTTCATAAAGTTCACAATGATATGAAGTAAATTAGAATTACACGCTTCATTGATCAAATTTCGAATGTTATACATTAAATACAATTAGTACATATATGTAGTTACATAACAAATAAAACAATTATTAAATCATTTGAAATAAACGAATAAAAAGTCAAAACATATTTACAGCATCACAATCCAGTAATAGTAAAAATTGTAGTAATGTTCAATGAAGTTTTTATTTAATTGAAAACCTGGTAGGACTCTTATTGTCACAATGTGTGTGAACAAGAGACTGTATTAATTAATGTACAATAGAAAGTCCACGATCCTGGAATTATGTAATGTATTCAACTGAAATAGACCAATCTCACCGCCCTTAACAAATAAATTACGAATTGTTCATCGATAATTTAATACTCGTCATACCTATTAGAACAAACAAATTTTCGTTTGATTCCAGTTCACGTGAATTAGTTCACAAAAGTTTATGCCCGCATAAGAATCCATAGAACAATGATTATGCATGTGCATTTCGCTCTGCAACGTACGCCAAGATGTACGAAACGAACTGATGTTTAAGTGGATCGTTTAAAAGAAAAATGAATCAGTCGGACGAAACACGTTTCGCTTATCACACGATAGCGCAATAAGTGGCACGTGTGTCGTCGAATGGATTTGCAGCCGACACGTGAGGTGTCGGCTGGCTTTGACACATAACGTGACACGTATAATATGTAATCGTCTCGCTGATGCATGGCGCAATGGATTGCTGCGGTCTTCGTGCTTCCCCCCACTGTTCTTTACAGCGATACCTGCGGCATAACTGATTGTTCCTTCCTCTGTTTGATGGAATTCAGTGTGTTCCTCCTATTTCTCACACCGACCATAAGAACAGTATCTGATTCTTAAAATATTCTAAATATACCATTATTATTGCCGAAATAATTTTTGTAATCGAATTATGTAGGTTTATATAAATCCAAGATATACTTTTGTGCACTACATTGGGCTAACACAAAGTAAATGGAAATCTGTTTTATTTGTTCAGAGTTTTGCTATGAAATCTCAGAAACACAATTCCTTTTCATTTTTATATGAAATGGTGTCCATAAATGTACACGGAATATATTACGGAACTGCTTAACAGAATTATAATGAGTTGTAAATTGTTCGTTACATTTTGCAGTCTATCTAAAGCGTAATGAAAAACTCATGGAATGGAGTTATTCGAGGAATGTTGAAAAAGCTCGCCATTAAAGCAGTTCTATTCGTTTGAATGATTATTTCGAACTAAAGGTACACACTGATTAAAAAGTACAGTGTTCGCAACACAGAGTACAGTTTACATTATCTGTGCAATGTAAAGAATTAATTTGAATTTGCACACTCTAGTCTCTTTTCGAAAACTATATAGAAATAATAGGACCTTTTATCATATAATCTAAGGATCCAAAGATTTATAAAATTATTTCAGAACAGTAACTATATGTAACTTTGTAACATTAATTTATGTTTATTTAGTTAGAAACGAAGGTGAACATTTTGATCCATAATGGGCAATCTCTTTTTCTATCGGGCTAAAATTGAAAACTCAATAAGCCAAACGTTCCGTTGCAACATCAACCTCAGACAACCTAGTTTATTCATTAAAAAATTGTTTACGTATTTTAGCTTTCGCTTCATTTTATTCACTTTAGCTGATTAAAGTTGGTCTCACAAACAACTTCGGTTGGGCGTGTGTTTCTCCTCCCTATTTTCGATGGTCTAATACATAGTTTCCCAACCTTTTCTGGTTCACCGCCCCCTTTCAAAGTGTTTTTTTTTGTTCAGGGCCCCCTTCGGTTAAACAATCTCTATTATTAAAATTTCAGCGTATAGTTATGCGTTGTAATCTCTGAATTTTAAAAAGCTGGAGTGAAAATGGTGAAAGTAAAATAACTGAAACACCTTCCCAGGTCTCGACGTCCACTTTGGGAAATTACAGAATCCAACAGATGACGGTACTTGAGACCAGATAGACCCCTACTCACCTGTCTTTGGATATGTTTCGGAACCACTTACTTCAAGAATTGCAAATCTTCCTATGAAAACCGAATACTCACAATTGTTAATTTTCGTGAGCTGGAATAGTACTAAAATTTTTTAAATTTTCGGTCATAAAATCGACCCAAACGCCACCGCACAGTGCAACATGGACAAGAATTTCAATTTCGAATTTTAATTTTTTTTAACTATCTCAATATGATCCTTGGACATTAAGCAACAAGCAATCACAAAGAAAGAATTTTTGTAAGTTGTCTAAAACCTGATTTTCCTATCACATATTTGACACCACGGGTTCTCTATAGAATAACATCAGCCCTTTTTAGAGCAACCACATATTTACCACCATGGAAAACTTCAGGCTTAATTGCTCATCAAGAAAAATTAAAGAAAAAGAAAATCGAAAATTTTACTTTGTTATTTAAATAAACGATTTCTTGTAAAAGTTATTTACATTGGTTGGATTCTTCGTTCAAAGACACACGATTTAAAAAAATATTTGATAAAGATATGATTAGTCGTTTTGAAGAAACTTTGATGTCCAGAGATTTACCCATTTCGTCCCAGTGTACGCCGTCCCAAGAAACGATATACACGTGTATCACTGCTTGCTTCTTCTTGCGTACATCCCACCGAGAGGGAATGCAAGTTATAGACAGTTCTGGAGGCAGGGGGGCGCACGCGAAAACTGAAAATTCCATCGGAACTGGGTCAATCGAAGAGGCAGCTGGTCGCTGGAAAAGCTCCGAGCCCGGTCCATTGTCGCATCGAGTGGTCGAGCGTGCTTGGCGTCGAGAGAATTACCTCTTATACCCGTTCCACCGCGCTTTTTTTTCTCCCCCTTCGAGATCTTCTTGCCAATTAAAGCCCCCAGACTGGACGTCTCGCTGGAGGCATTCGCCTCGATAAGGAAGTTCCCCCGACTTCCTGCGGAATTTCACGAGCCATTGACACTCCTGGCTTTGATGAGCCACGTCGCTACATGCCCGACGACTTGCTCTAACATCGTGAACGTTACTTGAATCGTCTGAATTTCGTAGAGCCACCGTTCATTGATTTCTTTCGAATCGTTTCTTTTTTACCGGAAGCTCGTCACAGAGTTAACGCTTTGAAAGAGTGAACGTTTAGGTGGTTCGGAAACACTTGTGTGTCACGTGACATTTTTATGTACAAGTTAATTCACTTCGTTCATTAGCCTATGTGGGGTGTAATTGCATTCGATGCATTTGCTGAATTTTTTAGATTTTTTGTAATTTTGGTGTTAATTCTGATTTCACGTTTATGATAGTCGAATTAGTCGGCATATAAATTTCTATTACTACTTAATAAGTAGATTAAGAGATTTTGACACTTCGTTCCCCAAGCAAACAGACGGTAGAGACACTGACAAACCAGGTTCGTAAAACATCTTTGTCCAACGGTCCTAGGAAGAGACTAAGAAAGAGTAGTTTTCCCCCCTCCTCCCAACGCCACCTAATTTTTCGTGAAACCCAACATGGGGGCGTAGTTGCGGCCAGAAGTTCGAAGGGCCGCGAAGAGGCGCCTCTGCTGTAAATCGGCGACTCAATAAACCAGGGCATAACACTTTATCTCGGGAGGGTGGTGGTAAAGTGCATTTGGCGACGTTCGAGGTGGTGTTCGTCCCGGCGCCCGTTGAAAGTTGAAAGGCCGCGTGGGCGGAGAATGACCCGCGAGAGAAACCATCCCTCGTGCTGGCGAACAACGGCCTTACGTATCGAGTTGCAAGCGACCTCCGGGAACAGATAAATTCATTCTCCTAGACGCGACGTAACGACGTTATTAGCCGAATCCCCCTGACTGCTGGGAGAAATGGTTTCTCGCACCGCCCTCCAACACCTTGCGTTTTCGGCGATCGAGCATCCGGTGGAATGGACTCGCTGGAGTGGTAGCAGTGTTCTTCGCGATTCTTTTTGTGTCACTCGTAAATCGTTCGTAAGTGTACGGAACTATAGGGAATGTAACTTTGTCGAGAATTGTTAGGCTACATCTACACTATGTAATCACAGCAGAGTTGGGCGTTATTCGAATGAAATTTTATTCGAATAAAAATTCGAATCAATTTTTCGAATAAAATTTTATTTGAATAATCTTCGAATGAAAGTTGCGAATAAAACGAATTTATTCGAGAATAACGAATAAATTTCAAATAAGAGTTCTGTTTACAATAATATGTAATGTTACCATATAAAGTCAAAATTATGATTAGCCTGATGAGCAAGATTGTTAAATGCTGTTACAATAGTGTATAAGTATTTCTTTAACTACATTTCTGTATAAACATACAGGGTTTTTCCTTGCTTCACCTTTTGCTCGTAATATACCTATAACCCATTGATTTAATAAATTTCAGATTTACAATCGTACATATCGATTTCGTTGAATCATATAACATTCGTTAAATTCGGATAATAAATTTTGTAATGCGTGTAACAAGATATTCTTTAATATTAAATGCTGGGCGGGCATTAATTAAACGATTGAAAGTTTCCCAAGTGACTGCATAGAAACAAACTGTTATATGTCGATATCTTTACAAATATCTAACAGATAATTGGAAAATCTAACGAACAAACAGGACTAATAAGCAATACAAAATATATTCTATGTGGCAGAATTTTGACAATGTTGTTAATGTAACGTGCAACGAATTCCCGTGTAAAATTTATGGACTTTTATTGCAATCTCTACACATTAACCAACAGATGCGCACAGAATGCATAACTAACGATCGGTGCGCCGAATGCAGAGTTTTGACAAACTCTGTATGCTGGAAAACGTTTTGCGTTTCGAGCGGCCGAGATAATCATCATATTTATGATTCAATTACACAGTTTATCGAAATCCGTACCGAATGGCGGCTCTATTTCTCCAGATTATACATACAATTTATCTTTCTTATTACTCGACTGTTTGACGTTCTTCAATAGTGTACAGGATTTTCAGCAATCAATTCGTTAGAACAATGCAGTTGTTTCAATGTAGATTTGCGTATCATAACTTGCTAATTGGACAACGTCAATTAAAATTAAACATTCAAAAAAATAGAGTTTTTTTTTGTAACTGGCTAATAATATTAATTGGATACTTGCATTTACTTGGAAAATCAATTTTTGGTGAATTCTAAAAACATCTGAACAATTCCAAAAATTGTTAATATCTTCGTCGTTATCAATATTTCTGTCCGATACATCAAACGCGGTGAATTTTAATTCCCTGTGAAAAACTTTATTCATTTCTGAACAGACCTAAATAAACAAAGCAAGCAGGTGAATATTTCCTGGATAAAAAGTTTTCCTTCAATTCGATATGTATCAGGATCTAGACAGAAGTCAAGTGAAGTTCAACAATCCAAATGTATGCGTATGTAACTTCGAAGGCACGGCTCATCATAGTGGATTAGCATATTGTTTTAGTTTAAATTTAATTATTCATGCCCTAACTTGGAATATATACTGCAACTTTCCTCAGTATTCCATTCTGCAAATATTTCATTAGTGAAAATTTACTGCAGACTATTTTCCATCAATCTCTTTAATAAATATCTCATTTCCATTTTTCTAACTTTAACCCTAATTTCACAAAAGAAAAAATTAAATAGAAGTTTCTATACTAATCGTAAGTAATACATTAGTGTTTCTGTTTCATTGTGTTCTCAATATTTGCATAAACTACAAGTACACAAAATCTCCAATTTAATGCACTCACGATGTTAGCATACCAAACTACACTTTTACGTGAAACAATGCGCGATAAATTCAAGCCTGAGGCACAATGGCTTCCCGTAGAGCTTCTGATACCGTTTCGGGCCCTGTAATTCGCGGCGGAATTTAGTCGGATGTGTAACTCGTGCGTCGACCCGGCGCAAGAACAGGTGAAAATCCGAGGAATGTCGCGGCCATGGCACCGGCAAGAATCGCGAACCGGGAACAGGACGATCGCGACCGCAAAAACGCATTATCGGCAGCTGGAAGGGACGCCCGATTCGGTTAGGTTCGTCGAAACTCCTGGATACTACGAACTGCAACGAAACGACTTTGGTTTTACCGTACGGACGGCGTTTTCGCAAAAACCGTCACTATCTTCACGCGACTTTAGTGGAATCTTTTTTTTCGCTTTCATTACAATGTCCAAAAAGCAATCGCTTTTTTTGTGCTAATAGTTTAATGAATTATCACGTTAAACGCTATGCCGATCCCTGGGGACTGATACTAAAATTTCTGTTCAAGCGGCGTCGGTCCCTGGGGATTGACAATATCAAATTTTAAAAATAATACTTTATAATTCATGTAATATTAAAAAATATATTTACACTTGTTTAATTAATTTTATTGAATCATTTTTTTAAAGAATGAGATGTTTCCTTCAGAAGCATTACAAAAAGTTATGATTTTCTTGATACAATTTATAACTATGTATGTATTCGCCTAAATGGAAAGTAAAATGAAATTAGCTGCGCATTTAATGTGTTAAGACCAAATGTCTATAGAGTAAATGTTAAGAAGTGTTATACATGTTCAAAATCATTACAGATTTTATAACATGTTACGAAATATGGTGGGTTTGCGTTACAAGAACTTATTGCCTCGTAAAATTCATTCGTATCTATGAAAGGTCTTTTGAAATCGTCGAGCATTCATTCCAATAAAACCTTGAGCATGCTGTTGACCTCATACATATTTCTATTATTTCTCTACAAAACACGAATCCGTGAATTCGGTTTTCACGCTCTAGTTTTATAAAGTCTCAGCTAATTTTGATATAAACACATGCATCTCCAAAAAAAGTCAAACATGACTCACAAATTCACTTTGAAATCATGAGTGAAACAGAATTCTTACTTCTACCTTAAAAATGTTATTGCGATTGAAATATTATAAAGTAAACAAATTGATTGCGAAACTAAAAGCGCAATTGGAGTTTGAATTTTATTGTTTTCTACCATCACGTGTTATAAATACACACAATTCGTGTTTCACTCATAAGCTGTATAATTCTCAAAAATAAAAAAATTTGTAAAAAAAAAAAGTGTCCTCTTTCCGCAATTTTTATTAATCCATAATATTTTATTAAAACATATATCTAGTCAACAAAAAGGAAATCTATGTATAAGAAATTTTCAAACTTCTTTCAACTGTCATTTACATAGACTTACATATCTATTGATAAAATATAACATAAAAATTATGTAACGATTTTCATTAAGATGAATATCTTACGTTATTCTTCCATTTCTCACGATTAAATTCATTAGACTGAATTATCCAAGAACGTCTAGAATTCTCGATCGACAGCGAACGTATCCCTTTGACAAACTGGCACTGGTAATGGAGCCGGATGGTTAAAGTTGAAACTCGAAGATATAATTAAATTCTATGCGACAGTGAAAGTAGACAGGGAACGGTGAAATTTATTAAAAATCTTTTTCCTTGTTCCAGATGAGTTCAGGAGTAAGGTTGCTTGCGAGACTGATGTCATCAATCTTGACTGCTATCCCGGACAAAGGGTTGTCATTTTCAGCGCGTCGTTCGGCAGAACGGAACACGAGTCACTCCAGTGTCCACAGCCACGCGGAGTGAAGGAAGAAAGTGAGTAAATTTTAACGTTTTAGTAACTTGACAACTTTAACATGTCTTCACCAATAGTGCAATAATTTTAATATGTTTTCTTTGTAATTGCAAGATTTTTTTAAATTACTTTGCATCTACAAGGGTGTTTACAATCGAAAAATTACGAAAATAGCGGCTTAAATTTTCCATAATATTTTATGGGAAGTTATTTTATGTATTCAATATTTTGAAGAGTAATCTTTTAAGTAAAGAAACTGTGCTTCTTAACTTTGTCTTTAACACTAACCGTACCGATCGTCGGTCAAATGACCGGTTTTAAATAGGGTACAAATAGGTATATAAAAATCTCGGTACGGTTAGTGTTAACATATATAAATATATCATTAACGTGTTGTGTTATTAAAATGATATTTTCTTAAAGAGGTTCTTCACTATTTAGTAAGTTTTGTCAAAGAAATCTAAACTGTAGAGAGCTTATTAATGAAGATGACTGGTACATACTACACGTGTTAGAATTAAAACAATAAACACTATTCTAAAGGTGTGTTCCGCAAAACGATATTGTTATATTTTTCATGAACATTGCAAGAATATTTATAACATTTCGATGGATAATTCTTCATAAGGTACGGAAGAGTATTTGAAATACTTCAACAGATAATCGCTTTCTGATACGCCGCGGCTGTAATGAAGGAACAGGTGAACTTATTTTTTTAAATAACGAAACGATGTGTCTGAATGTCATTAGCTTACTCTGAATCTTTATTATATATTAAGTAAAATTCAGTTCCCTATAGCTTAAATAGTATTGATTTCGGAGTTAAATATTTCCTCGATTACGAATTATATTTACAAATTTTTGATTTAAAAATTTCAAACTAAATAGTGAAGTATATATTTATAACTTATTTAAATATCGACGATTAATCCTTCTAATTCCAATTTCGTGATTCCCTTCATCAATCTCTTAATAATTCCCTTAAGTGTTGTTCTCAGACCGTGAAGCTTTCGAGGAAAGTAATCGCCTAAAAGATATTAGGAAGTTAGTTGGGTCATTAAATGTTTACGCAAGCATAAACATTCATGGGCGTGCTGTTAACGAAAGTGCGCATATAATACACGATACGGTGTTTGCTTATAAATCTCGAAAAGTTTGGTTTAATATGAGTTTCGCGCTGGTTCCTTAAGCCTTTCAATTTTGGTAAACTACCGCATTTCATATTATATTTTAACGACACTTAAAAGATTACTCTTCGAAATATCGGATACATAAAATAAATTCCTGTAAAATATTATGGAAAATTTTAGCTGCTATTTGCGTTATTTTTCGATTATAAACACATCCTTGTAGACGCACTTGAAGATTAATGAAACCATTCTGACAAAATTTCCGCGTAGAATGCTACTTATGCATTTAATCACCGTTTCATATAACATTTTATGTCTGTAATAAAGTATATGTATTATTCTGAATATATTCAAAATATTTCTTTTATAATTTTTTTCGAAATTAATTTTCTTTTTCTTACTTGCTTGATTCAGTATGTAGTTTTACATTAATTTTGCCACAAATCAAAGGGATCGTCCATACAAATTGTCTATGATGTACAGGTATCGGTCGCGAATTTTTCGTAGTAAAATATCCTTCGCAAGGATTCACGCCCTCGCACGGTCGACTGACCACCCTAACCAATCCATAGACTTCCACGTGTCCCTCAATTCCATCGCTTCGACGTGACAATGAGGAATAGAGAATAGTCTTTGCTCGAATGGTCCTTGATATTGTCGTCAGCGATATCGTTTCAGTCCCCGTGTCCGTTCGTCGTGCGACACATCGCCCGATTCTGCTCGTCGTTCGCACAAAGGAACGCGCCGGAAAGGCAGCGCGTGTAAGTGGTTTCTGTATCTGACACATTTCGTGATTCTGGAGGGTTCACAGAGTGAAAGTTAGCGGAAGTACAGTTGAATTTATCGAGGCTGATAAAAAGTATGCGCTTTTACGACGTTAAATAATGCGCTCGGAAGTTAAGTTCATAGGGTTAAAAATCTGGAATTCCAGAGTTATATATGTTAGACTAAATTAATTTAAAACGAGAAAATTGTTTCGATTGTCAATATGAAGAAAGTTTCTGCATTTTTTTCATAGAAAGTGATAGATAATAGCGTTCATATACCTTTTTTTCCTTTATTTTTAGTGTAAAACTGAGTTAAAAGTTATTTTCAAACATTCATACTTTAACACAGGGGTGGGCTAGTTCTGTGTTAATAACGGCCATATAGAACATTTTTAATACATTTTTGAATGATCAAGAGCCACAGAAAATATAATTTGAAAATTATATTTATATTTTTTACTATAGATTCTTAATATAAAAGTTATGGGAAAATTGTAATAAAACTAATATTATCTTGGGAGTCGCATGTGGCTCGCGTGCCGCAGTTTGCCCGTCGTTGCTGTAATAGAAAGCTTTCCTCTTACAGTACAATTGGATATAAATAATTCTTAATGTATTACTATATCAAAAGTAGTATTAACAATTGAAAGCAGAAATTTAATTTTAATTTTTAATTTACTTTAACTATCTATTTTGTTTCGTGTGAACGTTTGAACGAGAAAAATTGTAGCTATAATCTTGAAATATAATTCTTAATTGCCAGAGGAAGGTGATACTGGAAGATTTATAAAAAAAGGTAAAGAAAATTGAATCTGAAATTCACATTATTGTCTTACAGAAATTTATTACAGTGGAACACTTTGTATTAGTTACACTGTGTAATAATTACTGTTTGTACAGTGAAGCTCTGAAAAGTTCATTGAAATCAAAGGGAAACGAATGCACTCGTGTCATCGATGTACGCCTGTTCAATGCAGAATTCACGTCGATTGTTGAATGATTAGTCGTAACTTCATGAAGCCTGACATTTTCAGTACTCGTTGTAAAGTAGTCTCAGTCACCCGCTAAACCGGCATTCGATTCTCATTTGACAAACGATCCCCGCGATTCATAGCGTGTCGAAAAACTATTTTTAACGGAGCACATCGAGTACGGAACGCACAATGAATAGATCAATTTTGCTCGGTTACAGCGTGCATGGCGTCATATGCGACGGAGACCCTGATGAATCTGTGCCATGGAAAACGTCGTTGCACGGTGGTGGCAAACAGTTCGACGTTTGGCGAACCCTGCAGCCCGGAGAGCAGAGCCTATTTGAGAGTGGTCTACACGTGTGGTGAGTCTCGATATTTTTCGTGTTCAATTAACTGGTGAGGTGGAAATTTTATTACTATTACACAATTAGTTGTTTTGCATTCTCACGGAAGAAAACATCAAAATGAACAAGCATCTGTTTAAGTGACTATTGAATAAAAATAAAATATTCCATAAATATAGGACTGACGATAAATAAATATTTTAAGCTAAAACATATGGCACATATAAAGAAAAACTGGTAAAAATGTTGTGATTTATTAATTGCGCAATGTATATCCAGATTTTTCCGTTCTCGTATAAGAAAACATCGAAATAAAGAAGCAATTCTTTGAGTAAAAATAGCTACCTAATAGAAATAAAATATTTAAAAAATATTGATAAGGTTCTTCAGACCCCACCTCGCGAGTTAAAGGTTGAACAATGTATTTATTTCCTGAATGTTCCTAATAATTTAAAATTTTAGTTGGTGAAATCAGTTATTTGAGGCCTAATGTCAATAAATAAGTGGCATCAAGTTTCTATTTGTGAAATCGGAAGTCTTTATGGGGGCAACGAAATAATATCATTGCAACTTAAACTGAAATCAATAAAACAGGTCATGTTTTCTGCATTCCTGATATTGAAGTATCAATATCTTTTTCAGCAAAGGAATTTAAAAAGGGAACGTTAAATAAAGAATATTAATGTTTTGTTTTAAAAATATTGCTTCGAAGTAATACCTTATTTGATTTGGAAGTAAATATTTGTAATTGTTACGATGAAATATATTTTTCATTGAAATTTTCTGATGCGTCGAGAACATGTCACATTTGAATATTTCTATTCATTCCGCGATATAATGCTTTCAAAAAGCGGAATTGATATCTTTCAGCCAGAAGGGATAACCCACCCCGCTCGTAATCACTGAAAAAATCCAGGTCAAATGTGAATATTTTTCTCGGATGATCAATGGATCGGAACATTTGTTTTCGACGAATGTTGTGCATTCTCTGATCTCTTATGAAAGCGTTCGCTCGGAAAAATATTCATCGTCACATAATACATCATACGCGTGCTTTTAATGCCAGGACGAAAATAACCGCAAAAAAGAATCTTCCCATTCTACTTTGATTCTAGCCAAATACGCTGTGCCAGCGTGATAAAATAATAATAGTAGAAATGATAACAAAGAAAATTATAATTTTAATTATTTTTCCAGCCAATTTACCTATCCTGATTACTATATAGATGCACGTCTATATTCTGAGAGTCTCGTGTAATTTTATCCAATAAAAAAATAGCAAATTTAATCCAAAAGATATTGAAAGAGTATTAAGAGGTTTCCCTATTGTGACGGCTCAAAGATTAGGTATAATTCAGTGACTTTTGTAGAAAAAACTATATGGTACATCGAATTTAAACTGTTTTACATTTATTCATATAATCACAGGAATACGTCAAATTTCTTTGATGTAAATATATAGTACCTAAATATTAAAAATGACAATTTTCTGATAGCCGCTAAAACAATGTATCTCCGTGGCTGTCATGATAGCAACTGTTAATTTTATCTTGAATAAAAAAATTGTGTGAGTATATTTGTGTTGGGGACACGCCGTTACACTTTAGCTCATAGTAATATTATCGAGCTGTTTTTTCTTACGTGATTTGGTTTCTGCTGAAAATATTTCGCTGAGAAATTTGGTTTTAACCATTTCAGCTGCTATATTTTGATTCTGGACCACTGTGCGCAGTAGGGATATCTCCCGGCAACGCTGCTCGCGGCTGGAAACGATGTTCGAGTGTCATTAAAAATGTCCGCGGCTGAATCCGGATGAGTTCTCAACCCGGTTTAGAAGAAAGACGATCGGGATCTAAGGGGCGGGGGGCGTGGAGAAACGAAGGCTTCTCGGTTTCTCGAGCACAATGAAATAACTTCGTGGTACAAGCAACGGACACTCCTGCTCGTTACCGCGCATTGTACGGCCCGATGCCCGGACGGAATTCTTGGTCGAACAAACGTGTGGCGGTCGTTAAAGACCGGGCCGGTATCATTATTCGGGAATTTTCCGCGAAAATGCACCGGTCTAGATGCCGGGCGATACCGTCCGGGGAGTCGTTAGTGGCCCGTGGGCTAGATACCCGGGGACGTTTTTGAAATTTTCACGCTCCACGGCGACCCGGGACTGAGATTACGAAATTGCCCCTTCCAAACGGCTTTTGCTGCGGCTCTTTCTTCTCCGTTGGAGTGTATTTTTTTATTTTTGTTCTTGTTCATTCTTTTTGTCTCTCTTGACGTTTCGCTCCCCTCCCCACCCTTGTTCACCAGGGACGATCAGTTTTTTGTTCAGGGTGGGAGGCGAAAACGGTACGGTTTTTTTATTTAGGCTGCATTGTTTTGGTCATTTGGTGGTTCCGGCTGCTCTTACGGGACGACGCCCGGATGTTTGTCCGGAGTTTAATGGGATTCGAAAGTTGTACGTGAAATCTTGAGTTTTGTTGTGGCTTTGGTTTACTTTTGTAGTATTAATTATTGACTTCCTGTTTCTCGTTGGATGTTTTTATGAACTGTTTGCGCGGTACGGATAGGGATTGAATATTGTGTTTGTGTTTAATTTTTATTTACCTGTTTGTTGGATGATAGTGTAGCAAAGGGGGGTTGAATGTAAGAGTAATTGCAATTTTTTAGGTATCTTGTTTTCTGTGAAATTATTTTTAAAATCTATAGATGTTTGCAAATACTTCTTTTACTTACTGTGTATTATATGAATTCAACATGCAAGGTTGAAATAAATTTACTATGAAAAATAAAATGAAAAAATAAATCAAATATGTAGAATAAAATTTTGTTCATGCGAGGCTTGGTTCTCGTGAAAATCGTATTTGAAAATTCCTTATGGCAGTAAGTAGAAACGGAATGTAACGAACAGACACATTAGTCCAGTCTTATTCAATTCCACAGGTATCGTGCAGAGTTCCAAATTCGATTATCTCATATCCTAAACATCACCCGACAAAATTTTATTCCACATTTTCGACTTATTTTTTTCATGTAAAGCAACTTCTTGCCTGTTTGTATTATTCTTTCAGTCGAACGCTTTATAAACCGATGTGATATGGGACACCGTAAGTGTAATCCATTACTTCGATAAATTTATATTATACGAAATGAACATGCATGTTGCAAATCAATTTACAAGAAATTTCACGCTAAGTCTCAATGGAAGTAGGTTCCTATTAAACGTCGAATGAAACACTCGGGGCAGCTGGTCCCCGTTGAATTTCTGCTCGAAAGCGACCAGTGAAAGCTAGATAGGGGGTGGAAGAACCCACTCCATTTAGCATTGCCGAAAATCGGCGGATCCCTCGGGGTATTGAAGGTTACCATTTGGGCACGGCGTTTGGGTGGCATGCAACCGATAATTATTCACTTCCCGCCGCTTCAAACAATGGCTATTAAGCCGGCCGCTTTCGTTCGAACTGACTGGCCATTAAGTACAGAAACGAGCCGTCCGGAGTGAAAAGCCATCAGCGGAACTTCCCGCGAACGCGGTGGGGCTCGCGTCAATCGTCCCGAAGCTTTTTGGGTCAATCGACAGCATTAACGTGGGGGAGGACCTTCAACCCTCCCGTGCGACCATTTTGTTGTTTGCTCGTTAGGCCATCCCGCGAGTTGTGATCGGCTCCGGCATTTTTACCCTGCCTAATTATCTCATGTATCGATGTCACGTATTAATAATTAGGCATATTGCAAATTAGGCGATCGTCGAAATTATAATTCCGTGAAACATCTATACATTCTACCGTTTATGTAACTTTATGGGTCTGGGAGAAATTGTATTTTCTTTGCGAAATGAAAATAGTTGAGAAGAAAATTACGATAGGGCACTATTTTTCTGACTTTTCCGTATAGAAGATTTTCTTTATAGTATGTATTTCTTTGCAATATTATTTCGGTCTATATTTTTTTTATAATATTCTTGTGTTTTTCGGAAATGGAAGCACGTGTTCATTGTTACATTAACGTTATGACATCATGTGAGTGTCTTCTGGTTCTGTTCAGATATTAAACGTTTTCGAATGTTTTGATGTACCTATATGTATACGAGAACTAAATTTTGTTAATTCCTGATAAAAACAGTCGGCGAGTGGTGAAATTTATTCGCGAAATTAACCGATCGTCATAGTATTGATTATCCTCGTTGGTACAAAATGTGTAGTAAGGTATTAAAAAATAAATAACTGAGAAGGTATTTTAACGCTCCAATTCTTAATGACAGTTGTGAGTAGTATTTTATAATGTTTACTTTTGTTCTTATATAATAAGAGTAATTGTGGAAAGTATAATTATCAGTTTCACGGACTTTCAATTTGTATACCAAGGCGGTCGAAAGGAGCGATCGAATGGAACGTGAAGAAATCAATTTACCTGTTCGAATTTTTCCCTCTTATTCGTTATGCATGCAGGATTACACGCTAGACCGTTCTGAATTGCAAAGTAACTTGCCTGTTTAATACCTCGCGACGGGAGAATCTAGTAACAAAGTCGCAATCAAGTTTCTGATTAAATGAATGAAGTGATTGACGCTTTCTGTGCGGTACTGTGACATGCAAATAACACCATTGAGCATAATATTATTGGTTTTTAATAATTCCATCTTTATAACTTCGATTTCCTATTCGAGTTGCATTATTCCCATGGAATAAGCTACACTATTTAATAGACTGCGGGTATTTATGCAAGTATCAGTTTTTAAAAATTTATTTACACAAACTCGAAGTAAACAAAAATTTCTGTACTGCTTCGAAGATTCTATCAAGCCCCACATAAAGTAAAAACCGTACTAAAATTTACTGAACTTCTTAATATACTGAATTCCAGACAGGGCATGCTATAGATGCATAAATTCTGCAGTCTATTAATTAATCTTTAAGTCGTTTCACTGCCCAAACAAATAGCCCCTCATGAAAATTACGCAGCCAATTTTAATTTAACATGCAAGTACTGATTACTTTATTCATCATAGAAAAATCAAGTATATTTGTTATTGAAACATACATTCCATGTGCACCGATTTACTACTTTGAATTTTTTTAAAGGAAATAATCGCAATGTTTTGAATAATGCATATAAGAACGTGTTATTAAAAGAACACCTGAAAATTATTACAGTAAATCCTCGATTAGTGTTCGAAGGCTCCTCTGGACTCCGCTGACTTTTTTAATGAGGGTTACCACAGTAATAGACCTTGGAATTCTGATGTCAATGATATTCGTTTCAGCCGCATATGTCCATTAGTTTATGAAATCTTTCATATTCAGTTCCGAAGAGCCTTCGAACATTCATCAAGGATTTACTGCAGTATATAAAATGCTTCTACAAGTTCTCCAGAGAAACTCGTGCAAAATCAACACACGACTGACTCGCGTAAAATCTTCCAATATCGCTGTTCCGTCGAATCAAGTATCATTGTAAACGTGAACATCCATTTATGCCGTATCAATCCTCCCCAGTTTCATATTAAATCAAAGGCGCGCGCGTGTTAATGCGTTTCCGACCCGGGCCCATTTGCTTGACGTGTGCCAGTCGGCAGAAGCACACGATATTAATCTCAATTTAGGAACCTGTTAATTAATCTTCTTCAATTTTGTATTAAATTTAGCCGACATCGGTGTCGGTTAATTTATTCCGGCCGTTTCATCCAATTAACCCGATGGGGGTAGAGTAGCAAGAAACTCCCGTGCCTGGAAAATTAACAGCCGATTCGTGACAGGCCTCCTCTGTTACACGTGCACGTTAACCCCCCACGCAGGACTGGATGGAAAACCGATGACGAATGCGCTAATGCAAATATTCGCTACGATATCTAATTGCATATTAACGACGACTTGGATTCGCGAAGGGATCAAGACGTAACCCGTACCTTAGGGCTGATGCAATATTAATCGCGTTTTTCGCTGAGCGACTTGGTACCCACGTATCAGTTTCAGATCAGCGCATTAAGCTGTGATCACCGTTTTCTTGCTGTCAGTATCAACCAACGACACGGGGCCGCGTGATTAATTGCGGTCGCTTGCGCACGTTATTCGCGTGGGCAACGCTTGAATGCTCTGTACGACAATTTGCCTGAAAGAGTTCTGTGGATTTACAACTGAAAGGTTGGAATTCGATTTCTTTGGTACATACTTACTAACACGGAGAGGGGGCAACAAGTTCTGGTCGCTGATTTTAACCCCTTCTGTGTCGAATGAATTGTAAGAGATAAAACATATGCTTTTATGTACATGTTTACTGTATTTAGGTTGAAAGAAGATTAAAATGATTTTTTTTTTATTTGTACAAAGTATGAACTAGACCTACATAATTATGCACATTCGCTTTTGATGGCTAAGTATTGACATTCTAATAGGGCGTAACAAAAATAAGTGATCCAATTGACCAATTTCATTCTTTCTTTACATTATATAAATACAAAAGAGTCGATTTTGAAAACTGCTTTGGTAAATACAACAAATTTAAGAAGATCTGACTTCATCTTCTCGCGGATCTTACTTCGTTCTCCCACGGATGGCTTCTTCATGGCGACTTCATTATTAAATATTCCAGGAAAACCGATGAAGACAGAACCCCGTTAATTTTAGGTTATATTCGCACATCTTGCCAATATTAAAACCCCAACAGCGAGTAAAAAAAGTTAATTGAAAGTATTCTAAGAAAACCTTTAAAATACATATATGTGCATAGTTATACATACGGAGTCTGAAGGAGTTAACAAATCTTCTAGGAGCTGGAGTACACTTCTTCTTCTTTACAAATCCTCCCCCACATAATGGCAGATCCTTGAAAGTTTTGGGGTTATTTGCTTTTGAAATTTTCCGCGTGACTTAATTACGTCCAAAAATCTTTGGTGGGCTTTATAAGACTTACGTCACTGCTAAAGATTTTTGGACGTATTTGAGATGTATTTGAACTTTGGCCGTTACGACCATAAACGTTGACCCGATGCTACAACACCTGCGAATAATCGTGTAACATAATTTGTATTTAGGTCTCGCGGAAAACTTCAGAAGCAAATAACTCAAAAACTTCCGAGTAACTACCCCTATATGCAGGATAATTTGTAAAGTGCAAGAAGCCTGCTACATGTCCTAAAAGTTTCATTAAAATGAAAATGTTTAGCAGATTATCTAAAAGTATTTGTGAATGACATGGTCCGTTATTGAAATTGACAATATGTTATTATATTCTAACTTAATAGGAATGAACGGTTGCAAGAATAAAGAACACAGAGTTATAAAAGGCGGGACGAATGTAAAACGCTCGTTGAACCACGGAACCCTATGCAAATACAGGTTTGCTATTATGCAAATAGTGCTCATTACATTGCTACACCATAAAGTCCAACACATTTAATATAAATGTAAATATTTCATAGAATGGATCGGGTTAATTAACAGAGTCGGTCTGTGTAGAATGTCTAATATACACAGACGTATAAGTGAAATAAACATGACAATATTTGTACTTTTTTCAGTATCTTTTGCAAGATTTGTTTGGATTTTACGATAATAATCTAAAATAAAATCCAAGAGGATTTTGATATTTGCTTTCAGTTACAATACGGAATGCAATTGTAGGTATAAGAAGATTGCAAAAATAATGTATTTGTTTATGTAACAAAATCGGGGTTGCAAAAACTAGCATCCATTTAACCGGTCGTTTTTGACCTGTTTTTGTATTTTATATCTCTTGGCAGTAAATGTGTTACAAAATTCTTTGAAACACATCAAACATGTCGATAGTATACATACATATGTACAATACAATTAATATTTTTACATTAAATCGTTAATATTCTACTATCACCTAGCATTACTGTTCCTTGAATTAAACTTGGTCTAAGCAAAAATCGAATTAATAGAATCTGTCATGTAACTGGTGGTTCAACGGGGCAGTGGGTAATTTTACGTGAAAAAATAAGTCGACAATATAAAATAAAATTCTTTCATTTGCGACTTCGTTTTCAAGAAAATCGACTTTGAAGATTAATTTGATACGCAAGTATTATTCGTCATGGTAGTAAGTAGAAACGGAATGCAATGAACAGACGCGTTGGCCAAGTTCTAAACTTGTCCAACTCCTTTTCAAAGTCGATTTTCTCGAAAAAGATGTCTGAAATGAAAAAATTTTATTCTATATTTTCAATTTATTTTTTCACATAGAATCACCACTTACTCGATTGTACCCCTAGTTACGTGACGTCCGTATACATGTAAACTACTGGTGTCAAACTGATACAGAATAGAATTAAACATTGTTATCTAAATTTGGGTCAAATATATAAATAGGTATTTCCAATACGATCTACTTATCTTCCATATCACTTTGTTGCAATACCAAAGCTAACAATAAACAAACATACTTTACATTTTCGCACTTGTGTGACAGCATGCACAATAAATTTAAACAACTTTCAACGAAGGATACCCAATTAAAAACGATCAACACGTTTCATTTGCATCGACACCAAAATTACAACACTTTGGCAGAGAGAAATGCAGAAACAAGAAATTCTTCTGAAAAGCAAACACTTAGACTTTTACAGGAAACCGTAATAACGGCGTGTGCATCAGGGAGCACGCAGTTGTTTCTGCCAGGTGGTATTCATCGACGTATTCGTATTCAACGTCAAACTTCTGCCCGGGGAGAACAGAACTCGTTAGTCAATGCTGTTCGCCCCCTTCCCGCTCCTGTTACGGACGTTCTCCACGGAGGAGGGGGTGGGAGGGATTGGGGGAAGAAAAAAAGAAGGAAAAAACGAAGAAATATGCCGAGTTGGTATTCTAATTTAACAGTGAGTCATGCATGCCTCTATAAGGTATACGCAGCTTTTCCTAGCGGCGAGCAAAATATGCGCATACGTTCAGCCCGTTGAAAAAGCCACGGGGAATAATAAGCGTACACGCGACAGGGACGAATATTCCTCAGGGACCGAGATCGAATTTCCTCGTCCCACCGCGGTTTTTATCGCTTGAACCTCTCTCAACGCACACCTATCGTCGTCTCGTGGCCGCGTATACACGACATTTATTTTTCTGCGCCACGCTGCACTCGTCTCTGCCACGCTCGAGCGTTAACGTCGTTACTTCGTGTTCATCGTTCGTGTGAAGTATTGAAAATCGTAATGAAATCGAAGGTTTCCAGAAATCGTTTATCGCTGAATAGAATGTTTAGGAAAAACAGAGATTTAGAGAACAAATCATGCTGTATTGACCTATATAGCGGTTCAGTCCAATGAATGGGCTACGCGTATTGGTGGAAATTCATATCTTTATAGATTCATTTTTAACATAGGAGAAAGAAAAATTTCCTTGAGGTTTATTAGTCTGTTTATTTTGCGTAATATTAGGAGGCGTAAGAATATTAGTAAAGTTTGATATATGTATATACGCCTGACACTATTCATACCTGTAGACAGTTATATGTAATTCTATGAAAACATTTGTAACAGGCCAACGCAGTTCTACGTTATTTTAAAGTATTTAGCTGAGTACAGGTAACGTAGAACTACGTCATTTTAAAGTCTTTAGCTGAGTACAGGTTCCATAGATCTACGCCATTTTAAAGTCTTTAGCCGAATACAGGTTCCAAAGGTCTACACCATTTTAAAGTCTTTAGCTGGATGCCGGTAACGTAGGTTTGCGTCATTTCAAAATGTGCAGCATTCATTGTTTCTCTTTAGCAAGATGATTATTATCTTCATTTAAAATTTTTCTTAGATTAGATATTCCCTTCGTGTAATAACTAGCTGGAACTGTTTAGTATTTTGAGAACGTGAATTTTAACCTGTTATACTTTAAATAGCGGAACCCTGCGGTATTCAGCTACAGATTTTTTAAAATTGTACGCGATATTCAGCTAAAGAGCCTATAAACCTCTGGCTCCGAATATACATATAAAGCATTAAATACATAGATTATGAAGATCAGGAATAAATGGCTGATCAACATTCATGTCTGTAGTACTCTATTTTTATGTCTCCTTATTAACATTGATGAAAAAATATGGTCCAAATTGTGGTATGGTCTCATTTTAATCGGAAGGATCTCACGAACATGTTACAAAAATTTACTGATATCTCAGAAACTGTTCACTGTAGACCCTATGTGATATGATACTTTTTGCAGACTAATAATTTTTTATGCAGTATTTGATATTTATCAAAATTCGGAATGAGATATTACAGTCACTCCATTAAACAAATCTGATTGTGATCATTATATCTTGATAAAAATGTGACATGGTAAAAAGCATATTATTGCATTATATGTCCCCCTTGAAGCCATTTAACTATTGTTTAAAATATTTTTTCACAAGGCCAATAATTTACGAGTAATTGAGGTAGTCGTTAAGTGAACTACCTTGCATAAAAAACAAAATTGGACAGAATTTGATTTCCTGTACTAGGAGGTTTAACACGTTAACAATAATACATAAATATTATTAAATTTTACTAGAACGCTTAGTGTGCTACATTTTGCAAATCAGGGGACGTTAACAATGCATAAACATACGCAGTTTAATAATAATAGACGGCCATTTGTTTTATATTAATCTCTAATTTGTCTGTTCCGAAGTTCTGAGCTTGTCAATGCCATGTTTGAATTCATCGAATTCTGTCGAAGTTAGGGGGATAGAAAAGCCGTCGCAGTGATTGCACCTGTGCAGCTACATGCGCCGTAATGGTTGACGAAATCAAACGTGATTCCTATTCTAAATACGTTGCCCGTTTCACACCGTGAACCGCGGTACTCCCTTCTTCGAGCTCGTCCCAACGTTGGACCATTGACCCGGAATAATTACGGGGCGATCTCAAAGTCTAATTGGATCCGCATGAATTATCCGCGTACATCAAAGTACTTTGCGGTGTAACGCGCGATGATTTGACACCATGCCGCGGCCTTATTAAATATCTTGCTGAGAGAGTTCTTGCTGATAAGGGGTAAAGAAATGGCTGTAGCGTTCATTATATTCCGCGTTCGACTTCCTTCGTCACGAAATTAAAGAAATTAACCTTCATCCGGATAGAAGAGCTTCTGAGGCTCTTTTACCATTTCATAATGAAAAGTATAATAACACGTACAATACATAATTAAAAATTTAATGATACTATTTTAATAAATACATCAACTGAATCGAAACAAATAAAATATTTTAGAATCATTCATTTCAGCTATTGTGTACTCAAAGCTTCTGAGGCTCTTCTATCCGTTTCTGTTGTAAAACCATTCTATCTCGATGAAGGTTGAATTTGATTGATGGATTTTATGGATTTATTGCATTCAGACTATCTTAGACGTAGTAGAATACATAGAATGTTCGATAAAGTTCAATTTTAGATTCTCGTTTTATTTCGAATATTAGAGAACCTTAAATAGAGTAGACAATTTTTCTTCAATATTAATTTCTATAAATTAGTCGATATAAATCGTAACTGCATAAACATCCGCAGTCTAGTTGTAAGAATTTTAAATTTGCTCGTGTTTTTTTATGGTTATTGCAAACTCAGTATGAAAGATAATGTTTTCGGCGTGAATTATTGACATTTCTAATTTCATTTCATGATTTTTGTATGATAAAAGAAATCAGTTTGAAAATTGTAGTGTTAATCTTTTAATTAGAAGTTAGATATCACTGAAGCGTTGTGAGATTGTTTTCCAGTCATTAATAATATTGTAACTCAACATCTTTTGCGTGGACGTAACAATTTGTTTCGTACAAAATTCAGAATTTAACTAGTTCTATAGTTACACATACCTATAACCAATTCATTTTTCGAAGTGAGTAAAGATTAACTTGTGCAGTTTTACAAATCTATCGTGAAATATAAGTAGTTTTTGAAAAATCAACTTGAAAATCATGTGGAAGTCTAATTGTAAACAAAATTTGATTCACATTATAAATTACTGTAATACAACAGTTGAGTTTGCTGAACTTAAAAATAATTTTAGGTTTTCAACCGACTTGATAGTTTGTAATTGATAAAGTCAGATAAAAATTGGATCTTATGAAATATGTCGCGACATTTAATTCGGCTAGTAGCTCGATATATGTATATATAATCGAAAATTTATGAGTCACGTTAGACGGGGTATGAAGGAAAGTTTGCTTTCCGGAATCAGGAGCAACGCGCATCCTCTTCCACTTCATTTGTCCTCGTTAAATTTTCTCGATGACGTAACAGGAAGCGAAATGCTGGTGAAAATAGGATAATAAACGAAAAAAGGGTGGACAAAAGCGGGCCGGAGTGACAGATGGAAGAAAAATGGGAGAAGTAAACCCTGTCGAGGAACTGTCTTCAATTTCTCACGTATTATTCGATCAATACTGGTTGTTCGCTTACCATCTGCTACTTCTTCCATAATCCTTCAGCTTTACGATCTCCATAACACTTTTGGTTCATTTAAGACATATTTAATAAATTATTCAACATTTCGAAGATGAATTCACAACAATTATCGTAGTACATAACTATATTTAGTAGATTTAACAAATTAAAGTTGAAGGTTACTGAATCTTCTCATTCAAATTAAACTGTCATAAAAACGATTTATAATGGTGCCATAACGATTCATTATGAAAACAAAGCAGAATTTAATCAAAATGGATTCCATCGAATGAAAATGGTGTACCGTGACGGTGTCCGACGAAAAAAAACTTTGTTCAGCTCTCTCACTGGCCATTAAGCGTTCGAATAATTGTCTCGGTAACGGGACGGAAGTAAAATTCTTCGGAGGAAAAGCGGCGGAACTGTAAATAGCGCGGAACGAACGTCAAGCGGAAGCAGCCGATGTCTTTCGTGATTTCGGAATCCTGTGTTTCGTCGGACAGCCGTCCTATTCCGTTATCACGGATAGTAAACACGAAGGAATTACGGCCAGCCGCGATACTTGGTCTCGTCTTTTATTCGAAAAGCCCCGGGAACTTTTCTCCGCCCGCTTCGTGCTGGGTTCGAAATTCTGCCATTTTTCTTCTCGACGTGCCACTCTGTTTTTCTTCGCTCTTCATTTCACGCGAGTTTTTCTTGTTCCCGCCAATGTCGACTTTGACGACCGGTTTAGTTTCGGGCAAAACGAACAAATACTGTTGCTAGTCGGATCAACGGTGTACAATAGTTTCTATTTACTTGCAGTGTTAACCCTTTCGGATTTGTTCATAATAAAAGAATTCCAAATATGAAATTCTATGTAATGAATCAGTTTCTGTTGGCTTTCCTGAAAACTTACATGTTTTCGACTTGTAGCACTTTTTTTGCGGGGTACAATACAGTGGTTTATTTGCAATGGATTACATTGTACGCGTACAGAAATAAAAATGGAACTTTATAGTACATTATGTTATGCGCGTTAGAAAGTTATAGACATGATCAGTGATCCCAAACTTATGATCGGTAAGGTAAGTGCATTATCTGTGTGCTATCTTATCTGATTTTATTGCTATAAAAATAATTTTACGGGAGGTGTCTCGTACTATTCGAAACCAGAGACACGGAGAATGCACTCGGTGAAGATTGGCGCACTTCGTTCCGGTTTTTCCGATTTCCATTTTAAAGGGTGGATTACGCGGCACATGGCCGTCTCATGAAACATTGATGAACTAATCTCCTTCGGGGATTGACCGTGCGTCCTGATTTTCAATCTTTCCTCTGGCGCGTCCTCGAGACCGTGGACTGGCTGATTTCTTTAATTAGAGAAAATTATTTTGCCAAGTTTGCAAGAATCCTGAAATGTACAAAAAGGAAAAAATGGTAAAGTAATGAATAAACATTTGGCTGTTTCAATAATTGGAGCGATCAAATGTTTTTACTTATTCCTTCAAGGCGGTCAATTATGTTATGATATTTTACCATTCTTTGGAAATTCTTAGCTCAATAATATTTTAATCTTTTCTGTTAATGTAGAGAGAATTTTCGTGGAATAGTTTTCCCTTTTACTTGAAATAGTTCCATGTGACGGTTTTAAAAAGTTAGTGTTAATAATCATTGACAAGTTTGAGAATAATCAGTTTTCAAATAGATACTTCATTATGTTTCATTTGTTTTGGTTGAATCGTAATTAGTTTGGTACACTGGTACCTACATTAATTTCTATGTTTTCATTTAAGTAAATATTATTTTATATTTACTTAATGATACGAAATGATGCAAAAATATTTATTGAGCGTTTTAATAACTGCAAAAATCTGAATGCTTTTTGGTTTGTCCTCTTTACTTATGACATAGTAGTAAGGAATCCCTACGAATTAGGAGCAAAATTGTTATGTATCTCATACACTAGCGAGACGTGTTTCAATTCTCACATGCAATCGCTGCCACGGTATTCTGTTTTAGCAATAGAACGACTAATTAGTACTATTACCACTATTGCACACGTGTGCGAAGTAATAACAGATACTGTCGACTGTCGTATCGCGTGGTCTAGTTTACACAGTGTTGAATTGCTTACGTATTTGTTGTGATAGTAGTATATAGTTTTAATAATAATTCTATGAAGAAAATACTAATATGTATATAACTATGCAGATATTTTTTATAGACGCCAACAAAATTTAATTCTGTATGAATTGCAATTTACGATCACCGGAAGATCCTTAGTATACATAATTAAACCTGAGTAATATGTGTAATTTTTTAAAGCTCATTGTAGAGCTTTCGTTACTGTAAAAATTATTCAGATTTTACAAAGTATATCTATTTAAATGAAATATATTTATGAATGCCAATGAAATGAATTTGCAACGTTCTTTAACACGTTAACTGCCACAGTAAAAATAGCCGTATGTAGTCAGACACAGATTACTTCGTTTTTCAAGTCATAACTCGTCGTAACATAATATATGCGTTTAGTTAGAAGAGTCTGTTGGTCTTGTTTTACATTGTATTGTGATATTAATTTTACACAAAAATTTTTGTAAAAGATAGTTACTATTATTTATATTTTTATAGTATTTGCACACATTTTTCTATTCGAAATACAAAAGTTGTCTTATTGACGAATACATTATTGTACGTGCCAAAAAAATATTGATTTCTCAAGGACCCTTTACCTTCTAAATTACAATACAGTCAACCCTTTATCTCTGTAAAACATTTTAATTACTGTACATTAATAACTGTAATAATAACGATGTGGATTTTATACTCTATTAGTACACAAGTTCCATTTGATGAATCTGTTATCGGTACTAACAAATAGTTTCCGTTTTAATGAATCTGTTAACAAAGAACGCAATATTGTCTGTCATTTTGCTTTCTGTAAATTTACCTATGAAAATCTGAATGCGTATGAAAACACCGCCAGTATCACCTTAACCTGAACAATTTGTGCAGAAGTAATTAACGTTAATAATTTTGAAGACAATAATTGAGTAATCTCGACATTCAAAAGTGTATTAACATTAATATTTGAAGTTAGCAGTAGACAATAATGAAGTTCTTTGTCACTGGCTGTCAATAAAAATAATTGATCTTTATATAGAAAATAATAATATTGTATAATAGACAACATACTCTTTGTTGCTATACATATTGCCTAGAACCGAACGAATTTATCTCTCGTTGTCAATTACGACTGTTTATAATTGCTAATCACTGTCATACCGATAGGACTGTGTTGTTCGTACAATGGTACACGCGCGGCTACAATAACGGAGGATTGCCTCGAGCGCTTTTAACGGGTTCTCGAAGCACCACGAACAACACGTTGAAATGCAACCATTGTCCCAACAAGAGTAACTGGTACGGTCTCGGTGGTTACCCAAATAATTTGCTTACTATTTGCTTCCTGTTTGCCCAAATCTAAGGCTGTCCCCGAATCCGATTCTAAACCTTGCGGTGAATTCACCTGCTCCGACATCTTGAATCTATTTCCCCTAGGGACATTAATTCGGTTAAGGAAACCTCCTTGACCCTCAATGAGTTTTTAATCAGGTACTATAAAAAACGTATACCAAGAAGAAACTTTAGCGAAATAGCATAACCACGACAACGTAACTTGAAAAGTTTGCATTTTATAGCTTTTATAATTTCTATGTTTTATTTCTATACTTGTCTATTACCAAATAATTGACCTGTTAACTGGAAAACACCAGTTAATTCGTGATTCGTGTTTGGCAGTTGGTATATTCTTTAGCGTTTATTTAACATCGGTTGGGTTTACATTGGGTTTCAATTGCGCATATCATCAACCATAAGCAAACAATAAGTATATGTATAATACTACTGTCCTCCTCGGGTCTATACGACCAGAAATAAGGTTTGTATTTCAATAGGTGTTATGTTTTTAAATATTTTTATTTATTTAAACTACACATCTACTTTTTGTGTATTTCCGATTTCTTGAGAACAAGTAATTTCAAAATTTGTAATAATTTTATCCAACGTATACAAACGTGAAGAATAAGTGAGGGAAATAGCAGGGGTGAACAATGAAACTCTATTTCACTTGCCTTGTTTCAGAATTTCCCAAAAATACACACGAATTAACGGGCTGATCTAATAATAAGTTCTGATCCGTTGCAAGAGAAAATTAATCGAGCGAATGAATTTTTCGTATTCCGATGTCTCGCGTGATAAACCATTCCCGTCGGCGTGCGAGTCGGCACTGGATCCGTCCAATTACACGACTTAACGGCGAACGGTTCGATTCGCGGCCGAATAATCGAGGTCATGCGGAATAATTTTAGAGCGAATCGAGTAAACTGCGCGCGATTGAATATAAGGAGATCAACGAACTGTTTGAGATGCACGAAACTATTCGGGCTGACCGGCGTCGTTTCCGGATTACCGGGGACTTACCGATTTTCGTCGAGCAACTGTAATCCGAGGGAATCGTTCGTTCCTTATTGATCGTTTGCACTAAAGACTAATTCATTGTTGCGTGATAATTAGCTGGCTGTTCAGACTGTTTTTATACCTCAATGACTTTAGGTATTTTAGTTCTTACACAGAGCAAAATCGTAAATTTATAAAATAAATAGAAATTATTTATACAAAGTATTCAAAGCAAAATTTAATATATTAGGTATTATTATGTAATGAAAGATTGGACTCATTCATATGAATACGTAAAATTTCAAAATCTTGATACATGGTTTTTCAATTTTCTAAATTTATAATCGTTAAACATGATAATCGAGCAGTATATACGGTAGGTTTATTTTTCTTTGTACTGGATTTACTAAATATTGCTTTTCCTTTCGCCATTTCAAATTTCCAGCGATTCCCTTGCCTGTGTCACGCGCCATTCGGAGTAATGCGGGTGGCAGTTTACTTAACAAGCAAATCGATAACGATTTCCAATATGCCAGTAATATTACTTACACTGAGCTGACAGAAATCTAACGTAATATGTGCCGCCACATATTGGCAGAACTAAAAAGAAGTTGTTGATTTAACAATGATTATATGTATCGCATATCAGTTGCTTCTCTAATGCTGTTTGTTCATATTTGAAGTGAATACTTACGTAGAAAGTTTCTAATAAATTATTTTCATCATAGCAATATTGAAACTATGTATTAGGTATATAAATGTTAGGTCACTGCATAATTGTCGTTTACCTGTTTTTCCCTTTCATAAAAAGGAAGCACGTTATTCTTTCTCCAAAATCTTTCTGTTGTATATTTTGTAAAAACCATATCAACGGCTTAATAATTATACTGTTCAGTTTCTTGTACAAAAGATTCCATAAAATTCAGTTCTTATTTAATGTATTCTAGGAATTGTCGAAACATATCCAACAATCTAATACTTACTTACAAAAGGTCACAGTACAGCTACATCTCAAAGTAGTTCAAATCAACAGAAAGTAGGACAAGTTAAGTAAATTAAAAAACAGGTAAAAAACACATCGTTATCTAATAATATTAGACACAAAAGCAGAAGGATATATTAAATTTAAACTACACTGCCATCATATTAAAAGAATTAATAAATTACTCATTCATACCCAAAATACAGAGGAATATCAGAAACTGAATTTTAACACTAGAACTATCAAATATGAATATGTTTCTATTTCTATCGCCCTGTTAAAAGGGGCAGCTTACTTGAAGCAACCCAATTGATAAATTAACAAAATTCTTCACTTAAAGATTGTAACCGTACATATACGCGTAACCCTAAACATGAGAGGGGAATGATAGGCACGAGTAAGGGGAAGCGCCCCACCAACATCGATACGCGACGATACGCTGAATATGCGCGTGAGATCCGAACAGCACAGATACCACGTGATAGCGCAGCGTGCGTGCGCACCACGCCCCACCAAATCTCGATCGAAGGAGGTCGATACGCGGCTGTCGATCTTCACTCTACGTCTGGACGCGATCCAGTTCAGGTGGTCTTCTGTAGTAGAGTCCGTTAGGCGAGTTTCGAAGACGTGAATAGTAACCGGCTCGTGTGTCTTTTCCGCGTGTGCGTCTCAAGCAGCAGAGTCCGTGTAGCAACCGTATCGTAACCGAACTATGCGTGATTAACACAGTTATCACCTAACTGGAAGCAACAGCGTAGCAGTCACACGTTTTCTTTACACATTAACAAATCACAAAATAACGATACTTTCAATATAAAATCATAGCAATTCATATTTAAGTAAGAAAATCGATAACTGTGAGAATCAAGCATATCTAGGTTAAAAGCCAGAGAAGCCAGGCAATCACCGACTCTATACGTGTTAACGTGAGAGGTAATATCGTGATCCTGCTGCTTGAGTCGCTCGCGCCGTTTGGGCATTAGAGCCCGCCGTACTAACGGGTATATCTTTGTAACGACGCCGAACGTCGAATAGCACAACCTTCGTTTCAAACATATACGTCTCGCCTAACGCTAGTGTAAGTAATTCAATTAGGTAATTCTTTGCCAATGTTCTGT
>NW_015373965.1:0-300 GCF_001272555.1 Dufourea novaeangliae
TATAATTAAATTAAAATAAAACACATAATTAGTATAAATCAAAATAAATACATATAATTACAACGAATCAAAATAAAACACATATAATTAATATAAATCAAAATAAATACATACAATAAAAATAAATAAAAAAAAACTCATATAATTAAAATAACTCATAATAAAACACATATATGTAATATAGCTTAAAGTAAAGCACATAGAATTAAAATAAATAAAAATAAATAAATATAATTCAGTAAATCAAAATAAAACACACATAATTTAAATAAATCAAAATAAAACACAAGTACCTAATTA